>NC_064648.1:117916416-118222416 GCF_023864345.2 Schistocerca serialis cubense
GAGCTATGTGCCGGACATCCATCATGTTGGAAGTACATCGCCATTCTGTCATGCAGTGAAACATCTTGTAGTAACATCGGTAGGACATTACGTAGGAAATCAGCATACATTGCACCATTTAGATTGCCATCGATAAAATGGGGGCCAATTATCCTTCCTCCCATAATGCCGCACCATACATTAACCCGCCAAGGTCGCTGATGTTCCGCTTGTCGCAGCCATCGTGGACTTTCCGTTGCCCAATAGTGCGTATTATGCCGGTTTACGTTACCGCTGTTGATGAATGACGCGTCGTCGCTAAATAGAACACGTGCAAAAAAATCTGTCATCGTCCCGTAATTTCTCCTGAGCCCAGTGGCAGAACTGTACACGACGTTCAAAGTCGTCGCCATGCAATTCCTGGTGCATAGAAACATGGTACGGGTGCAATCGATGTTGATGTAGCATTCTCAACACCGACGTTTTTGATTCTCGATTCTCGCGCCATTTGTCTGCTACTGATGTGCGGATTAGCCGCGACAGCAGCTAAAACACCTACTTGGGCATCATCATTTGTTGCAGGTCGTGGTTGACGTTTCACATGTGGCTGAACACTTCCTGTTTTCTTAAATAACGTAACTATCCGGCGAACGGTCCGGACACTTGGATGATGTCGTCCAGGATACCGAGCAGCATACATAACACACGCCCGTTGGGCATTTTGATCACAATAGCCATACATCAACACGATATCGACCTTTTCCGCAATTGGTGAGCGGTCCGTCTTAACACGGGTAATGTACCACTAAGCAAATACCGTCCGCACTGGCGGAATGTTACGTGATACCACGTACTTATAAATTTGTGACTATTATAGCGCCATCTGTCACAAAGCGAAGAAAGTGGTCCAACTAAAACATTCATATTTCTTTACGTACTACACGAATACGTAATAAAAATGGGGGTTCCTATTTAAGAAAAGGCAGTTGATATCCGCTTGACCTATGGCAGCGCCATCTAGTGGGCCAACGATAGCACCATCTGGTTTCCCCCGTCAAGTTAGACGAGTTTCGTTTATTTCGTGAGATAATATATATATATATATATATATATATATATATATATGTGTGTGTGTGTGTGTGTGTGTGTGTGTGTGTGTGTGTGTGAGGTTGCTTCCTGTTCCGTGGTGAAACACGTGTGTGGAACACGGCTAAAAAGTGCCAGGAAATAGGTTGTTCTTAATGTTTGTCATAAACTTACAGTGATAATTGGCTTTGACGTTTTACGACGCGCTGTGTCAGATACAGTTCAACCTACACACACATACATTCGTTTGTAGCGGACTGATTCCGTAATAAATCGACGTTATTCCCTGGTCCAAGTCTCAGCTGGGTAATTTTTTTTTCTCGTTTAATTTGAAATACCCACATCTCGTAATTGTAAGATTCATCATCATTTTTTATGAATAATACAAGTCTTCTTGTTGTTAATTACATATTGCTCTCGAAATTCCTGTTTTGATTTCAAATCTAAAATTCTCAATTATCGATATTTCATGAAGGACTGTTAATAAACGTTGTTTAAATTAAGAAAACATAATTTATTTTTTTAAGGCAAAAATTGAAAAACCAAGTACTATTTATTTGGACTATGTCCATCGTTTTATACCACAGATGTAAATATGTGCCGTAGAAAGATGAAAAACAACCATTTTTAAAGGATCGATCAATCCATACAAATGCAGCAGTTTTGCACTTGCATAATATGAACCCAATAGAACTGATCTGGAACCAAGCTGAGGGATTTGGCCCGAGAAGCAACTACACTGTTAAGCTGACAGACGTACTGGAACTAACGCACACAGCTTTTTCACACCTCACTGGCGAACGCTTGAGAGGTGGCATGAGCCCCCTCTCATATTTCTATCTTACGATTCTCCGCTCTAATTGCATGCGGTGGAAAGTTGCTATTCCTTCACACCCGGACTTCCCACGCAGCGTCTCTCGTTACCCGGGTGGTCCGGTGACAGGCGGGCTCTCCTGAGCTGGAGAGGGTGTGAGGGAGTCGAGTGAATGCTTTCCAGACGCCGACATTGTCAAAAGACACGCCCGGAGGGGCCTGAAGTAGCGGCTGGGCTAGAGGTTCTGTTACTTCGCAGAAACTTAGCGAAAACACTTTCTGGCGGGCTACCAGCGAGGCGTGGGAATGACTTGTGTACCCAGGCAGTTGTGGCGGGAAAATTCCCGCGCTTTCTGCAAAATAGTAACTGTGATTGGCTTGCTCAGGGCATAGCTCCGTGACGTAGCAAAATCAGCGCAGAAATTGGGGCCAAGGATCTCCATTGGTGGAATGGTAGTGCTCCGGCAATGGAGTGGAATTTTCCGCCAGTTTTCGAGTTGCTGATTGGAACGTTTAACCACGGCCACTGTCATGGGGGCGGGAATGTTGTCTGTTCGGCCTGTACGGGTGCTCTAGGTAGTCGGCTTTCGCCTTTCGGTCGAGGATGTCGAAGCAACCAGCCATCGCCACCGGTACGCCAGATCGTGTTCTGGCAGTTAAGAAGACAGTTTGGTAATGTATGTCTGCAGCACCGGCAGATAGGGTTTTCCTAGGTGATAATCAGAGCTCAGCAGAACGCGCCTGTTCGTCTTTTTCTAATTTTGTTCTGTCTTGGGTAGCAGCAATTAATGTGGGGTTAGCTGTGTGTCTCTCTTAAGATTTGAGTGGCAAGGAATTGGCTCCACATACCACTTCGTCTTAAACCTCACAATCTAGTTTAGGGACAACTTCACCTTCACAGCGTTTGTTTGAGTATCCAATTTGAGCCAATTTGATGTATTATAAATGTTTCATGTGGTTTTGTTTATTATTTTGTGTTTAGTCTTAATAAATCTTAGTGTTATTTTGGACAGAACTTTCATTCTGTTAATCGGTAGAGCAACCCTATCATTCCTCACTATGTTAATGAGACCTTCGTTTATTTAACTTATTTATCAAATTAAATTATTGCAGGTGCTAAACTCTCTTCTACTCCACTGGCAGGGTTGATTAGAGTCAGTTCGCGTATTTTTTTAATCCTTGTGCAACAGCAAAAGTCGGAGTTAGAATAGGGGGGGCTTAGAGCATCATTTACATATGTAGATTCTAGAAGAATTTAGTGTTAAATACACTGCTAGCCCCGGCACCTCGCACGCTGGTGGGATATAGAAGGGCTCGTCATAAAAGGAGAAAATGTGGCGCCTGGTTGGCTTCTTGGATTCTGTTGTTGTTAGACTCGTTATCAACGTAGCAGGTGTCACTTCCAGGACTGAAATGCATTTCTCGGATTCGGATAAGGTTCAAATGGTTCAAATGGCTGTGAGCACTATGGGACTTAACTGCTGAGGTCTCCAGTCCCCCAGAACTTAGAACTACTTAAACCTAACTAATCTACGGACATCACACACATCCATGCCCAAGGCATAATTCGAACCTGCGATCGCAGCAGCAGCGTGGTTCCCGAGTGGAGCGCCTAGAACCGCTCGGTCACAGCCGCCAGCTTCGCATAAGGAAGGAGCTAAGATGGCCTTGCTGTGCTGGTACTGCGAACGGCTGAAAGCAAGGCGAAACTACAGCCGTAATTTTTCCCGAGGGCATGCAGCTTTACTGTATGATTACATGATGATGGCGTCCTCTTGGGTAAAATATTCCGGAGGTAGAATAGTCCCCCATTCGGATCTCCGGGCGGGGACTACTCAGGAGAATGTCGTTATCAGGAGAAACAAAACTGGCGTTCTACTGACTGGGACGTGGAACGTCAGATTCTTTAATAGGGCACGTAGGTTAGAAAATTTAAAAAGGAAAATGGATAGGTTGAAGCTAGATATAGTGGAAAGTAGTGAAGTTCGGTGGCAGGAGGAACAAGACTTCTGGTCAGGTGAATACAGGGTTATAAATACAAAATCAAATAGGAGTAATGTAGGAGTAGATTCAATAATGAATGAAAAAATAGGAACGCGGGTAAGCTACTACAAACAGCATAGTGAACGCATTATTGTGGCCAAGATAGACACGAAGCCCACGCCTAATACAGTATTACAAGTTTATATGCCAACTAGTGTGATGTGCTTAGGTTAGTTAGGTTCAAGTAGTTCTAGGTTCAAGGGGACTGATGACCTGAGATGTTAAGTCCCATAGTGCTTACAAGGGAACCTCCCCATCGCACCCCCCTCAGATTTAGTTATAAGTTGGCACAGTGGATAGGCCTTGAAAAACTGAACACAGATCAATCGAGAAAACAGGCAGAAGTTGTGTGGAACTATGAAAAAAATAAGCAAAATATACAAAGTGAGTAGTCCACGCGGAAGATGGGCAACATCGAGGACAATACCAGCTGAGGAGCGCCGTGGTCCCGTGGTTAGAGTGAGCAGCTGCGGAACGAAAGGTCCTTGGTTCAAGTCCTGCCTCCAGTGAAAAGTTTAACATTTTATTTTCAGTTTATGTGACAAACTCTTATGTTTTCATCACTTTTTTGGGAGTGATTATCACATCCACAAGAAAACCTAAATCGGGCTAGGTAGAAGAATCTTTTTACCCATTTGCCAAGTGTACAAGGTAGGTGGGTCGACAACATATTCCTGTCATGTGACGCACATGCCGTCACCAGTGTCGTATAGAATATATCAGACGTGTTTTCCTGTGGAGGAATCGGTTGACCTATGACCTTGCGATCAAATGTTTTCGGTTCCCATTGGAGAGGCACGTCCTTTCGTCTACTAATCGCACGGTTTTGCGGTGCGGTCGCAAAACACAGACACTAAACTTATTACAGTGAACAGAGATTTCAATGAACGAACGGACAGATCATAACTTTGCGAAAATAAGAAATTAAAATTTTAACTCGAGGGCAGACTTGCACCGTTGACCTTTCCTTCCACAGCCGCTCACGCTAACCACGGGACCACGGCGCTCGTGGAGTCAGTTTATCCTAGATGTTGCCTATCTTGCGCATAGATAACTCAGTTTGTATATTTTGCTTATTTTTTCATAGTTCCACACAACTTCTTCCTGTTTTCTCGATTGATTTGTATTCAGTTTTTCAAGGCCTATCCACTGTGCCAACTTATAACTAAATCTGAGGGGGGTGCGATGGGGAGGTTCCCTTGTTAGTGTCATTTGAACCATTTTGAACAAGAAGAGAATAGAAGCTTTCGGAATGTGGTGCTACAGAACAATGCTGAAGATTAGACGGGTAGATCACGCAACTAATGAGGAGGTACTGAATAGAAATGGGGAGAAGAGGAATATATGGTACAGCTTGACTAGAAGAAGGTATCGGTTTTTAAGACATGTTCTGAGGCATCAAGGGGTCACCAGTTTAATATTGGAGGGCAGCGTGGAGGGTAAAAATCGTAGAGGGAGACCAACGGAGGAATGCACTAAGCAGATTCAGAGGGATGTAGGTTGCAGTAGGTACTGGGAGATGAAGAAGCTTGCACAGGATGGAGAGCTGCATGGAGAGCTGCATCAAACCAGTCTCTGGACTGAAGAACACAGCAACACATTTAAGTTCAAAAATGGTTCAAATGGCTCTGAGCACTATCGGACTTAACATCTGAGGTCATCAGTCCCCTAGAACTTAGAAATACTTGAACCTAACTAACCTAAGGACATCACACACATCCATGCCCGAGGCAGGATTCGAACCTGCGACCGTAGCTGTCGCGCGGTTCCAGACTGTAGCGCCTAGAACCGTTTGGCCACTTAGGCCGGCCACATTTAAGTATTGACTTGTTATTAGGTATTCTGTACGTGGACAAGCCAGCAGCCTACTTATCCCCTTTAGAGCAAGAATGGAAAGGAAAACGATGCACCTTTACGCGTGGCGATAAGAACATTACTAACAGTGGTAACTGCAGGTAAGTGACGCAATAATAGGTGTCCGATTGGTCGTCGTTCGGCATTGTCAGGTATCGGATTTGACCGGAGAAAGTCACGTGGCCTTCGCTGTTTTTTCATTTCCACAAACGGCAACGAGTTAGCAGTTTTGTATCAAAATTGCGTGATGGAGCTAAACGCTGCAGTTTCTGTTGGTAACGTCAAGAGCCAATTACGTCAGCATTTCCCGTCACCATTTTCAGGAACTGTTTTTTTTTTTTTTTACGCAAACGATGTGCTATTTCTTCACATCGAAGATCTTGTTATTCCATCCACACCACCGGCCCGCTTCCCCTCACGCCCGTAGCAATCGGTCTTCTTCTCTGTGCCAGCTATACATGCTTCACACACTCAAAGAGAAAGCCTGGACGCGATGAAATCTGAAAAAGTACACTACCGGCCATTAAAATTACTACACCAAGAAGAAATGCAGATGATAAACGGGTATTCATTAGACAAATATATTTTACTAGAACTGACATGTGATTACTTTTTCACGCAATTTGGGTGCATAGATCCTGAGAAATCAGTACCCAGAACAACCACCTCTGGCCGTAATAACGGCCTTTATACGCCAGGGCAGTGAGTCAAACAGAGCTTGGTTGGCGTGTACAGGTACAGCTTCAACACGATACCACAATTCATCAAGAGTAGTGACTGGCGTATTGTGACGAGCCGGTTGCTCGGCCACCACGGACCAGACGTTTTCAGTTGGTGAGAGATCTGGAGAATGTGCTGGCCAGGGCAGCAGTCGGACATTTTCTGTATCCTGCAACATGCGGTCGTGCATTATCCTGCTGAAATGTAGGGTTTCGCAGGGATCGAATGAAGGGTAGAGCCGCGGGTCGTAACCCATCTGAGATGTAATGTCCACTGTTCAAAGTGCCGTCAATGCGAACAAGCGGTGACCGAGATGTGTAACCAATGGCACCCCATACCAATACCAATAGTAGTGTAACTTAAGTAATATCAAAGATCACCCAGAATGGAACTAGAGTGCACAAAGGGTTAAAACGACATACTGTGTCATTTTACCATGACACGTGTTATGTCATTGTAAGCTGAAACGCCTTCTGTGGGTTTCTGTGTCTCGTGATGACTGGGTGTTGTGTGATGTCCTTAGGTTAGTTAGGTTTAAGTAGTTCTACGTTCTAGCAGACAGGGGGATACGGAATCGGATTTTGGGTTAAAAAATCGAATTTTTTTTTATTGGCGTATTATATTCTGCCATGTTTCCTCTTTAAAATGACGTATCATACATAGCTCTACTACAATTATAACTATTTTATTTTTATATATTTGTGAGATCGGGTATTGCGCTTTAGTTATACACGTCTCTCGTGGCTGACCATGAACTTTTTGGCAGTACCTTTAAAGTGACATGAATTCAAATATCCCGGTTTCCAGCGACTATTTATACACTAGTTGCCCGAAAATGTTTCTCTCTGGTTTCCTCAAGTTACTATTTGACTTTGTGGTGGGACTGTTTTGTAAACAGTGTGATATAAGAAAGTAGTTGTTGTTGAGTTATTTCGTATTTAGTGCTTCATTTTTCGCAGTGAAAATGCCTAGAGCTAAAGCAAAAGTATTTAAAAAGCGTGTGAACTGGCAAAAGAAAAGAAATAATGATTCATTAGCAAAGCAAAGCAGTTCATCATCATCACTGTTGGAAAATGTGAATCCACTTATTACTGATTTGCCGAACGAACTTACACCAAATGAAAACAGTGCTTCTCATAAAAAACTAAGAGATTTGGAAGAGAAATATAATTTACTTGATAGAGGGAATGAAGTTTTTGGACTCATTGATACGAATATATTGTGTGAAGCTCTTGAAAACAGTTTGTGCTGCAAAAAATGTCATGGAAACGTTTCTCTGAAAGTAGAATCCCATGTTGGCCTGGCTGCCCAGTTTAATTTAATATGCAGTGTTTGTAAATACAGCTGTAAGTTTCCAAGTTCGGTTTCAGTAACTGTAAATAATGGATACAAGAAAACTGAACTTTATAGTGTAAATATTAGGTTAGTTTATGGATTGCGAGCAATTGGTAAGGGCAAAGCAGCTGGTGATATGCTATGTGGTGTTCTAAATCTTCCAAGTGCACCTTCAAAGTTTGAAGCTTACAATTATGTACTAGGATCTGCAGTTGAAGATGTAGCACAGAAGTCAATGCAGGTTGCTGTGGAAGAAGCAGTGGAAGAAAATGACGGCAGTCGTGACCTCACAGTGGCGTTTGATGGCACGTGGCAGAAAAGGGGCCACACCTCCAACAATGGTGTTGTAACAGCAACTAGTGTTGATACTGGCAAGGTTATTGATGTTGCAATAATGTCTAAATACTGTAGGTGCACAGGCAGGCTGAAAAATGAACACAGTGATGACTGTATTGCTAATTATTATGGTAGTAGTGGTGGCATGGAGGTTGCTGGGGTGAAGAAAATTTTTCATCGCTCTTCACAGTGGTATAATGTTCGCTATGTCAAATATCTGGGAGATGGTGACTCTAAAGCATTCAAAGAAGTTTTGGAAAGCAAACCATATGGGAACAGTGTAAATATAAGCAAACTTGAATGTATAGGACATGTGCAGAAGAGAATGGGTGCCAGGCTGAGAAGGTTAAAATCAGTTATGAAAGGGAAAAAACTAGATGATGGGAAAACCTTGGATGGCAGAGGAAGATTGACTGATTCCATAATAGACCACATTCAGAACTGCTATGGCCTTGCAATCAGGCAAAATACAGGCAATCTTGAAGAAATGAGGAGAGCTATATGGGCTTTATATTTCCACACCGCATCCACGGATGAGCATCCACAACATGGTTTGTGCCCCAAAGGTGAAAACAGCTGGTGTAAATACAATAGGGGACTAACAACAGGAGAGAAATACATTCACCACCAACACAGTCTACCATCAGCCATCATGGCAGAAATAAAGCCCATTTTCAGAGATCTGGCTGACAGAAGTCTTCTGATGAAATGTCTTCACGGAAAAACGCAGAACCCCAACGAGTGCTTGAATAGTGTGATATGGCATCGTCTCCCAAAAACAGTGTTTGTCGGAATTAATACACTACATTTTGGTGTGTATGATGCTGTGGCAACCTTCAATCTTGGAAATATAACTAAATGCCAGGTCCTTCAAAAGTTGGGTATGTGTGTTGGTTCCCGTACGGTACGTGCTATGTTCTTTTTAGATCAGCACAGACTAAGGCATGCTGATAATATAATCAAGACATTAGTGAAAAAAGCAAGACAGGTGCAGAGGGGTGCCAAAAGAAGACTTGAAGATGATTATGAAGACTGTGAAGGGGGTATTAGCTACGGATCAGGAATGTTTTAATCTTCTTTCTCCGTTTCCCGAAAGTTTACTTTTTACTTCATCTAGGAACATTATCTCAGGTACTGGTCAACCTAGAAGTCTGAAATTTTTATGACGTAGTGACATAGGTCCCTATTACATACTGAAACAACGATTTTTTAATTACTTGATTTACAAAAGACTTAGGGGTGATAGTCTAGTAAAAAGCGATGGAAAAAATTTACTTAAAAATAAATGTACAATATCTCTGTAAGAAAATACTTTGACAATAAACTGTTGTTACAGTATTGTTGTAACATATGAATGCACATACAGTAAAATTTTTACCTCTCTGTCTCCAGTAGTTTGTGAGAAAATGTTCCCTATAGTAGGCATATATTAACATTGCGGGGATAGGTGATTCCGTATCCCCTTAAGTAGTTCTACGTTCTAGCAGACAGATGACCATAGATGTTAAGTCCCATAGTGCTTAGTGCCATTTGAACCATTTTATGAAACTTCTGTGGTTCACTCGAGAAACGTTCAGTTACTGCGTGCTCTACCAGAATCTTCTACCTCTCAAAACATGGCTAAAAGTAAGCTTTACAAGATAACTTATACTTTTCTGAAACGTGTAATTATCCACAATACTAATGAATGAATATATGTGAATGAAAGTAATAAGTTGGAGGCTTACCTATAAGTTTTTCGTTCACAGTACCAAGATGGGAGGTGTTAGTTCGTCGCCATATACGTAGGAACAGGTTCGCCAGTCGACCTTTGGTTTCGTCCATTGCCTTGTTATGTGATTTTACCCGGATATGTCATTACAGCCTGATTTCCCCTACTGCAGGAATAACGTTTGATATCACTTGCTTGGAGACTAAATAATACACACATTAATAAAGTTTTGCATCACCCCAGTTCCCAGAACTCCTGAAGATAGTCGTTGACTGTGGATATTGTATCATAGTCCCTTTGACTATTGAGAGATGTCACTAAATCCGCCCAAAGATATAAACAACCACGCATGAGCAGCGCCTATTAGACAGAGGGGGTCCGACAGCCGATCATTTCCTGCGATTCCGGCGGAAAGGAGGTACACGGATGTTGTCTGTAGTTCAACCATGCCTAGACGGTCAATACCGCGGTTCGAAAGCGTCCACATTGTTACTTTGATGCAGGAAGGGCTCGCAGCAAGGCTTCTCGAAGTGAACCAAAGCGATGTTGTTCGGACACGAAGGAGATACAGAGAGGCAGGAACTGTCGATGACATGCCTCGCTCAGGCCGCCCGAGGCTTACTACTACAGTGGATGACCGCTACCTACGGATTATGGCTCGGAGGAACCCTGACAGCAACACCACCATATTCAATAATGCTTTTCGTGCAGCCACAGGACGTCGTGTTACGACTCAAACTGAGCGCAGTATGCTGCATGATGCGAAACTCCCGACGTCCATGGAGAGGTCCATCTTTGCGAGCACAACACCATGCAGCGCGGTACAGATGGGCCCAAAAACATGGCGAACGGACCGCTCAGGATTGGCATTACGTTTTCTTCACCGATGAGTGTCGCATATGCCTTCGACCAGAGAATCGTCGCAGACGTGTTTGGAGGCAATCCGGCCGGGTTGAACGCCTTAGAGACAATGTCCAGCGAGTGACATTATATGGGGTCGTTGTACTGCGCTGGTGGTCATGGAAGGCGCCGTAACGGCTGTACGATACGTGAATAGCATCCTCCGACCGAGAGTGAAGCCATATCGACAGCATACTGGCGAGGCATTCCTGTTCATGGACGACAATTCGTACTCCGTGCACATCTTGTGAATGACTTCCTTCGGGATAACGACATGGCTCGACTAGAGTGGCGCACACGTTCTCCAAACATGAAACTCTATCGAACAAGCTAAGGATAGATTGAAAAGGGCTGTTTATGGACGACGTGACCCACCAACCGCTCTGAGGGATCTACGCCGAATTGCCGTTAAGGAGTGGGACAATCAAGTGCCTTTATGAACTTGCGGATAGTATGCCACGACGAATACAGGCATGTGTCAATGGAAGAGGACGTGCTACTGGGTATTAAAGGTCCACCATCTCTGAAGGTTCCCCTGCATGGTGGTACAACATGGAATGTGTGGTTTTCATGAGCATTAGAAGGGGCGGAAATGATCTCTATTCCAATTTTCTGTGCAGGTTCCGGAACTCTCGGATCCGAGGTGATACAAAACGTATTTGATGTGTGTACGAGGTGCGGCTAGAAAAAAACCGGACTGATGCTGGAAAAAACATTTATTTACAATTATTTACAATTTCATGTTATCTCCTTCAATGTACTCTCCTCCTCGGTCTCTACACCGCTCCATACGAATTTTCCACTGTTCATAGCAATGCTGCAGATCATTTTCGGTAAGTCCATACATTACTTCCGTCGCTTTTTCTTTTACTGCTTCAACAGTCTCAAATCTAGTTCCTTTCAAAGCTGACTTGACTTTAGGGAAAAGAAAAAAGTCACAGGGGGCCAAATCAGGTGAGTAGGGTGGATGATCTAAGATGGGAATGTTGTGTTTTGCCAAAAACGTCTTCACTGACAACGCACTGTGAGCTGGGGCATTGTCTTGGTGAAGGATCCATGACTCCACAAATCGTTCCGTTTTCTCCGTACTCGCTCACGTAGGGTAGCCAGGACGCTAATGTAGTAATGCTGATTCACTGTTTGTCCCTCTGGTACCCAATCAATGTGCACAATCCCTTTGATGTCAAAAAAAAACAATCATCATTGCCTTGAATTTCGATTTTGACATTCGTGCTTTTTTTTGTCGTGGAGAACCAGGAGTTTTCCAATGCATCGATTGGCGTTTAGTTTCGGAATCGTAAGTAAAAAACCACGATTCATCGCAAGTGATAACATTTTGTAAGAAGGTGGGATCACTTTCAATGTTTTCCAGGATGTCAGAACAAATCATTCTTCGGCGTTCCTTCTGTTCAATTGTGAGACACTTTGGAACCATTTTTGAACACACTTTGTTCATGTTGAACCTTTCATGAAGAATCTGCCTAACACTTTCCTTGTCAACTCCTGTTAACTCAGACGCTGCTCTGATTGTTAAACGGCGATCTTGTCGAACAAGTTTACCGATTTTTTCAGTGTTTGCATCAGTTTTTGCTGACAATGGTCAGCCAGTGCGAGTGTCATCACTGGTGTCTTCGCGGCCATCTTTAAATCGTTTAAACCACTCAAACACTTGTGTTCGCGATAAACAATCATCGCCGTACACTTGTTGTAACATTACAAACGTTTCACTTGCAGATTTTCCTAGTTTGAAACAAAATTTGATGTTAACGCGCTGTTCTTTCTGTACACTCAACATTTTCCGACGCACAGACAAAACGTCAACTACTTAAAACAGACGCCACGGGCAGACTGAGTGCAGGAGGCAGATGAAACTCGAGCAGTAGGCGGAGCGAGAGTCACGTGACAGGCCACGCGACTTTCAGCCTTATTGCATTCGTTTTATTGTTTCACCAGTACTAGTCCGGTTTTTTTCTAGCCACACCTCGTATGCCTTCCTGAAGCCAAAGAACACGGGATCGACATGGGCGCCGATGTCGGTCGTCGGCCGAACGCTGTATCCCAGTTTTGCGACGAGTCATGACTCACCACAGCTTTACTATTACTACTAAATCTCGAAACGTCTTGATGTACATCCCCCCCCCCCCCCCCACCACCCTCCAAAATGTCCCACCTAACCCCCCAATAAAAAACCACTGCGACATAAGACGTAACGCCATAGTTGTAGGACGCTCGTAGCGTGCCAGTCATTACGACTTATGAGTGTGTAACATCTCTCTGGCTGTTGGATAACAGTCTACTCGCATGTCGAGCACTTTCTCTTCCCGAAACCGAACAACTTTGCGGTTGCAATCAGAACCGAACACCGCCCGCCACCGGCTCAGATACAGTTCTCGCTGCCCGTCTTCCGCCAGCAGCCCGTGGTATAACAGGAACGGAAAACCGCGCAGCGTGTACCGGAATTTGGACCACCGCTTTCGCTCATCTCGCGATGAAACTCCGCCGGCCGTATCATTAGAGCGTGGTTCCCAAGAGAGCTTTTACTCTAATGACTGCAGGTTTACTAAACACAGTTTCCCGAAATTCTGAAGGCCTCCGTTCCAGATTATATACCAGTAAGGTTCCTTCCAGAGGGTGCTGATATAATAGCTCTATACTTACCAATTATGCGCAAGCGCTTACACGGCGAGAGATCCGTACCTAATATCTGGAAAGTTACACTAGCCTCACCAATACCCATGAAAGGGAACGGAAGTAATCCGCTGAATAGCAGACCCGCATCACTAACGCCGATTTGCAGCAGGATCCTGGAACGTACACGGTCTTCGAACATACTGAATTTCACCAACTGCGACATAATCGCGTGTACAATCACTGATCCAATGCTGTAAAATGTTTTTTTATTCCAGCCTCTGATCACAAATGAATTCTTTAGACGATGACCGGTTTCAGTCTGTTATGGTGTAAAAAGATCTGAAGGTTCCAGAATGAGATTTTCACTCTGCAGCGGAGTGTGCGCTGATATGAAACTTCCTGGCAGATTAAAACTGTGTGCCCGACCGAGACTCGAACTCGGGACCTTTGTCTTTCGCGGGCAAGTGCTCTACCATCTGACCTACCCAAGCACGACTCACGCCCGGTACTCACAGCTTTTCTTCTGCCAGTACCTCGTCTCCTGCCTTCCAAACTTTACCTTATGAGTCGTGCTTCGGTAGCTCAGATGGTAGAGCACTTGCCCGCGAAAGACAAAGGTCCCGAGTTCGAATCTCGGCCGGGCACACAGTTTTAATCTGCCAGGAAGTTTCAGATCTGAAGATGGTCATTACAGACTGAAACCGGTCATCGTCTAAAGAATTCATTTGTGATCAGAGACTGGAATAAAAAAGCATTTTATAATGAATTTCCTCGAAGAAAACGTTTTATTGACAAACAGCCAACGCGCATTCAGAAAATATCGTTCCTGTGAAACACAAATAGCTCTTTATTCTCATGAAGCAATGAGTGCTGTGGACAGATGATGTTAAATTAATTTCATATTTTTAGACGTCCGGAAGCCTTTAGACACCGTTCCCCACAACCGACTTCTAATCAGGTTGTGTGCCTATGCAGTATCATCTCAGTCTTACGACTGGATTCGTCATATCCTATCAGAAAGCTCTCATTTCGTAATAACTGACGAAAAGTCGTCGGATAAAATAGAAGTGATATCTGGCATTCCCCTGCTGTTCCTAATCTACAGAAACGCTTTGCAGTTCATAGTAAGTGACCGGAAGTCATCGAGAAAAATAGAGGTGATATCTGGCCTTCCTGAACGAAGTGCTACAGGCCCTCTACTGTTCCTGATCTACATAAATGTTAAAAGAGACAATGTGAGCAGTCCTCTTGGATTGTTCGCAGATGATGCCGCCAAATACCATCTAGTAAAGTCAGCAGAAGATCAGAACCAATTGCATAATAATTTAGACACGATATCTGTGGGGTGCAAAAAGTGGCAATTGATTCTAAATAATGAAAAGTGTGAAGTCATACGCGGGATTACTAAAGGCAATGCGGTTACTCGATAAATCACACAAATTTAAAGACTGTCAGTTTCATTAAACACTTACGGATTACAATTAGGACTAGCTTACATTGGGACGATCACACACAAATACATAATGTTGTGGGAAAAGCAAACCAAAGACTGTGATTTATTGGCAGAACACTTAGAAAGTCCAACAGTTCTACTAAAGAGACTGCTTACACCACGCTTGTCTGCCCTATTCTGGAGTATTGATTGCTGTGCGGTGTGCGACCCGCATCAGATGGCACTGATGGATGGCATCGAAAATGTACAAATAAGGGCGGCTCGTTTTGTGTTTTGGCGAAATAGGGGAGATAGTGTCACAGATACGTGAATTGGACAAAGGCGTTTTGCGTTGCGGCAGGGTCTTCTCATGAAATTTCAATCACCAGCTTTCTCCTCAAAGCGTGAAAATATTTTGTTGGAAAAAATGATCATCATAATAAAATAAGAGAAATTAGAGCTCACACGGAAAGATTTAAGTGTTCGCCTTTCCTGCGCGCTGTTCGGGAATGGAATGGCAGAAAATAGTGTGAAAGTGGTTGGATGTACAGTCTGCCAGCTGTTAAAAGTAAATTGCAAAGTAATCATGTAGATCTAGATGTACGAGGGCAGTTCAATAAGTAATGCAACACATTTTTTTTCTCGGCCAATTTTGGTTGAAAAACCGGAAATTTCTTGTGGAATATTTTCAAACATTCCCGCTTCGTCTCGTATAGTTTCATTGACTTCCGACAGGTGGCAGCGCTGTACGGAGCTGTTAAAATGGCGTCTGTAACGGATGTGCGTTGCAAACAACGGGCAGTGATCGAGTTTCTTTTGGCGGAAAACCAGGGCATCTCAGATATTCATAGGCGCTTGCAGAATGTCTACGGTGATCTAGCAGTGGACAAAAGCACGGTGAGTCGTTGGGCAAAGCGTGTGTCATCATCGCCGCAAGGTCAAGCGAGACTGTCTGATCTCCCGCGTGCGGGCCGGCCGTGCACAGCTGTGACTCCTGCAATGGCGGAGCGTGCGAACACACTCGTTCGAGATGATCGACGGATCACCATCAAACAACTCAGTGCTCAACTTGACATCTCTGTTGGTAGTGCTGTCACAATTGTTCACCAGTTGGGATATCCAAAGGTTTGTTCCCGCTGGGTCCCTCGTTGTCTAACCGAACACCATAAAGAGCAAAGGAGAACCATCTGTGCGGAATTGCTTGCTCGTCATGTGGCTGAGGGTGACAATTTCTTGTCAAAGATTGTTACAGGCGATGAAACATGGGTTCATCTTCGAACCTGAAACAAAACGGCAATCAATGGAGTGGCGCCACACCCACTCCCCTACCAAGAAAAAGTTTAAAGCCATACCCTCAGCCGGTAAAGTCACGGTTACAGTCTTCTGGGACGCTGAAGGGGTTATTCTGTTCGATGTCCTTCCCCATGGTGAAACGATCAACTCTGAAGTGTATTGTGCTACTCTTCAGAAATTGAAGAAACGACTTCAGCATGTTCGTAGGCACAAAAATCTGAACGAACTTCTCCTTCTTCATGACAACGCAAGACCTCACACAAGTCTTCGCACCCGAGGGGAGCTCACGAAACTTCAGTGGACTGTTCTTCCTCATGCACCCTACAGCCCCGATCTCGCACCGTCGGATTTCCATATGTTTGGCCCAATGAAGGACGCAATCCGTGGGAGGCACTACACAGATGATGAAGAAGTTATTGATGCAGTACGACGTTGGCTCCGACATCGACCAGTGGAATGGTACTGTGCAGGCATACAGGCCCTCATTTCAAGGTGGCGTAAGGCCGTAGCATTGAATGGAGATTACGTTGAAAAATAGTGTTGTGTAGCTAAAAGATTGGGGAATAACCTGGTGTATTTCAATGCTGAATAAAACAACCCCTGTTTCAGAAAAAAAAATGTGTTGCATTACTTATTGAACTGCCCTCGTACATCTAGACTGTAACTCGTGCGGAAAGATTATGGTGTAACGTCCCTTCGCCACCTAAACCAACATCTCCACACACACACACACACACACACACACACACACACACTGTAGCCGGCCAGAGTGGCCGAGCGGTTCTAGGCGCTACAGTCTGGAACCGCGCGGCCGCTACAGTCGCAGGTTCGAATCTTGCCTCGGGCATGGCTGTGTGTGATGACCTTAGGTTAGTTAGGTTTAAGTAGTTCTAAGTTCTAGGGGACTGATGACCTCAGATGTTGTCCCATAGTGCTCAGAGCCGCACACACTGCAAGCCACCCTACGGTGTGTGACAGAACAAACTTTGTGTACTACTGTCACCTTCCTTTCCTAAAATGAGGCGAATTTATTTAAAATAATTTCAGATTTGCCTCCAATCCCGAGAACAGCTGTTCCGCTTGCGTCAACACATATTTGTATTTTTACTCAGGTAACCACTGCTATAAGGGGCTAAAAGAAAATTAAGGAAAAAGGAGACCCCTCGGTCAGACCCAGAAGACCACACGGCAGTCGTCCGACCGCCGTGTCTTACTGTCATCGGATGCATGGTATCACAGCACAGTGCACCACGCCTGGACTTTGTCGACTTTCAGACTATGGAACAGCTGCTACTCGGTGGAGTGGCTCCTCAGACTGACTGCACGCCGAACAAGTCCTCCCACTAAGGAAAATTCCCTGGTCCGTACAGGGAATCGAGCCCGGGTCCCCCGCGTGAGGGTCGGCGCTAACAAAATAATTAAACACAAAATGTTCAGCCAAAGAATAAATGTTTCTTTCGGTTTCACTACCGATTTCACAAACTGCAGAGTCTCCTGAAACAAATGGGCAGACTTTTACATAAATACACTCGGTACATTAAACCATTGTGTGCTGAACTAATATTTCAAAATGAATGTCAGGGTTTTAAGGTTTTGTAGCATTTATTACAATCAACTTACAATTATAAATAATGCAACAAATGATAGAGCAACTCAAAATTTTTTGTTTATATACAAGTGCGCCTGCGCATGCAGTGTTTCCCCGTGTCTTCTTTTAGAAAACGCTACTAAGCAGATCAGTTTGGATTCCGTAGAAATGTTCGAACACGTGAGGCAATACTGACCCTACGACTTATCTTAGAAGATAGATTAAGGAAAGGCAATCCTACGTTTCTTGCATTTGTAGACTTGGAGCAAGATTTTGACAATGTTGACTGGAATACTCTCAAATTCTGACGGTGGCAGGGGTAAAATACAGCGAGCGAAAGGCTATTTACAATTTGTACAGAAAGCAGATGGTAGTTATAAGAGTCGAGGGACATGAAAGGGAAGCAGTGGTTGGGAAGGGAGTGAGACAGGGTTGTAGCCTCTCCCCGATGCTATTCAATCTGTATATTGAGCAAGCAGTAAAGGAAACAAAAGAAAATATAGGAGTAGGAAATAAAATACATGAAGAACAAATAATAACTTTAAGGTTTGCTGATGACATTGTAATTCTGTCACAGCACATGGAAAAGCACATGAACGGAATAGACAACGTCTTGAAAGGAGGATATAAGATGAACATCAACAAAAGCAAAACGAGGATAATGGTATGTAGTCGAATTAGATCGGGTGATACAGAGGCCGAGATTTTTCAGTTGCACCTCTTGGGTCGATTGCCGCAAACACGTGGCTAGCAAAACGAAGCTCAGAGATACGAACAAAAATTTAACAATCTTTATTAAATTCTCGGAAAATGAAAGTTTGGTAACTATTGCAGAGTTGTTAAAATAGTTCTAAGCACTATGGGAATTTACATCTGAGGTCATCAGTCCCGTAGACTTAGAACTACATCAACCTAACTAATCTAAGGACATAACGTACAGCCATGACCGAGGAAGGATTCGAACCTGCGACCATAGCAGCAATGCGGTTCCGGAGTGAAGCGCCTAGAACCTCTAGGCCACAGAGGCGGGCGCAGAGTTATTATTTACGACATTCTCTCTTGAGCAGAACTTGCCTTTAGCACGCAGTGACGTTTGTTCAAGGAAATGTTCCCTGATTCGAAAACAGCCTCCAAGTACGTTTGTGCGAGAATAAAAACTGCAGCGTTAGTCAGAAGTGTGGCAAAACAAAAAGCATGTCAGCAGTGTAGTTTTAACAAACAGGAGCTGCTGGCTGCTATTGGGGCAACTAGGCTGTTCCATTCAGGAAATGATCGTTCAACTTATGCTGCAGAGATGTGCAGATCTGAGACGATGGCAAACGCTAGCAGGCAATAAATAAATAAATAAAAGTGCCACCGTCCTCCTACCCCCACTCCCGGCTGCAGTATGCGGCACAGTACTAATTGGCTTCCTTTAGAATTTGGATCTCTGTCTTAACGTATTAGCTCATTTGTAGAGTAAACAGACGTCCGAGCTACACTACTGGCCATTAAAATTGCTACACCACGAAGATGACGTGCTACAGAGGCGATATATAACCGACAGGAAGAATATGCTGTGGTATGCAAATGATTAGCTTTTCAGAGCATTCACACAAGATTGGCGCCGGTGGCGACACCTACAACGTGCTGACATGAGGAAAGTTTCCAACCGATTTCTCATACACAAACAGCAGTTGACCGGCGTTGCCTGGTGAAACGTTGTTGTGATGTTTCGTGTAAGGAGGAGAAATGCGTACCATCACGTTTCCGACTTTGATAAAGGTCGGATTGTAGGTTATTACGATTGCGGTTTATCGTATCGCGACATTGCTGCTCGCGTTGGTCGAGATCAGCAATATGGAATCAGTGGCTTCAGGAGAGTAATACGGAACGCCGTGCTGGATCACAACGGCCTCGTATCACTGGCAGTTGAGATGACAGGCATCTTATCTGGATGGCTGTAACGGATCGTGCAGCCACGTCTCGATCCCTGAGCCAACAGATGGGGACGTTTGCAAGACAACAACCATCTGCACGAACAGTTCGACGACGTTTGCAGCAGCACGGACTATCAGCTCGGAGACCATGGCTGCGGTTACCCTTGACGCTGCATCACAGACAGGAGCGCCTGCGATGGTGTACTCGACGACGAACCTGGGTGCACGAATGGCAAAATGTCATTTTTTCGGATGAATCCAGGTTCTGTTTACAGCATCACGATGGTCGCATCCGTCTTTGGCGACATCGCGGCGAACGCACATTGGAAGCGCGTATTCGACATCTCCATACTGGTATATCACCCGCCGTGATGGTATGGGGTGCCATCGGTTACACGTCTCTGTCACCTCTTATTCGCATTGACGGCACTTTGAACAGTGGACGCTACATTTCAGAAGTGTTACGACCCGTGGCTCTACCCTTCATTCGATCCCTGTGGAACCCCACATTTCAGCAGGATAATGCACGACCGCATGTTGCAGGTCCTGTACGGGCCTTTCTGGATACAGAAAATGTTCGACTGTTGCCCTCGCCAGCACATTCTCCAGATCTCTCACCAGTTGAAAGCGTCTGGTCAGTGGTGGTCGAGCAACTGGCTCGTCACAATACGCCAGTCACTACTCTCGATGTGGCCGAGTGGTTAAAGGCGCTACAGTCTGGAACCGCACGACCGCTACGGTCGCAGGTTCGAATCCTGCCTCGGGCATGGATGTGTGTGATGTCCTTAGGTTAGTTAGGTTTAAGTAGTTCTAGGGGACTTATGACCACAGCAGTTGAGTCCCATAGTGCTCAGAGCCATTTTTGAACTACTCTCGATGAACTGTGGTATCTTGTTGAAGCTGCACGGGCAGCTGTACCTGTACAGGCCATCCAAGCTGTGTTTGGCTCAATGCCCAGGCTTATCAAGGCCGTTATTACGGCCAGAGGTGGTTGTTCTGGGTACTGTTTTCTCAGGCTCTATGCACCCAAATTGCGGAGAAATGTAATCACGTCAGTTCTAGTATAGTATATTTGTCCAATGAATACCCGTTTATCATCTGCATTTCTTCTTGTTGTAGCAATATTAATGGGCAATACTGTATTTTATACATGGGAACTCAATTCTTGAAGACCTATGGGGATGGAGTGCGTTAGCTGGTCGTAACCTAACTGTCGTCCGTAACGTACATTTAATAAGAAAGCATGTTACCGCTGCTGTACGTGATAGGTGCTTCCCACTGAGAAGGCCAGAACTTTAGGGAGTTGATCGTTGTCCTTGGCTGAACTGCGTCGTTCGCCTCCAACGAGAGCCTTGGTGGACATTCTGAGTGCTGCGCGGCGGTAATTTGGTGTGTGGGCATCCAACATGGCGAGACGGGTCTGCTCCTCGTCCGACTGGCCCTACACAGCGAGCCTTGGTCTCGTCTTGCTGCCCACTTTGCAGTTCGGTAAATACAGGTATTTTTGTTTTTTTTTTACTCCTTATTCTCTTCTCCGAAGGTCTCTCACCGCCAGCGCTATTCAGTTGGTAATCATTAATGCAAAGCAATCAATCAGTTTCTCAGTGTACTTTACTTGCTGCTTGATGTCAAATACGTATTTCCAAATTTGCAGTTTTAGTAGCAGTGACGCTCTCGTAGTACCTGTCGAAGAGTGAACGGAGCACAGTGTGTGTCCAAAGGAAGTGTAACGGGCCCTCTGATGTTGTCAGTACACAAAAGTGATTTAACATACAGAATAGGCAGCAGTATAAGATTTTTGGATGACGGTACTGTTGTGTACTGGAAAAAACTGCCGTAGAAAAATCAGGAGGAAATGGAGAATGGACACACTTTTCAGTCGATGTAATGGATGACAGTTTCTCTTTAGAATGAGATTTTCACTCTGCAGCGGAGTGTGCGCTGATATGAAACTTCCTGGCAGATTAAAACTGTGTGCCCGAGCGAGACTCGAACTCGGGACCTTTGCCTTTCGCGGGCATGTGCTCTACCATCTGAGCTACCGAAGCACGACTCACGCCCGGTACTCACAGCTTTACTTCTGCCAGTACCTCGTCTCCTGCCTTCCAAACTTTACAGAAGCTCTCCTGCGAACCTTGCAGAACTAGCACTCCTGAAAGAAAGGATATTGCGCAAACATGGCTTAGCCACAGCCTCTTCAAAATATTCCCCATTACATGCTACACACTTATGCCAGTGCTTTTTCCAATTCCCGAAACACTTTAGGAACTTTTTCTTCGGGATAGTTTGTAGGTCTTCTAACTGTGCATTTTTAATCTCATCCATACTTGCAAAACTGCTACCCTGTAAGACCCACTATGAAATGTTTGTACCACTTGTATGCCCTTGGTTTACTCATAACAGACTCACCAAAAGCAATATTCAACTTTTCTAAAAATTTCATACATTTTATTCCATTCTTACAACAAAATTTAATACACATTCTCTATTCTATTTATATACAAAACAAATAATCGTTGATGCTACCAAAACACATGTAACCTTTTTGACAACTGACAACGGAGTAAATAGCCAATATGCATGTACACATACTTTTGAGACATGTTTACGAAGACAGTGTTTAAAAAGCAAGCAGAAATTTATAATTTTGTGTGTTAGTCCGATTTGCACTACTTTTTTGTCACTCTTCATGTTGCAAGAATTGTTAATTTTCAATACAAGCTTTCAAAAAAAAAAAAAAAAAAAAAAAATCTTCTAGCTTTCAGTAGAAACACAAAGTAAGAACAAGCCTTAAATTCTACAGATTGATTGCATTATGTGCGGTTCGTTTTACGAATAGCAATAGAGGAACATATATTCGCATGAACAGGCATTCGGTTCTATGTTTGTAGTAGAATACAGACTTCCGTTCTTATACTAATATTACTTACTCTACCGTTGTGTTTCGAAAGAAGCTATCGTTTTTTGCATTCCTTATGGTCTCAATGCATTTGTCTAAAAATAAACGCAGCCGAGACGTATCTGTACGCGGGCGGCGTCGCGACAGATTTAAATCGCGCGGCGCGACAGGGCCGGCACTACGTTGTGGAACGGCCTGTAGAAGCGCCCTGTGACGTAACTGGGTTGGCAGAGTGGGGACTCGCTCGCTCGCTCTTCAGTTTACCGACAGACTATATATGCGTCAACCGATAATTCTCTCTGATGAGTTCATCAACCCGACTGCGACGAGCCGCGGGGCTACCGTACCGCAGTTTCCCCAATCCCAGCCGTGTCACACGCGTCGAGCTCAGCGCACCAGTCTTTCCTTAATTACCGTCACGAACAATGCAATGTCGCAATACGGTCATCGCCGTACGCAGCTTTTATCCTCCTATGGATTTAAATTGGAGTCACGTTTCCTGCGGTTGGAGTCACGGTAACAGTGCGCTGTTTCTCCTGCACCGCCATACGTACGTTACGTGTGGAAATATGGAACGTGCCTCTCAACTTTTGCAGAACATTTCAGAGAAAATAACCACAAACCTACTACAAGACAAAATGATATGAAAATAATTAGAACGAATAATGAAAGGCATCTAACAGTACAGGAAAATTATCATATATACAAAACAAAGGCTGAAAAGAAGCAACTACTAAATGACCAAGTAAATATGACTAACAACTCACTGTTTACACTGATTGGTCATATAATAGACAGAAATCCCAGCAAATGATTACATATCTGACTCCTCTCGTAAGTATACAGGGTGGTCCATTGATTGTGACCGGGCCATATATCTCACGAAATAAGCGTCAAACGAAAAAAACTACAAAGAACGAAACTTGTCTAGCTTGAAGGGGGAAACCAGATGGCGCTATGGTTGGCCCGCTAGATGGCGTTACCATAGGTCAAACGGATATCAACTGCGTTTATTTTAAATAGGAACCCCCCTTCTTTATTACATATTCGTGTAGTACGTAAACAAATATGAATGTTTTAGTTGGACCAATTTTTCGCTTTGTGACAGATGGCGCTGTAATAGTCACAAACATATGGCTCACAATTTTAGAGGAACAGTTGGTGACAGGTAGGTTTCTTAAATTAAAATACAGAACGTAGGTACGTTTGAACATTTTATTTCGGTTGTTCCAAAAAAAATGGCTCTGAGCACTAGCGGACTTAACTTCCGAGGTCATCAGTCCCCTATAACTTAGAACTACTTAAACCTAACTAACCTAAGGACATCACACACATCCATGCCCAAGGCAGGATTCGAACATGCCACCGTAGCGGTCGCGCGGTTTCAGACTGTAGCGCCTAGAACCGCTCGGCCACCCCGGCCGGCTCGGTTGTTCCAATGTGATACATGTACCTTTGTGAACTTATCATTTCTGAGAACGCATGCTGTTACAGCGTGATTACCTGTAAAGACCGCATTAATGCTATAAATCCTGAAAATGATGTCCGTCAACCTCAATACATTTGACAATACGTGTAACGACATTCCTCTCAACAGCGAGTAGTTCGCCTTCCGTAATGTTCGCACACGCATTGACAATGCGCTGACGCATGTTGTCAGGCGTTGTCGGTGGATCAAGATGGCAAATATCCTTCAACTTTCCCGACAGAAAGAAATCCGAGGACGTCAGATCCGGTGAACGTGCGGGCCATGGTATGGTGCTTCGACGAACAATCCACCTGTCATGAAATATGCTATTCAATACCGCTTCAACCGCACGCGAGCTATGTGCCGGGCATCTATCGTGCTGGCAGTACATCGCCATTCTGTCATACAGTGAAACATCTTGTAGTAACATCGATAGAACATTACGTAGGAAATCAGCATACATTGCACCATTTAGATTGCGATCGATAAAATGGGAGCCAATAATCCTTCCCCCCATAATGCCGCACCATACATTAACCCGCCAAGGTCGCTGATGTTCCACTTGTCGCAGCCATTGTGGATTTTCCGTTGCCCAATAGTGCATATTATGCCGGTTTACGTTACCGTTGCCGGTGAATGACGCTTCGTCGCTAAATGGAACGCGTGCAAAAAATCTGTCATCGTCCCTTAATTTCTGTTGTGCCCAGTGGCAGAACTGTACACGACGTTCAAAGTCGTCGCCATCCAATTCCTGGTGCATATCGATGTTGATGTAGCATTCTCAACACCGACGTTTTTGAGATTCCCGATTCTCGCGCAATTTGTCTGCTATTGATTTGCGGATTAGCCGCGACAGCAGCTAAAACACCTACTTGGGCATCATCATTTGTTGCAGGTCGTGGTTGACGTTTCACATGTGGCTGAGCACTTCCTGTTTCTTTAAATAACGTAATTGTCCGGCGAATGGTCCGGACACTTGGATGATGTCGTCCAGGATACCGAGCAGCATACATAGCACACGCCCGTTGCGCATTTTGATCACAATAGCCATACATCAACACGATATCGACCTTTTCCGCAATTGGTAAACGGTCCATTTTAACACGGGTAATGTATCACGAAGCAAATACCGTCCGCACTGGCGGAATGTTACGTGATACCACGTACTTATACGTTTGTGACTGTTACAGCGCCATCTATCACACAGCGAAAAAAGTGGTCCAAGTAAAACATTCATATTTCTTTATGTACTACACGAATATGTAATAAAAATGGGGGTTCCTATTTTTAAAAAACGCAGTTGATATCCGTTTGACGTATGGCAGCGCCATCTAGCGGGCCAACCATAGCGCCATCTGGTTTCCCCCTTCAAGCTAGACGAGTTTCTTTCTTTGTAGTTTTTTCGTTTGATGCTTATTTCGTGAAATATTTGGCCCGGTCACTATCAATGGACCACCCTGTATCCAGGAAAATATAATAATAATTATTTTTAAGAAAATAAAAAAATTATGTTATTATATATAAAAAAGATATCCCTCTCCGCCTCTAAATACACGCACGCGCACACGCGCACACACATTCACAAAACATTAGGATGCAGAAAACTGAGAATGTTGGTAACACTTAGGAAAACAAATTAAACTCTTTATTTTAAAAAAGGCAGTTACAGTGATGTGTAACGTAAACAGTGAACTGAAGGTGAACTGAAAGTGAACTGGTTGCCAGATGAGAAAAAGCAGTTAGCTTAGATACAATGAATTAGAAGTTACCAGTAAGTATATTTCCATTTCATAACAAAAACGTAAAGGAACTGTTTTTAAATCTATAACCTCGATGTGAAACCGTAACCTATGTAAAAAAACGGACAAATCGTGTGTAATATATCAGGACACCCACTGAAGATCTCTTGTAAAGAAAGCGAAACGCGTCTGGATCCATAAATAAAAAAAAACATTTGGATGTGCAGCGTGCAAAAACCGCATTTCCTTTGAAACAACTGCAATTTTCACACTGCCATGTAACACTCTAGAATTCGGAGCCCTCTAGCGGCATAGGGTTGCAGGCTGTGTCAGAGAAGCCGGCCGTAGTGGCCGAGCGGTTCTAGGCGCTACAGTCTGGAACCGCGCGACCGCTACGGTCGCCGGTTCGAATCCTGCCTCGGGCATGGATGTGTGTGATGTCCTTAGGTTAGTTAGGTTTAAGTAGTTCTAAGTCTAGGGGGCTGATGACCTCAGATGTTACGTCCCATAGTGCTCAGAGCCATTTGAACCATTTTTTTTTTTTTGCGTCAGCGAAGCGGGATAGTCGACCGAGTAATACGCATGGCATGTAATACCGCAACCGATACTGAGAACAAGTAAAAAAGATCTGGATGCATTACTCTTCAGCACACACTCGCGTGTCTAGTGAAGGAACCATCAGAGCAAGGCGAGAAGGGTAAGAGTACGTACAGAGCTGTACAGGGCGAGTCACTAACTACTGTCACCAAGAATAACTCCGAAAGTATGATAGCAGCTGAAAAGTTTGTGGGACAAATGTTGCATGGGACAACGGGGGACATAATACGACGTTGGTTTTTTGTTTCTAGGTGAGGTCGCTTCATCTACATCTACATGGTTACTGCGCAATTCACACTTAAGTGCGTGGTAGAGGGTTCATCGAGCCATTTTCATACCGCTTCTCTACCATTCCACTCTCGAATGGCGCTTGGAAAAAAAGGAACAACTAAATCTTTCCGTTCGAGCTCTGATTTCTCTTATTTCTCCCTACGTAGGTGGGTCTCGACAAAATATTTCGGCATTCGGAAGAGAAAGTTGGCGATTGAAATTTCGTAAATAGATCTCGACGCAAAGAAAACACCGCCTTTGTTTTAGTGACTGCCATCCCAACTCGCGTATCATATCAGTGACACTCTCAGCCCTATTGCACGATAACACGAAACGAGCTGCCCTTCTTTGCACTTTTTCGATGTCCCCCGTCAATCCTACCTGGTAAGGATCCCACACCGCGCAGCAGTATTCCAGTAGAGGACGGACAAGTGTAATGTAGGCTGTCTCTTTAGTGGGTTTGTCGCATCTTCTAAGTGTTCTGCCAATAAAGAGCAGTATTTGTTTCGCCTTCCCCACAATATTATGTATGTGGTCTTTCCAGTTTAAGTTGCTCGTAATTGTAATTCCTAGGTATTTAGTCGAACTCACTCCCCTTAGACTTGTGCGATTTATCGTATACCCAAAATTTATCGGATTTCTTTTAGTACCCCTGTGGATGACCTCGCACTTTTCTTTGTTTAGTGCCAATTGCCACTTTTCGCACCATACAGAAATTCTCTCTAGATCATTTTGTAATTGGAATTGGTCGTCTGATGATTTTACTAGACGGTAAATTACAGCGTCATATGCAAACAGTCTAAGAGGTCTGCTCAGATTATCACCTAGATCATTTATATAAATCAGGAACAGCAAAGGGCCTATGACACTACCTTGCGGAACTCCAGATATCACTTCTTTTCTACTCGATAATTTACCGTCTCTCACTACGAACTGTGACCTCTCTGAGAGGAAATCACGAATCCAGTCACACAACTGAGACGCTACTCCATATGCACGCAATTTGATTAATAGTCGCTTGTGAGGAACGGTACCAAAAGCCTTCTCGAAATCTAGGAATATGGTATCGATCTGAGATCCCTTGTCGACAGCACTCATTACTTCATGGGAATAAAGAGCTAGCTGCGTTGCACAAGAACGATATTTTCTGAATCCGTGGTGGTTATGTATCAAAAAATGGTTCAAATGGCTCTGAGCACTATGGGACTCAACATCTATGGTCATAAGTCCCCTAGAACTTAGAACTACTCAAACCTAACTAACGTAAGGATATCACACATATCCATGCCCGAGGCAGGATTCGAACCTGCGACCGTAGCGGTCGCGCGGTTCCAGACTGTAGCGCCTAGAACCGCTCGGCCACCCCGGCCGGCAACAGACCTTTCGTCAAGTGAGCTGTTGTATGTGATTGCCAAGAAAGGCGCTATTGTGTCTGCATGCTCTGAGGGGAACCTGACTGGTATACCATCTGCACCAGAAGACTTGCCTTTCTTAAGTGACTAGAGTTGTTTCGCAATGCCTAAGATATCTACTTTTATGTCACTTATTTTGACAGTTGTTCTGGTTTCGAATTCTGGCATATTTACTTCGTCTTCTTTCGTGAAGGAATCACGGACACCTGTATTTAGTAACTCCGCAGAGATATGAAGGTGAACTGTATTTTTTTTGGGGGGGGGGGGATGCTACAGTTTGGTACTTATTTTCTGATAGCGGCTGTCGAAACGAATCCAAGGATGTGTGACAGTAAGGCCTTTGAAGGTCAACGAAGGCCACAAAGGTGGCATGAACGTCCATTTACAGAAGGTATTTGAAGTGATGACCACTGATATGAATGCAGTGCTGCAATATTCTTATTACGGACTGTGTGGTATTCCTTAATACGTGCAATGGTTTAGCAATAGCATATGTCAGTCTATACGGAAAAACGCCCTGTTTCAGTGAACTGCTACATATGTGGCTGAGAATAGCACTTACTCTGTTGGAAATGCCATCAGCTCCAATCGAGCTTAAGCTTTTGAATGAACTTATTGTTTTCCTAATGTCTGTAGGAGACGTGGGTTGAATGCTACCAAACTGCGTAGGTATTGCCTCTTCCATGTACAGCCTTGTATTTTGAGATGAATAGCTGGATCCTATTTTGTGAACAACCCTTAAAAATGGTTATTAAAAATGCACTACTGGCCATTAAAATTGCTACACCAAGAAGAAATGCAGATGATACTAGAACTGACATGTAATTAAATTTTCACGCAATTTGGGTGCATAGATCCTGAGAAATCAGTACCGAGAACAACCACCCCTGGCCGTAATAACGGCCCTGATACGCCCGGGCATTGACTCAAACAGTGCCTGGATGGCGTGTACAGGTACAGCTGCCCATGCAGCTTCAACACGATACCACAGTTCATCAAGAGTAGTGACTGGCGTATTGTGACGAGCCAGTTGCTCGGCTACCATTGACCAGACGTTTTCAATTGGTGAGTGATCTGGAGAATGTGCTGGCCAGGGCAGCAGTCGAACATTTTCTGCATCCAGAAAGGCCCGTACAGGACCTGCAACATGCGGTCGTGCATTATCCTGCTGAAATGTAGGGTTTCGCAGGGATCGAATGAAGGGTAGAGCCACGGGTCGTAACACATCTGAAATGTAACGTCCACTGTTCAAAGTGCCGTCAATGCGAACAAGAGGTGGCCGAGACGTGTAACCAATGGCACCCCATACCATCACGCCGGGTGATACGCCAGTATGGCGATGACGAATACACGCTTCCAATGTGCGTTCACCGCGATGTCGCCAAACACGAATGCGACCATCGTGATGCTGTAAACAGAACCTGGATTCATCCGAAAAAATGACGTTTTGCCATTCGTGCCCCCAGATTCGTCGTCGAGTACACCATCGCAGGCGCTCCTGTCTGTGATGCAGCGTCAAGAGTAACCGCAGCCACGGTCTCCGAGCTGATACTCCATGCTGCTGGAAACGTCGTCGAACTGTTCGTGCAGATGGTTGTTGTCTTGCAAACGTGTCCATCTGTTGACTCAGTGATCGAGACGTGGCTGCACGATCCGTTACAGCCGTGCGGATAAGATGCCTGTTCTGCAGTGTACTGGTGTAGATGAAGTTGTGTAAAAGTTGCCTTGGTCGTCTAGATGTGCGCAGTGTGCAAGTCTATGCTCGAGGCGGTGCGAGATCCGAGTTGGAAAGCAGGTGGAGACGAGAGACGGTAGGGCAGGTAACAGACTGCAGGCTGGTCCGAGCCACGGTTTTCCCTTCCCCAGGCTGTACTCGCCACAGATCTGCAGCACTCACTGTGCCGCAGCTCGCTGGAACACGCTTCTGTAATCCGCTTCAGGCAAACTAACGGGCCTGTTAATCGAAGAACGCTGATCTAATGAGTAACGTCTGGCCGCACTGTTGACAAACTCAGCGTACGGCACATGCGCAGGAGAGCCGCTCTGCTGTTTGAATAAGGCAAATCACTGCGCATGCGTGATTTCCGCGCCTGCGCATTCTCCGCGCGCGTTTTCTAAAAACGGGGCGTCTGTGTGCGGATACCGTCAGTCGTACACAGCCGCGAGCAAGGTTGGACCACCTGAAGATGTCCGACAGTTGCTCCGAGGAAATACTGAGGGATTTGCGCAACGTGATGCGGCGGCAAACCCGTCAAGACTTTATACAACACATCCGCCGGGAAAGCTCGAAGACTCACAACATATACAGCGTTCGAACATTATGAAGTACCTCGAAGAAAACGATTTATTGACACATAGTCAGCACGGATTCAGAAAATGTTCTTGCGAAAAACAAATAGCTCTTTATACTCATGGAGTAATGAGTGTTATCGACAGGGGATGGCAAATTGATTCCATTTAAGTGTCACGAAGTCGTCTCTGAAAGTATTTATTTGGATTGTAGCCATGTATGGAAGTGAAACGTGGACGATAACTAGTCTGGACAAGAAGAGAATAGAAGCTTTCGAAATGTGGTGCTACAGAAGAATGCTGAAGATAAGGTGGGTAGATCACGTAACTAATGAGGAGGTATTGAATAGGATTGGGGAGAAGAGGAGTTTGTGGCACAACTTGACTAGAAGAAGGGATCGGTTGGTAGGACATGTTCTGAGGCATCAAGCGATCACCAATTTGGTACTGGAGGGCAGAGTGGAGAGTAAAAATCGTAGATGGAGACCAAGAGATGAATACACTAAGCAGAAAGATGTAGGTTGCAGTAGGTACTGGGAGATGAAGAAGCTTGCACAGGATAGAGTAGCATGGAGAGCTGCATCAAACTAGTCTCAGGACTGAAGACCACAACAACAACAACACATTTTTAGCTTTCCAGGACGCTTTCGACACCGTTCCTCATAGGCGTCTTCTAACGAAACTGCAAGCCTATGGAATATCGCCTCAGTTCAGATTAGATTAGATTAGTTTTTCGTTCCATAGATCCGTGCTGAGGAGATCCTCGTGGATGTGGAACATGTCAATATTTTTTTAGCTGAAATAACAATACTAATAGTATGAGTGTATACAATACATCATTTTTTAAGCTGAAATAACAATACTAGCAGTACGAGTATATACAATACATCATTTGTCTCTATTAAAAAATTCGTCAATGGAGTAGGCTCCTTTTAGACTGATCTTTATTTGTAACTAATTTTTTTATGTTTGCTGGCAAATTATTGAAGATGAGTGTTCCTGAGTAGTGGACCCCTTTTTGAACTAAAGTAAGTGCTTTTTAAGTCCTTGTGCAGATCATTTTTGTTCCTGGTATTGTATGTATGAACTGAGCTGTTTGTTGGGAGAAGAGATATATTGTTTAGGACAAATTTAATTAAGGAGTAAATATACTGAGAGGCAGTAGTTAGTATACCCAGTTCTTTGAAGAGGCTTCTACAGGAGGTCCGTGAATTTACTCCACAAATAATACGTATTACACGCTTTTGGACTCTGAAAACTTTTGTTTGACTTGAAGAGTTACCCCAAAATATTATACCATATGACATAGGCATAGTATGCAAACTTTTTCATTTTTATGTCGCCTACGTCTGCTAACACTCGAATTGCAAATACAGATTTGTTAAGGCGTTTCTGCAGTCCTGTGGTGTGCTCCTCCCAATTGAATTTATTATCAAGTTGTAATCCCAGGAATGTAAGACTGTCAACCTCTTCTATCTGCTCTTCTTCATACTTTATGCATATGCTGGGTGGAAACCTCTTACAGGTTCTGAATTGCATATAGTGATTCTTTTCGAAGTTTAATGTGAGTGAGTTTGTTTTAAACCATTTATTAAAAACCATGAAAATATCATTTGCAGATCTTTCTAGAACTACACTCGACATACTATTTATTACAATAGCCGGCCGAAGTGGCCGAGCGGTTCTGGCGCTGCAGTCTGGAACCACGAGACCGCTACGGTCGCAGGTTCGAATCCTGCCTCGGGCATGGATGTGTGTGATGTCCTTAGGTTAGTTAGGTTTAACTAGTTCTAAGTTCTAGGGGACTAATGACCTCAGCAGTTGAGTCCCATAGTGCTCAGAGCCATTTTTATTACAATACTTGTGTCATCTGCAAACAAAACGAACTCTGCTTCTGGCAGAGTAACTGATGAGAGATCATTAATGTACACAAGAAAAAGCAGTGGCCCTAAGATGGATCCTTGTGGGACACCACATGTAATTTCTTCCCATTCTGATGATGACTGATGACTTAATTCACTAGTCCCTTGCACTGACACCCTTTGTTTCCTGTTAACGAGGTATGACTTGAAACATTTTGCAGCACTGCCCGTGACACCATAGAATTCTAATTTATTTAAAAGGATGTTGTGGTTCACACAATCAAATGCCCTCACACAATCAAATGTGCCACTGCTTTCGTGATTTCCTGCCAGAAACGTCACAGTTCGTACTAATAGACGGAAGTCACCGAGTAAACCAGAAGTAATATACGGTGTTCCCCAAGGAAGTGTTATAGCCCTCTATTCTTCCTGATGTATATTAACGACATACGAGACAATCTGAGTAGCCGCCTTACATTGTTTGGAGACGATGCTATCATTTACCGTCTTGTAAAGTCACCAGATGGCAAAATGATTTAGATAAGATATCTGTGTGGTACGAGGAGTGGCAATTGACCCTGAATAAAGGAAAGTGCGAAGTTATTCACACGAGTACTAAAAGAAATCCGCTAAATCTCGATTACGCGGTCACACAAATCTGAAGGCTGTAAATTCAGCTAAATACTTAGGGATTACAATTATAAATAACCTAAATTGGAACGATCACATAGATAGTGTCGTGGGTAGAGCAAACCAAAGACTGCGATTCATTGGCAGAACACTTAGAAGGTGCAACAGGTCTACTACAGAGACTGCTTACACCACGCTTGTCCGCCCTATTCTGGAGTATTGCTGTGCGGTGTGGGATCCGCATCAGGTGGGACTGACGGAAGTACAAAGAAGGGCAGCTCGTTTTGTATTATCGCGAAATAGGGCAGATAGTGTCACAGACATGATACGTGAATTGGAGTGTGTGGCGTCGCCTCTCCCCTTTTGTTGTTGATGTTGATGTTGAGCCGCTGCTGCTACAGCTCGGTCGGTGGAATGGAGACGCGACGCGCAGTGATGGTTGTCCCCGTCGGATAACGTGGAACAGCACCTGAAAATCTCTAAAGAAAATTGTCCCTCGCGTAATGTATGAAAGTCCGTTTGCGAGTCCGCACAGCCTTCTCAGAGATGCAAACTGCTGACTTTAATTGTCTGTTATGGTTTTACGATGATTTGATATGCCCGGTTAGTTAGTTATTGCAGTATTGAGTGAATCATTCATCACCGGCGTCGTTTCACACCATTGAAGCGAGGAAAAATTCATTTGCGGTTCAGTATCAGTAGTTGTTACGTTGCTAGGCAGAATTTTCACTACGGCTCGACGCAAATCCAGAGATAATCTATAATGATATCTTGCTTTCGTGCGTCGTGATATTATTTCGGTAAAACGCTCCTTTCAGTGCTCAATCTTCATCAAGTCACTCTTTCAATTAAAATGTTCACAGTTAATTAATTTTGATCATCAATTGTCACACAGTTCAATTAGTGATGGAGCCAACAAGTGAGATTTCCATTACTGACGAACAGTTATATTGATCATTCTTAGCAGTTAGTTTATAATCATCGCACCACACGCACACCGATGGATCAGATCAATTACGAGTCTTTTGAATTCGGTGATCTTGACAATTACGACAACTTTTACAATCGGCGTATTTGTATTATCTTCGTGTAGTGGTATTAATGTTTCCTACTCATGGCTGCTCAGGTATTGCAGGCTTCGATACTATGTCCATTCTTCGTTGTAACTGTTCACTTTGATGAAGGTTGACTCCAACAATATCATCTCCAATAATTAAACTTCATTAACTCGTCGTACACTATCAGAATATCACTTCAGTTCAAGTTATCAAGTCAGAATAACTGCGAACAAAGTCCGCGCATCTCTATCACACAATATTACCATTTTTTTTTTTAAATAGAAACATTCTCGTAGCGTTCCGTTTATAGTACTATAACAAACGGTGCTCCCTCTCCACTTGATAGCAAGCAAGCCAGCAAGCGACTAACTTTTCCATGATCGAGCATTATAGACGCATTGAATTTCCTTTTCGCCGCGTTTACAGCTCTCTTTCACAATAAATGTTACCTCGGACCGACGTATTACTTTGAACTTAACTTTCGTCATACTGATTTGCAGTTATTGCTAACATGTTTGATAGCTAATTAAAATAAACTTTCTTTCTTTCTAGCTTTATATCATGGCATACTCAGTAATTATTGAAATTGGTGTTCATCAAAACTTTAAGGTGTTATATTGTTGTCAAAGTTGTCGTACCTGTCAGCATAACACTGCTCCCTACTTTAAATTATCACGACATTCTTATTTGGGTTTTAGGGTTTTTGGGGTGCTACAAGCGGCAATCATTAAAACAAAGGCGTTTTTCGTTGCGACGGCATCTTCTCACGTAATTTCAATCACCAGTTTCCTTCTCCGACTGCGAAAACATTCTGTTGGCACCCACCTACATAGGTAGAAATGATCATCACGATAAAATAAGAAAAATCAGGGCTCGCACAAAAAAAAATAAGTGCTCGTTTTTCCCGCGCGCCGTTCGGGAGTGGAACGGTAGAGACAGCTTGAAGGTGGTTTATTAAACCCTCTGCCAGGCACTTTATTGTGAATAGCAGAGTAATCACGTAAAGTTAGATGTACTGAAACCAGTTTGCATTTGTAAGAGGCGAAGGACGTGAAAGGGAAGAAATAGTTGGGAATCGGGTGAGATAGGGTTGTAGCCTATCCCTGATATTATTCAATCTGTAAATGTAGAAAGGAGTGAAAGAAATCTAGGAGAAATTTGGTGAGGTAATTAAAGTTCATCAAGATGGAATTAAAATTCTGACGTTTGTCGATGACACTGTAATTCTGTCAGAGACGGAAGAGGATTTGGAGACGCAGTTGAGCGGAATGGATAGTTTGAAAAGGTCCTAGCAGATGAAAAGCAACAAAAGTAAAAGAAAAGTAGTGGAATATATTCGAATTAAACGAGGTGATGCTGAGAGAATTAGGTTAGTAAATGAAGAACGAAAAGTAGTATGTTCGTTTTGCTATTTGGGCAGCAAAATAAGTGGTCAAGGCCAATGTAGACACGATGTAAAATACAGACAGCCTATAGCAGTTAAAATATTTGTGGGGAAGACGACCTTATTATCGGGGAATATAAATTACTGAGGAACTCTTTTCAGAAACTACACTCCTGGAAATTGAAATAAGAACACCGTGAATTCATTGTCCCAGGAAGGGGAAACTTTATTGACACATTCCTGGGGTCAGATACATCACATGATCACACTGACAGAACCACAGGCACATAGACACAGGCAACAGAGCATGCACAATGTCGGCACTAGTACAGTGTATATCCACCTTTCGCAGCAATGCAGGCTGCTATTCTCCCATGGAGACGATCGTAGAGATGCTGGATGTAGTCCTGTGGAACGGCTTGCCATGCCATTTCCACCTGGCGCCTCAGTTGGACCAGCGTTCGTGCTGGACGTGCAGACCGCGTGAGACGACGCTTCATCCAGTCCCAAACATGCTCAATGGGGGACAGATGCGGAGATCTTGCTGGCCAGGGTAGTTGACTTACACCTTCTAGAGCACGTTGGGTGGCACGGGATACATGCGGACGTGCATTGTCCTGTTGGAACAGCAAGTTCCCTTGCCGGTCTAGGAATGGTAGAACGATGGGTTCGATGACGGTTTGGATGTACCGTGCACTATTCAGTGTCCCCTCGACGATCACCAGTGGTGTACGGCCAGTGTAGGAGATCGCTCCCCACACCATGATGCCGGGTGTTGGCCCTGTGTGCCTCGGTCGTATGCAGTCCTGATTGTGGCGCTCACCTGCACGGCGCCAAACACGCATACGACCATCATTGGCACCAAGGCAGAAGCGACTCTCATCGCTGAAGACGACACGTCTCCATTCGTCCCTCCATCCACGCCTGTCGCGACACCACTGGAGGCGGGCTGCACGATGTTGGGGCGTGAGCGGAAGACGGCCTAACGGTGTGCGGGACCGTAGCCCAGCTTCATGGAGACGGTTGCGAATGGTCCTCGCCGATACCCCAGGAGCAACAGTGTCCCTAATTTGCTGGGAAGTGGCGGTGCGGTCCCCTACGGCACTGCGTAGGATCCTACGGTCTTGGCGTGCATCCGTGCGTCGCTGCGGTCCGGTCCCAGGTCGACGGGCACGTGCACCTTCCGCCGACCACTGGCGACAACATCGATGTACTGTGGAGACCTCACGCCCCACGTGTTGAGCAATTCGGCGGTACGTCCACCCGGCCTCCCGCATGCCCACTGTACGCCCTCGCTCAAAGTCCGTCAGCTGCACATACGGTTCACGTCCACGCTGTCGCGGCATGCTACCAGTGTTAAAGACTGCGATGGAGCTCCGTATGCCACGGCAAACTGGCTGACACTGACGGCGGCGGTGCACAAATGCTGCGCAGCTAGCGCCATTCGACGGCCAACACCGCGGTTCCTGGTGTGTCCGCTGTGCCGTGCGTGTGATCATTGCTTGTACAGCCCTCTCGCAGTGTCCGGAGCAAGTATGGTGGGTCTGACACACCGGTGTCAATGTGTTCTTTTTTCCATTTCCAGGAGTGTATATGGTGACAAGAAGACAGGGGTCCGGACAGCCTCGTGGAACCATCGAGAGGGAATACCATCGTGTTCGGCGTGTGGCTCTGGCGCATCATACTACATCAGGAGCAGCAATTTGAGCAGCAGGTGGCACCAGAAAAATGGAAAACAAAATTGAGTATGTGTTAGATGACGATGAGTTTGGCTTTAGGAAAGGCAAGGGTACCCGAGAGGCAATTCTGACGTTGCGGTTGGTAATGGTAGCAAGACTAAAGAAAAATCGAGACACGTTCACAGGATTTGTCGACTTGGAAAAAGCATTCGACAGTTTAAAATGGCTTCGGAGAAATTTAGCGGTAAGATATAGCGAGAGACTAGTAATATACACTACTGGCCATTAGAATCGCTACACCACGAACATGACGTGCTACAGACGCGAAATTTAACCGACAGGAAGAAGGTGCTGTGATATGCAAATGATTAGCTTTTCAGAGCATTCACACAATGTTGGCGCCGGTGGCGACACCTACAACGTGCTGACATGAGGAAAGTTTCCAGCCGATTTCTCATACACAAACAACAGATGACCGGCGTTGCCTGATGAAACGTTGTTATGATGCCTCGTGTAAGGAGGAGAAATGTGTACCATCAGGTTTTCGACTTTGATAAGGGTCGGATTGTAGCCTATCGCGATTGCGATTTATCGTATCGCGACACTGCTGCTCGCGTTGGTCGAGATCCAATGATTGTTAGCATATGGAATCGGTGGGTGCAGGAGGGTAATACGGAAAGCTGTGCTGGATCCCGACGGCCTCGTATCACTAGCAGTCGAGGTGACGGGCACCTTATCCGCACGGCTGTAACGGATCGTGCAGCCACGTCTCGATCCCTGAGTCAACTGATGGGGACGTTTGCAAGACAACAACCATCGGCACGAACAGTTCGACGACGTTTGCAGCAGCACGGACTATCAGCACGGAGATCGTGGCTGCGGTTACTCTTGACGCTGCATCACAGACAGGAGCGCCTGCGATGGTGTACTCGACGACGAACCTGGGTGCACGAATGGCAAAAAGTCATCTTTTCGGATGAATCCAGGTTCTGTTTATAGCATCTTGATGGTCGCATCCGTGTTTGGCGACATCGTGGTGAACGCACATTGGAAGCGTGTATTCGTCATCGCCATACTGGCGTATCACCCGGTGTGATGGTATTGGGTGCCATTGGTTACACGTCTCGGTCACCTCTTGTTCGCATTGACGGCACTTTGAACAGTGGACGTTACAATTCAGATGTGTTAAGACCCGTGGCTCTACCCTTCATTCGATCCATGCGAAACCCTACATTTCAGCAGGATAATGCACGACCGCATGTTGCAGGTCCTGTACGGGCCTGCTGCCCAGGCCAGCACATTCTCCAGATCTCTCACAAATTGAAAACGTCTGGTCAATGGTGGCCGAGCAACTGGCTCGTCACAATACACCAGTCACTACTCCTGTTGAACTGTGGTATCGTGTTGGAGCTGCATGGGCAGCTGTACCTGTACACGTCTTCCGAGCTTTGTTTCACTCAGAGCCCAGGCGTATCAAGGCCGTTATTAGGGCCAGAGGTGGTTGTTCTGGGTACTGATTTCTCAGGATCTATGCACCCAAATTGCGTGAAAATGTGTTCACATGTTAGTATAATATATTCGTCCAATGATACCCGTTTATCATCTGTATTTCTTCTTCGTGTAGCAATTTTAATGGCCAGTAGTGTGTATTCTTGGCGACTTTTATTTGCGAACATCTGCTGTTTAAAAATCGCCTCTCTACCCTGGTACAACAATTCTCCTTACGAGCCCACTGATTAGTAAAATAGCATCTTTTAGGAGCTGTGATTGGCCTGCAGAATTTGAATGAAATTCAGAAAAAAATAAGATAAATTTTGTTTGCGTCATCGCTGCACGTATTATGGAGGACTTGGGCAGCATAGCACTTCTTATGAAGCGCTGCTATCTCAAAGTCGGGTTTTAGTTTAGGCCACTGAGACAAAGCACGAGAAACAGCCTCTAAAATAGACATCCAACGTATATTGCACTTCTGAACTATTTTGAATGTATTAGTTCCGTCATTTATTGCACTGAATAACTTTCTGTAGCCAATTTGACGAGATGAAGACTTGGGAAACTAAGAATGCGTTTCTGACAACAAAAATTACAAATTCCGGGGTAAAGTTCCAGCTGCGGCAGAAGAAAGATACCGCCAGCTGCACTGAATGGGAGACACGAGGAATTAAGACAAGACGAGGAACTTCTCTTTTCAAATTCTCATACACACCATTATTGATGCCTACCATAACTGCTGCATTGACATTACCCAATCCGCGCATTAAATGAATGTTCAAGCCGTACTCATTAGGTAAAGATTTCAAACCACTGGTTACTGCCACTGCGTTGCCTTCCTCTAACTCTGCCATTCCCAAGAATGTGGAAACAGTACTACTTTGAGCCTCAGAAAAGAGTATCACACACGCAGATAACAATTTACTGGCGCTATCTGCATCCTCAGCTGAGGATGGCACGGCAGTCGGATGGTCCCGATGGGCCAATTGTGGCCTGAGGACGGAGTGCAAGAACACACTTAGGTCATGAAGTCGAAGGCTATGAATACTTCCAATAAAATTTCATCTCAGGTTGAGAGTGCCATAAGGAAAAGATGTGAACATTTTCTTGCTTGTGAGATGCAACGCCACTTGTCCCAAAATGTAAAAGTGTTTCAAGAAGTATCTCTAACTGCTCCAAGAGAATGCTTGAGAGTGATAAAAGAACCAACAGAATCACTGGCTAAGGAAATGGGCTTGTCAGACAAGTTGTTGTTGTTGTGGTCTTCAGTCCTGAGACTGGTTTGATGCAGCTCTCCATGCTACTCTATCCTGTGCAAGCTTCTTCATCTCCCAGTACCTACTGCAACCTACATCCTTCTGAATCTGCTTAGTGTATTGATCTCTTGGTCTCCCTCTACGATTTTTACCCTCCACGCTGCCCTCCAATACTAAATTGGTGATCCCTTGATGCCTCAGAACATGTCCTACCAACCGATCCCGTCTTCTGGTCAAGTTGTGCCACAAACTTCTCTTCTCCCCAATCCTGTTCAATACTTCCTCATTAGTTATGTGATCTACCCATCTAATCTTCAGCATTCTTCTGTAGCACCACATTTCGAATGCTTATATTCTCTTCTTGTCCAAACTATTTATCGTCCAAGTTTCACTTCCATACACGTGTCTACACTTCATACAAATACTTTCAGAAATGATTTCCTGACACTTAAATCTATACTCGATGTTAACAAATTTCTCTTCTTCAGACAAGTACAGTAACAAAAATTGATTTTTCAATGGTCCAAGCTCACCACTGTCCAATGCAAACAAATCAACAATAAGGTGGCGTTATGAAATGAAATTAGGTCATACGGAAGTGCCAGTGGCTTAAATCCTTTCCGCCGGCCGCAGTGGCCGAGCGGTTCTAGGCGCTTCAGACTGGAACCGCCGCGACCGCTACGGTCGCAGGTTCGAATCCTGCCTCGGGTATGGATGTGTGTGATGTCCTTAAGTAGTTTTAAGTTCTAGGGGACTGATGACCTCAGATGTTAAGTCCCATAGTGCTCAGAGCCATTTGAACCATTTTAAATCCTTTCCTTGACCAAGAAGCCACGGTGAGAACTATGTATGGAACAACGAAATGGATAAAGATTCAGAAAGGGGTCCGGCAAGGCTGCATACTGTCACCATACTTATTCAATCTGTATGCAGAACATGTCATGAGGAATGCGAGGCTAGATGAAGGAGAAACAGGAATTAAAATAGCTGGAATAAATGTAAACAACCTCAGTTACGCGGATGATACGATCCTGTTGGCAGAAAGTGAAGAAGAATTGAGAACACTCTTACTGAAGGTGAAAGACGAAAGTGAAAAGGCCGGTCTTATGCTGAATGTGAAAAAAACGAAAATTATGGCAACTACACCTACCAATTCGTGGGATATAGCAGGAGAAACCATGGAGGTAGTGACCACATTCAGTTGTCTCGGTTCCCAGATCTCTGCTGACGGCGACTGCAGTCTTGAAATCCGGAGACGCTGTTGCTCGGTAGACAGGCGATGTCAAACCTTGACAAGGTTATAAGGTCCAGAGATACAACACTAGCAACAAAGATCCGGATTGTGAGGGCTATGGTCTTTCCAGTTGTGATGTATGGATGTGAGACCTGGACCATTAGAAAGGCTGAACGGCGAAGAATTGACTCCTTCGAATTGTGGTGTTGGAGGAAACTTCTTAGAGTTCCATGGACTGCAAAGAGAACCAACAGATCAATATTGGAGCAAATAAAACCAGATTTCTCCCTGGAAGGTCTAATGTTAAAACAAACAGTACACTGAAATACCCGTCTCCTGTGTCCTTTTTCAGACTGGCCTTGAAGAGTGGGTAAAGAATGTTTTTAATCACACCACACTCGCTTCTATGCAAACGCATCTGAGAGACATGGTCAGCACCTATAGAACACCTTTCTGAAAGGCTGCAGAGGTGATCCACAGATCTTATTACGGAATGGATAGCTTCTGCAACAGGAACTTCATTGGACTGCCTAACTACATGTGCATCTACGAGGTGTGGCTAGAAAAAAACCGGACTAGTACTGGTGAAACAATAAAACGAATGCAATAAGGCTGAAAGTCGCGTGGCCTGTCACGTGACTCTCGCTCCGCCTACTGCTCGGGTTTCATCTGCCTCCTGCACTCAGTCTGTCCGTGGCGTCTGTTTTAAGTAGTTGACATTTTGTCTGTGCGTCGGAAAATGTTGAGTGTACAGAAAGAACAGCGTGTTAACATCAAATTTTGTTTCAAACTAGGAAAATCTGCAAGTGAAACGTTTGTAATGTTACAACAAGTGTACGGCGATGATTGTTTATCGCGAACACAAGTGTTTGAGTGGTTTAAACGATTTAAAGATGGCCGCGAAGACACCAGTGATGACACTCGCACTGGCAGACCATTGTCAGCAAAAACTGATGCAAACATTGAAAAAAATCGGTAAACTTGTTCGACAAGATCGCCGTTTAACAATCAGAGCAGTGTCTGAGTTAACAGGAGTTGACAAGGAAAGTGTTGGGCAGATTCTTCATGAAAGTTTCAACATGAACAAAGTGTGTTCAAAAATGGTTCCAAAGTGTCTCACAATTGAACAGAAGGAACGCCGAAGAGTAATTTGTTCTGACATCCTGGAAAACATTGAAAGTGATCCCACCTTCTTACAAAATGTTATTACTTGCGATGAATCGTGGTTTTTTACTTACGATCCCGAAACTAAACGCCAATCGATGCATTGGAAAACTCCTGGTTCTCCACGACAAAAAAAAGCACGAATGTCAAAATCGAAATTCAAGGCAATGATGATTGTTTTTTTTTTTTTGACATCAAAGGGATTGTGCACATTGATTGGGTACCAGAGGGACAAACAGTGAATCAGCATTACTACATTAGCGTCCTGGCTACCCTACGTGAGCGAGTACGGAGAAAACGGAACGATTTGTGGAGAAAAAAGTCACGGATCCATCACCAAGACAATGCCCCAGCTCACAGTGCGTTGTCAGTGAAGACGTTTTTGGCAAAACAGAACATTCCCATTTTAGATCATCCACCCTACTCACCTGATTTGGCCCCCTGTGACTTTTTTCTTTTCCCTAAAGTCAAGTCAGCTTTGAAAGGAACTAGATTTGAGACTGTTGAAGCAGTAAAAGAAAAAGCGACGGAAGTAATGTATGGACTTACCGAAAATGATCTGCAGCATTGCTGTGAACAGTGGCAAATTCGTATGGAGCGGTGTAGAGACCGAGGAGGAGAGTACATCGAAGGAGATAACATGAAATTGTAAATAATTGTAAATAAATGTTTTTTCCAGCATCAGTCCGGTTTTTTTCTAGCCGCATCTCGTAGTTTCAACTGCCCCTGTGAAGAAATGGGTGCCGCAGCTTTTACATATTATTTGGTTTTTGAATGATCCAATAAATTCGACAGATGCGAATTTAAATTGCTCTCGCAAAATCGACACAGCACACTAGAAGGATCGGCGGATATCTCAAGAAGCCAGTCTTCCAATTGTTTGCTGCTAAGCCACTCTTTCCTAAACTTTTGGGCGTGTTTTTTGACCTTTTGCTTCGACATTTCGATGAGACAGTAATAAAATAGTAAAGAAAATTTCTGATCAGAACGCGATTAACTGCACCATAAACATTAACAATTCGACACTATGCACTGTACCGACTTCGGCCCAAGGTAACTTGTAACTGCAATGCTAAAAGCAAACAGCTAAGACTGGAAAGGATTGTTCTGTTGTGTTGAGGCAGGGGGAACACTATGACCAAGTCTGATTATGAAGAGTTAGCTGGAGCCATATTGTTGCCAGTTTAGGATTTTTGACGCTAAATATGATTTCAAATTGTATATTGGAAAGACTGAATTAAGTGGAAAAATATTGTTGCAGACATCGATCCACAAATGCGTTAAAAGATCCGATGACCGGTAAATGCAAACTTTCACCCGCTGACAGTGTGTAAAATCCGTCAAACTTAGCGGAAATACCGCTAACTTGGCAACCCTGATAAAAACACGTACACGGCAACCATAATAAGAACTTTTACAATGAATAACCCGAAATATTGTCGGTTCGGGAGTAACACTACCTAATGAAGGGGCATAAATACACTACTGGCCATTAAAATTGCTACACCAAGAAGAAATGCAGATGATAAACGGGTATTCATTGGACAAATATATTTATTATACTACAACTGACATGTGATTACATTTTCACGCAGTTTGGGTGCATAGATCCTGAGAAATCAGTACCCAGAACAACCACCTCTAGCCGTAATAACGGCCTTTATACGCCAGGGCATTGAGTCAAACAGAGCTTGGTTGGCGTGTACAGGTACAGCTGCCCATGCAGCTTCAACACGATGCCACAATTCATCAAGAGTACTGTGACGAGCCAGTTGCTCGGCCACCATTGACCAGACGTTTTCAGTTGGTGAGAGATCTGGTGAATGTGCTGGCCAGGGCAGCAGTCGAACATTTTCTGTATCCAGTAAGGCCCGTACAGGACCTGCAACATGCGGTCGTGCATTATCCCGCTGAAATGTAGGGTTTCGCAGGGACCCAAATGAAGGGTAGAGCCACGGGTCGTACGTAACACATCTGAAATGTAACGTACGCTGTTCAAAGTGCCGTCAATGCGAACAAGAGGTGACAGAGACATGAAACCGCCGGGTGATACGCCAGTATGGCGATGACGAATACACGCTTCCAATGTGCGTTCACCGCGATGTCGCCAAACACGGATGCGACCATGACGGTCCTGTAAACAGAACCTGGATAAATCCGAGAAATGACGTTTTGCCATTCGCGCACCCAGGTTCGTCGTCGAGTACACCATCGCAGGCGCTCCTGTCTGTGAAGAAGCGTCAAGGGTAACCGCAGCCACGGTCTCCGAGCTGATAGTCCGTGCTGCTGCAAACATCATGGAACTGTTCGTGCAGATGGTTATCGTCTTGCAAACGTCACCATCTGTTGACTCAGGGATCGAGACGTGGCTGCACGATCCATTACAGCCATGCAGATAAGATGCCTGTCATCTCGACTATTAGTGATACGAGCCCGTTGGGATCCGGCACGGCGTTCCGTATTACCCTCCTGAACCGACCGATTCCATATTCTGCTAGCAGTCATTGGATTTCAACCAACACGAGGAGCAATGTCGCGATACGATAAACCGCAATCGCGATAGGCTACAATCCGACCTTTATCAAAATCGGAAACGTTATGGTACGCATTTCTCCTCCTTACATGAGGCATCACAACAACTTTTCACCAGGCAACATCAGTCAACTGCTGTATGTGTATGGGAAATCGGTTGGAAACTTTCCTCGTGTCAGCACGTTATAGGCGTCGCCACCGGCGCCAACCTTGTGTGAATGCTCTGAAAAGCTAATCATTTGCACATGACAGCATCTTCTTGCTGTCGGTTAAATTTCGCGTCTGTGGCACGTCATCTTCGTGGTGTAGCAATTTTAATGGCCAGTAGTGTACGTACTTTTTATTGAAATGAATTCCACAAGGCGACCTTACGATTCCTGTCCTCGCGGCTACCATTGTTCTCTGCTTCCGGCTTTACACTGAGGTGCCAAGAGTCAAGGGACACTTCCTAATATCGTGTCGGACCTCCTTTTGTCCGGCGTACTACCGTAGTTCGACGTGGCACGGACTCAATAAGTCGTTTGAAATTCCCTCCAGCATTATTGAGCTTTGCTGCCTCTAGTTTTTGCACGAGTTGACCTCTCGATTACATCCCTTAAAGAGTTCGACGGGATTCGTGTCAAGCGATCTAGATGGCCAATCATTCCCTCAAATCGTCCAAAATGAAGACGGTATCTGTTCGCGAAAAACTGATGACCATGCAGCTTCTCTACAATGAAATTATAATTAAATCGAAACCATTAGGTGCCGACACGTGTTGTTGATATACATCAATGGGGACAGCTGAAAATGCGTGCCCCGGCCGGGACTCGAACCCGGGATCTCCTGCTTACATGGCAGACGCTCTATCCATCTCAGCCACCTAGGGCACAGAGGATAGTGCGACTCTTCTTCTTCTTCAGTAGCGCTACAGCCCTTGGTGAGCCTTGGATTCTTCAACAATCTTCCTCCACACTTCTCGGTTATTTGCTGCACTTTTCCACCCCCGACTCCCATGCTGGTGATATCCAGTATTACCTCGTCGATCCAACTTCTTCTAGGTCTCCCTTTTCGCCTAATTGAATGGATCACACCTTTCATCATTTTCTCTGGAGTTTGCCATTCTCTCCAAGGGTCCTAGCCATCGTATTGGCCGTAATTTCACAAATTTTACTATGTCCATGCCTTGTATTAACTTTTGTAATTCGGCGCTGTAGCGTATTCTCCAGCCTTCTTCCTCCCTTATTGGCCCATAGATTATGCGTAGTATTTTCCGCTCAATGGTTCTTAGTGCATTTTTATCGTGTTCTGTCAACGTCCATACCTCTGACCCGTATGTGATAACTGGGCGTACTAGGGAATTATATATTAGCAGTTTAGTTTTTCTTGTAACAAGCCTATTTTTGAAAAGTTGCATATTTGTAAAGTAAGCTCTGTTTCCTGCTTGTATTATTTCCCTTATAGCCTTTCCAATACTGTTATCATTTGTTATTAGGGCACCCAAGTAGTTAAAAGAGGACACTGCATTGAAGCATTTCCCATTGATGTTTAGGTTTTTAGGGGTTCTTCTGGTCTCAGATCGTGACATTACCATATATTTTGTTTTGTTTTCATTTACTATGAGGCCAGTTTTAAGGCTTCTGTTTCCATTGCCCGGTATGTTTCTAGGAGTGTATTGGTATTTCTTCCTACTATAGCAATGTCATCAGCGTATGCACATATCTGGCTAGTTTTCATAAATATGGTGCCTCTTTTGTTGATTTTATTTACTACACTATGCAGGGCTATGTTGAATAGGACAGTGGAGAGACTATCCCCTTGCTTCACACCTTTACTAAAGTCAAAGCTTTCACTTGTTCTACTAAGGACCTTTACTTTTGCTCTTGTCTCTGTCATCGTTATTCTGATTAGTCTTATTAGTTTAGCACATATACCAACTTCTTTCAAAACTCTGTATAACTCTTGCCAATTTATGCAGTCAAAGGCTTGTTTGAAGTCGATGAATATGAAATGCAGATCTATATCATATTCATAGAACTTTTCCATCATTTGTCTTATCACAAATATTTGATCAGTTGTTCCTCTGCCTGGTCGAAAGCCACACTGATATTCCCCTAGTATGCCTTCTGCACACTTCTGTATCCTTTCGTTTAATATACTTGTGTATAGGCTGTCCTTAGGTTTGTTACACCTCTATAGTTTTCACATGCTGTTCTGTCCCCTTTCTTATAAATGAGAATTATTATTCCAATTTTCCAATTATGTGGCATAGTTTCTGTTTCCCAAATATCTGATATTAATGTGTGCAGTTCCTTTATTACAGCCTGACCACCAGTTTTTATTAAGTCAGCAATTATGCTGTCTTCCCCACGGGCTCGATTGTTTTTTGACTTGTGCACAGCCTGGAAGACCTCTTGTAGTGTTGGCTTTCTTGCTTCTTTGGTGTCGTTGTTTACTTCCAGCTCCACTCTTTCCTCCTGTGTGGCTGTCTCTTCATCTTCTAGGCTGGTGCTTAGTGTATCTTTGAAATACTCTGCCCATCTTCCCGCTATCTGTTCTTCCTCATCATCTTCCAGTCTTTACTGGAACAGGCCATTGTTTTTGGTTGGAATCCATTCTTCGTTTTGCCTATGGCATGATAGAACTTTCTTATTTCACTCCATTCCTTTAATCCTTCCAGTGCTTGAAATTTCTTCTCATTCCACTCTCTTTTCTTTCTCTTTAGCTCTTCTCCTTAATTCTCTATATTGTTCCATTTTATTTCTGGTTTCTCTCTGTAGCTCTTTTGTTCTTGCCCTGTTCTTTGCCTTTGCTGCTAACCTGCAATCTTCATCAAACCATTCCTGGGTTCTTCTATTCCCTCTTATGCCTATTATTTCCTCTGCAGCATCCTTAATGGCTTTTTCAATGCTGTTCTATCTTTCATCTACTCCTACTGCTGTCTCTTGATTAGTCAACTTTCTGCTTAGTGTTACTTGATATTTTTTTACTTCGAGATGTTCAGTTTGTCAGTATCCCATTTCATCATATTTGCTATTCTGTTGCCATTTGTTAGTGACAGTTTCTCTCTCAAGACTGATTTTATCACAAAGTGGTCTGAATCATAGTTTGGTCCTCGCAGCTCCGTACATCCGTAACTGACGTCGAGTGGCGTGCAATCACTAAAATATGGTCAATCTGACTGAGTACTCCATTGACTGCACACCACCATAGTAAGTCTCTGTTGTCGTTGTTTTCTTCATGTAGTGAATATTTTCCAGAAACTCCAAAAGGATTTTCATTCTTCCCTATTTTTGCATTAAAATCTCCTATTACTAGCATCAGGTCATATTTAGGTACTGCGCAGCACACTTTTCCCCAAGTCTTCGTAGAATTATGTACTCTTTTTCCTCTGTTGGTGCATGTGCATTAACTGTTGATATATTCCTAAATTTCCTTCTTAGTCTGAGTGTGCACATCTCCCGTGAGACCCATATTCACAACTGTCCACAACCTACATTCGTAGTGTCCCTAATAGATATTTGCCCGTTCACTGATTAGTCGCGCCAGACTAAGCTGACTAGTCCCGTAAGAGTTCGGGCAAAGCGTGCACATTCGCACAGAAGAAGGAACACTACGAATGTAGGTTGTGGACAGTTGGGAAAGCGGGTCTCACGGGAGACGTGCAAGGGATAAGTCCCTGCAGTCGCACTGTCCTCTGTGCCCGCGGTGGCTCAGATGGATAGAGCGTCTGCCATGTAAGCAGGAGATCCCGGGTTCGAGTCCCGGTCGGGGCACACATTTTCAGCTGTCCACACTGATGTACATCAACAACACCTGTCGGCAGCTAAGGGTTTCGATTTAATTATCATTGTCCAAAACGTTCTTAAAACAAATGGCCGTCAACTGTCGTCTGGTGACATTGCGCGTTCTCATCCATAAAAATTCCAACATTGTTTGGGAACGTGAAGTCCAAGAATGTATATATGGTTCTCGGGCGAGACGTCTGATGTCATAGTGAAAACTCCACAATATTTCGTCAGCGCAACTAGCCGACATCATCAGGTGCGACGAACACACTGCTAAGGCAGGACCAGAGCTCCCTATTTATGCCAGTCTTAGGCAGGAAGTGCGCATGCGTGAAGGCCCCAAATTCAATGGCCAATAGCGACGATATCAACCGATAGCTGGAAGGACAGCAACGCCACCTACAGGATGAAGAACCAAATACTTCGGCGCACCCGCGGAGGCTGCCGCTGTTACTCTGCGCTGCCATCGGCCGCCCCAGTGACCTCTGTCGGAAGCCACAAGCAAAAATGCGCGTCCACGTAGGCGCCTTGATTATCGTCCCGTTGTCAACAGAATATTTATGTTGGTGGCCAATCGTCATCCGTCTTATGACCAATAGTACTCCTCTCTGCTCGAAGCGACTTCAATATGGCCAGTGCTGGATCCCAAGCTGTGCTAAGCTGAAAGCCCGTGTCTCTGTTTACAAGATTCGTCGAGCTACGTATTTCCACTGCTTCCTTAATAACACTGCCCCAGTACGAACTCGTCGTTCAGTTCATGAAGACTAGTGACTGGCGTATTGTGACGAGCCAGTTGCTCGGCCACCATTGACCAGACGTTTTCAGTTGGTGAGAGATCTGGAGAATGTGCTGGCCAGGGCAGCAGTCGAACTTTTTCTGTATCCAGAAAGGCCCGTACAGGACATGCCATATGCAGTCGTGCATTATCCTGCTGAAATGTAGGGTTTCGCAGAGCTCGAATGAAGTGTAGAGCCACGGGTCGTAACACATCTGAAATGTAACGTCCACTGTTCAAAGTGCCGTCAATGCGAACAAGAGGTGGCCGAGACGTGTAACCAATGGCACCCCATACCATCACGCCGGGTGATAGGCCAGTATGGCGATGACGAATACTCGCTTCCAATGTGCGTTCACCGCGATGTTGCCAGACACGGATGCGACCATCACGATGCTGTAAACATAACTTGGATTCATCCGAAAAATGACGTTTTGCCATTCGTGCACCCAGGTTCGTTGTCGAGTACACCATCATAGGCGCTCCTGTCTGTGATGCAGCGTCAAGGGTAACCGCAGCCACGGTCTTCGAGATGATAGTCTGTGCTTCTGCAAATGTCGTCGCACTGTTCGTGTAGATGGTTGTTGTCTTGCAAACGTCCCCATCTGTTGACTCAGGGATCGAGACGTGGCTGCACGATCCGTTACAGCCGTGCGGATAAGATGCCATTCATCTCCACTGCTAGTGATACGATGCCGTTGGGATCCAGCACGGCGTTCCGTATTACCCTCCTGAACCCACCGATTCCGTATTCTGCTAACAGTCATTGGATCTAGACCAACGCGAGCAGCAATGTCGCTATACGATAAACCGCAATCGCGATTGGCTACAATCCGACCTTTATCAACGTCGGAAACCTGACGATACGCAGTTCTCCTCCTTAAACAAGGCATCACAACGTTTCACCAGTCAACGCCGGTCAACTGCTGTTTGTGTATGAGAAATCGATTGGAAACTTTCCTCATGTCAGCACATTGTAGGTGTCGCCACCGGCGCCAACCTCGTGTGAATGCTGTGAAAAGCTAATCATTTGCATATCACAGCATCTTCTTCCTGTCGGTTAAATTTCACGTCTGTAGCACGTCATCTTCGTGGTGTAGCAAGTTTAATGGCCAGTGGTGTGGAATAGTTTAATTAAGAGTTTAAACAAGAAAGCAAAAAGAAAGCAATAATCATCAGATCAGTGAAAAGAAGCCAACGGCCTTGCCGCAGTGGTAACACCGGTTCCCGTCAGATCAAGATAAGAGCTGTCAGGCTGGGCTAGCACTCGGATGGGTGACCATCTGGTTTGCCGAGCGCTGTTGGCAAGCGGGCTGCACTCAGCCCTTCTGAGGCAAACTGAGGAGCTACTTGACTGAGAGGTAGCGGCTCCGGTATCGGAAACTGACGTACATCGGGTTACGCCTGTGACCTGAGGATGACACGGCGGCCGGTCGGTACCGTTTATTCTTCATGGCCTGTTCGGGATGGGTGAAAAGAAAACATGACAAAGACAGATTAGAAGAAATGGATTCAACTTTAAAAACAACAACACTAGATACTTTCAAAGAAGTTTTAACAGGATTCCAGTCACCAAGTGTACATTTTAAAGATAAAACTGGAGAAATGGTTTTAAGCAATAAAGAGAACTGCCAGATTTTTAACTGAATTGTGAAGGGCCTAATGACAGATTACAATTTCAAAAACCACTACATGAAAATCAACCATTGGAACCACCTACAGTGGTTGCGTGCTTATGGATTATCGTCTCAGTTATGTGACTGGATTTGTGATTTCCTGTCAGAGAGGTCAGAGTTCGTAGTAATTGACGGAAAGTCATCGAGTAAAACAGAAGTGATTTCTGGCGTTCCCCAAGGTAGTGTTATAGGCCCTTTGCTGTTCCTTATGTATATAAACGATTTATGAGACAATCTGAGCAGCCGTATTCGGCTGTTTGCAGATGACGCTGTCGTTTATCGACTGATAAAGTCATCAGAAGATCAAAACAAACATCAAAACGATTTAGGAAAGATATCTGAATGGTGCTAAAATTGGCAGTTGGTCCTAAATAATGAAAAGTGTGAAATCACATGAGTGCTAAAGGGAACTCGTTAAACTTCGGTTACACATTAAATCAGTCTAATCTAAAAGCCCTAAATTCAACTAAATGCCTAGGAATTACAAATACGAACAACTTAAATTGGAAGGAACACATAGAAAATGTTGTGGGGAAGGCTAACCAAAGACTGCGTTTTATTGGCAGGACACTTAGAAAATGTAACAGACATACTAAGGAGACTGCCTACACTACGCTTGTCCGTCCTCTTTTAGAATACTGCTGTCGGTGTGGGATCCTTACCAGGTAGGACTGGCGGAGTACATCGAAAAAGTTCAAAGAAGGACAGCACGTTTTCTATTATCGCGAAATATGGGCGAGAGTGTCACAGAAATAATACAGGATTTGGGCTGGACATCATTAAAAGAAAGGCGTTTTTCGTTGAGACGGAATCTTCTCACGAAATTCCGACAGTCAAATTTCTCCTCCGAATGCGAAAATATTTTGTTGGCACCGACCTATATAGGAAGGAACGATCACCAAGATAAAATAAGGGAAATCAGAGCTCGTACGGAAAGATATAGGTGTTCATTCTTTCCGCGCGCTATACGAGGTTAGAAAATAGAGAATTCTGAAAGTGGTTCTATGTAACCTCTGCCAGCCACTTAAATGTGATTTGCAGAGTATCCATGTAGATGTAGATGTACAGTAGAAGAAATAGAAAAGATTGTCAAAGCACTGAAGAATAATAAAGCACCAGGAGAGGATGGGATAGTAGCAGAAATGTGGAAACTAGCTGGCTTGTCTGCATGGCCGCAAATTCTCACACTAATTAAACACATTCAGACAAAAGTAATCATACCCGGTAAGAAGCACTGATCCATTCTCTCCATAAAAGACGAGATAAAACAGACACCAACAACTACAGGGGTATATGCTTGTTACCAGTAACATACAAAATACTGTGTACAGCACTTTTAAATATAATAGAGGCACAAACAGGACCTAATATAGCAGATTATCAAGGAGGATTTAGAAAAGGTAGATCATGTGTAGAACAGATTCTTAATTTAAAAACAATTTTGAAAGTGAGAGCAATACTAACTGAAAATACAGTAGTTACTTTCGTAGACTTCAAGAATGCCTATGACTCGGTTGACAGACAAACACTATTCCAGATACCTTATGAATCAGGGATAGATGGAAACACCAGAAGACTTGTTGAACAAACGCTCACAGATACAACATCAAGAATTAAGTTTCAAGGCGAAATTTCTGAATCATTCAAAATCAAAACAGGAGTTCAACAATGAGATGGACTGTCTCTAAGTCTCTTTAACTTGGTTTTAGATAAAATAGTAAAAACATGGGAAAGCACATTAAAAACAGAGGCTCAAGGGGTATAAGCATGGGCCAAGGAAAGAACAAATTTGAAGTGAAATGTTTAGCCTTTGCAGATGGCATGGCATTAGTAACTGAAAACTGAACAGACGCAATAGTTATGCTTGATCTGTTACACGAGATCGCTGGAAAGACTGGGCTAAAAATATCCCATGAAAAACCGAGTATATAGAACACAAACATATACAGAAAAGTTTATGAAAACAAAGTATGGAAAAATTAAAAGAGCTGATAAATTCAAATACCTCAGTGAGTGGGTCCAAGCCAATGGACAGGGTAACACGACAAATAAAGAAGAATAAAAAAGTTAGAATTTGCATATAAATCAACACAAAACTACTAGAATAAGAAATCAATATCCATACAACCGGAGATTAGACATTATAATTCAGTTATTAGCACACAACCATCATATGGTTCAGAGCGCTTAACACTGAATAAGAAAGGCGAATTAAGAGAACTAGAAAAAAGAGAGAGAAAAATACTAAGAAAAATTCTAGGTCCTGAGAAAAACAATGAAAATAGGTGGATTAAAAGGAGAAATGAAGATTTATACAAAAATGTAGAAAAGATCACAGACAAAATGAGGAAGAAATGGCTAAAATTTTATGGATATTTAAAAAGAATGAAAGAAACGTGGATTACAAAGAAAATTTTTAATTACGATAGTAAGCTGAAAAACTGTGGGATGGATAGAAGCAGTAAAGAAAGATGCCAACAAAATAGGTGTTACAGAAGAAATAATACGTGACAGGAATCACTTCAGGCTACTGATAAAAAACCCAAACTATGAAGAAGATGAGCCAAAACCTCGACCCAAGAGAGTGTGGACAGATGAGCAGAGATGAACAGTTGGAGAGAAAATGAAGAAGTACTGGGAAGAAAGGAAGAAAAAATAACACCACAAGTCTTAAGTTGTATGCAGTCCATAGCTGGTCAAGTTCACAAATAAAAGAAAACATAGAATATGATAGTAAGCTTTCTCGGCATAGAGGTCTGCCAGTTCAGTTTCTTCAGCATCTGCGTGACGCCCTCCTATGGGTCAAACCTGTGACCATTCGCGCTGCCCTTCTCTATATACATTCAATATCCCCTGTTAGTCCTATTTGGTATGGGTCCCATATCTTGAGCAATATTCTAGGATGGGTTGGAAGACTGATTCATAAGCAGTCTCCTTCGTAGACTGACTGCATTTCCCTAGTATTCTACAAACCAACCGAAGTCTTCCACTTGGTTTACTCACAACAGAACCTACATGATCGTTCATTTCATACCGCTGCATTGCGGTAGATCCAGTTATTTGTATGACGTGACTTATTTCAGCTGTAATTCATTGATATTACAGTTATTAGTTATTACGTTTTTCTCATTTTGTGAAGTGTACCATTTTACAGACCTGAACATTTGAAGTAAATTGCCAATGTTGCTTTGAGGTGTTATCAAGACCTGAGTGAATATTTGTACATTTTCCTTGAGACAGTTCATCTTTACAGATAACTAAATCATCTGAGAGAAGTCTGAGTTTATTAATAACATTAGCATTTTATTAATAATATTATTAATATTGTCCACAATGTCATTAATATAAACACATCACCTCGGATCCGGGAGTTTCGGAACCTGTACAGAAAATTGGAATAGGTATCAACATAAACATTATTTCCGCCCTTTTTATTGGTCATGAAGACCACACATTGCATGTTGGAACACCATACAGGGGGACCTTCAGAGCTGTTGTTCCAGATTGCTGTACACACCGGTAACTCTAATACCCAGTAGCACGTCCTCTTGCACTGATGCATGCCTGTATTCGTCGTGCCGTACTATCCAGAAGTTCATCAATGCATTGTTGGTCCGCATTGTCCCACACCTCAACGGCGATTCGGCGTAGATCCCTCAGAGTGGTTGGTGGGTCACGTAGTCTATAAACAGTCCTTTTCAATCTATCACAGGCATGTTCTATAGGGTTCATCTCTGGAGAACATTCTGGCCACTCTAGTCGAGCAACGTCGTTATCCTGAAGGCAGTCATTCACAAGATGTGTAAGATGGGGGCGCGAATTGTCGTCCATGAAGACGAATGCTTCGCCAATATGTCGCTTTGGTTCACTCCGAGACGCCTGGACACTTCCCTTGTTGAGAGCCCTTCCTTGCACACAGTCACAATACGGACGCGATCGAACCGCGGTATTGACCATCTAAAGTGCGCGTCATTTATGACGGCGGTCGAGTTTAGATTCGTTCTGCGCATCTGACGTCACAAAACACAGTCAGCCAATGAACAGAGAATGACGTTGCCAGAGCTCGACTGCAGTGCAGAGCACGGACGAGTGTCTTCAGTTTTAGAAACGTTCAGTCATAAATAAAGTAATTGAACAAATGCAATGTCTCGATAGCAGACTTTCGTTGATAGAAAGTTTGGAAAAAACATTCTTTATACCAATTGCTTCATATTCTATTAATTAATTAAACCAAACAAGCAATAAGCCTCCTAATTCAGGCGATAGCAAGGAAAGGTGTTTGTAACTGCTTTTTCGCAATAAAGAACAGCGGTAATTGTTATTTTCTATTGTACTTCGACGAAACGTGAGTAATTCATAATCATACCAACAGAGTTTGTCGGTATTTTACGTGATATTTTAAAGTCCTCCGGGAGATGTATTCAATGACGAGCTGCGTTAGCGTAATGGTTAAAGTATAGCCGGCACGGTAGCTCAGCGTGTTTGGTCAGAGGGTTTAGCTACCCTCTGTAATAAAAAACTGAGTGAACGGAACAACGAACAACCTGAACGAGTGTCATCGGACGTCCACTACGAACAAAGTCAACCTACAATATAGAACAAAATGAGATTAAAAAAAAAAAGTGTATGGCTGCTAAGCAAAAGGTTCTGAGCGCAAACCTTGATCAGTGCTTAATATTTTCTTTATTTAAAAACAATATTGAAGTGTCTTATTTCATGAATTTTATTCGTTTGAATGTAATTTTTTGAAATTTCTAGTGCCAACTAAAATCGACCATACGGAAAGTATACGCTATGGACTTTTACCTCTGCAAACTCCTCAAAATTTCGTGCAATGGTTTACTACATCTAATGCTGCACAATAGCTGCGTTGAACATCGAAACAAAATTAAGTCATTAATGGTGGGGGGGGGGGGGGGGAAGTATCAGTCAAGAAGATGTGTAAAAATCAATTTTTGGGCCAAATAGTTTTTGTGAAATCGAATGATAAGTGTGTCAAAGCAGTGGGAACACCATGTGTCTGCACAGGCGAGCAGTGCAATGATGACAAAATCGCGCACAGCGCGGAATGCGGGGAGCACGTCTCTGTAGCAGCGAAAGGGTTAATGTGGCCGTGGTGGCTTTACTTCATAAACTGCGCGCTCCCCCCTAAACGTAAGTTTGCGAACTATTCTATGGCGCTGCTTCTCTTGGCGCGTACAACTGGCAACGCAGCCATCTCCTGCGTCTTGGCGGGCATGCGCCAACCGCCAAGATAAAAGAATTCAACTACAGGCATGGTTGAACTACTGACAACATGGGCCATGTATCTCCTTCCTGGTGGAATGACTGGAACTGATCGCCTGTCGGACCCCCTCCGTCTAATAGGCGCTGCTCATGCATGGTTGTTTACATCATTGGGCAGGTTTAGTGACATCTCTGAACAGTGAAAGGGACTGTGTCTGTGATACAATATCTGCAGTCAATGTCTATCTTCATTAGTTCTGGGAAGCGGGACGATGCAAACTTTTTTTGATGCGTATATAACAAGAACGGGAAGGGATCCAACACACGGCACACCCGTGGTTACTTCCATGTCAGCTGTCTATGACTGTGCTTCCAAGACAACTTGCTGGGTCCTACCCATCAAAAAGTCCTCAATCCAGTCACAAATTTCGCTTGATACGCCATATGAGAATAAGTTGTGATATGGTACTGAGTGAAATGATTTTCTACCTGTTTGCCTTGATCCATGGTTTTCAGTAAGCAGTTTGAGAATAGTATCATATGGGTTTCACGTGATCGATGAGTTATGAATCCACACTATCTAGCATGGATGAAGTCATTTATTCAAAATATCCTGTTGCCTTTGAGCTCAGAATATATTCAAAGTTTCTACAAAAAATCCACGTCAAGGATATCGGACGGTAATTTTGTGGATCTCTTCTGCCACCCTTGTGAACGTGTTTGACCTGTGTTTTCTTCCGATTTCTGAGCACGGTTTTTTGTTTGAGACATCTACGATACATTAGGTACAATTAAAAGAACGACTAACTCAGTATGAATATGATAGTGATTCCATGGCGTCCTTGAATCTTGTTCAGTATCAACGGTTTCAGCTGCTTCTCAGCGCCACTGACGCTAATACTTACTTCATCCATCTTTTCAACAATACTAGGATTAAATTAAGGCAATGTTCCTGTTATTCTTGGTAAAGGAACATCTGAAAACAGGGTGAAGGATTTCTGCTTTCACTTTATAACTTTCGATTTAAGTTCCAGTCACATCCATGAGTGCCACTAACAGCCTTTACAGACGACTTTAATTTCTTTGGGCTTTTGAAAGATCATTCGATAATATTCTGTTACGGTAGTCTTTGAAGGATTCACGAATTACTCTCGTGGCAGACAAATACGTTTCATTCAGCATCTGTCTGTCTGTAGCCCTACGCTTTGTTTCAGACCTATTGAGCAGTAATCTTCGTTTCTTTAGACATTGCTTAACATTGACTGTGAACCATAGAGGGCCCTTCCCATCATGAATTGTTCTCATGGGTACTACATATGTACCCACTGCATAACCAACTATTCACTTGTACCATAGTTCCTCTAAAAGCTCCTGTCATGAGCTCACATTTTCTCGCTGAGATATACAAGGTGTCCCACTCAAACCTCCCTGATTTCAAGGGTTCAGGAGAGAAAAAACATGGTAGATACGACAATGAAAAATGCATCACATCGTAGAGCATCTCAAAGAATTTATATTCCCACGTCAGAAGTGCCAAGTATCGTCGCCAGAGTGCAGCATGGTCGCATGAAGTGAAAATGGCGACCCCACAGCAGTGTGCACAAGCAGTATTGGGATTTGCAGAAATAATCTTTGTGTGTCTACGAATGTGCTCCACCTAATGTGAAAACAATTAAGGAATGGTATAGGAAGTTTCTGGCTACTGGAAGGGCTCTGAAACATTCTGGCGGTGCATGTTACGGAGTTTCAGAAGAGACAGTGTAGGATATCAAACAAACGTTTGTCAGTAGCCCACGTAAGTCAAATCGTCAAGCATCCAGGCAACTTGATGTGCCTCGATCAACATTTGCATCACGTAGTTCACCAGTGTCTTCGTACGTGTGTTTACAAAGTGCAAACTCTGCAAGATCTACCACTTAACCACGCCGACAACAATTTGCTGTGGATATGCTGCAGCGTATTCATATAGATGCCAGCTTCCTGGAAAAATGTTTATTCTCAGATGAGGCAACCTTTCATCTATCAGGAAATGTTAATAGGCATAATGCTGGGATTTGGGTTTCGCAAAATCCGTACGTGTGAACATGTTCGTGATAGCCCTAAACGAAGTGTCTGGTGCAGGCCAATGCACAACAGGACTGTTGGACTGTTCTTCTTGAAACGTCCCCTTTGAACAATTATACATGACTGTGCTTAACCTGACACACAATATTTTTAGCGCAACGCAATTTGACTTTCAAAATTCCCTACAAAAGAATGGCCCTGACTAACATTAAACTATACCTTTCACAAATCACTTACCTCACAAAAATCTTCGCTGCTCAAGCTACTGCAATACAGCGAGTGCCACTACTGCCAGCTAAATAAAAGATTCAAACTATGGAAGGGAATAACTACTGATAGGGATAGTTAGCAAATGAAAGATATTAATAGAGAACAAACAATGTATTTACCTTGATATCATCATATATAAATATAGCAGTTCATGACAAATTTCAAAACTCCACCATCTCTCTCCCCACATCCACCACTGCTGGTGGCTCACCTCCAACTGCGCAACGCTACGCGCTGTTCACATCCAGCTGCCGCTGCCCAACACTACAATGGCAGACAACAATGCAAACTAGCCACAGACTGCACACAGCACAGCCAGTGATTTTCATATTGAGCGCTACGTAACGTTGCCAATAAGAAAACATAAACAGCCTACTTACATAGAGAAAACATAAACAGCCTACTTACATTCTTTGCGGAACAAACAGTGAATGGGTCAGTGTATCTGGACAGGATGGAGCAGTTTCTGTACCTTCAGATACAAGACTTGCAAGCCAACATCCTTTTTCAACAAGATGGAGCTCTGCTGCATAGGTCAACGGCTGTTCGCAAGTTCCTGGATAGGAAATTTCCCAATCGTTGGATCGAATGCGGAGGACCCACTGCCTGGCCACCATGTTCACCAGACATTACGCCGCTTGATTTCTTTATGTCGGGATTCGTAAAAGACCACGTGTATGCGACCAAAGTGGATGATATTCCTACGTTGCGACATCGTATCACTAATGCGACTGCAACAATAACAGAGGAAATTTTGGAAAGAACTTGGCAAGAAATTGAATATAGACTCGATTTTCTTCGGGTTACCAACGGTTGACATGTAGAGGTGTATTGATGATAAATAAATAAATAAATTCTTTGAGATGCTCTACAGTGTGGTGCATTTTTCACTGTCATAACTACTGTGGGTTTTTTCCTGGTTCTATGAAATCAGGGAGGTTCGAGTGGGACACCCTGTACGTCTAATATAGACTGAGATATTTATCTAGTCTACTTAAAAGATAAATTTTTCTACTTGCTTTAGTTTCCCTTCACACTGGTAACTATTTTTCCTACAACTGCCTTGTAGTGCTGCTCAGGCATAAGATATCTAACACACTCAATAACCCCCACACCTTATGCGCATCACTGTGGAAAGTAAAACCAGACATGACTGAGCAGAACATACTTGAAGCCCAGAGAGAAACTGGACACTCCCAATATGTCATAAACAAATGATTTGTTCCATTAGAAAAATTTTGTGAAAGTCTGCGACTGTGAAAGCAATGGTTTTGTTTATAAATAGCTTTCCTGGTACCAGTCGTAGTTTTTATATATGTTTTACATGATGCGTTCTGGGAAATAATTCCCATTTTCAAATGCGTTTTTCTATATATACTAAGGCAATTTTTTCGTTTTTGATGTGTGAGGTGGTAGGTAGCAGAAAAGTTATTTATAAATAAATCCATGTCATGAACAGTTTATAAAATAAGTGACAACATGCAGAGAAAAATATTTTTCTACGTAACAACTGACAGTAATCGTTTCTATCAATTGAAGGGACTGTATTTTTTCTAGATTGATAACGTGCATTTGCATTGGCATAGGAGTGAGAGTCCTGAAAACGAGTAATATACTCTTAACGCTTTGATCAAACGTTCGCAAGAAGCGCCCAGGGATATATTGGACATGAAAGACAAAACTCCTGTCGGATTTTCATCTGGTTTGTCCAGTGAACGTTGCTTGTTGGGCCGGAGCCTACGTTGTATCAGCATGCTTGACCTTCATATTCTTTTTTTTTTTTTTTTTTGGCAATAATATTTGCTTCATTATTTTCCATTATCATATTACTATTCTTCTCTTTTAAAGGTATCTGGAACATAAATTTCGTTTATAAGGAAGCGTGTTGCTTCCGTAAATCGTCTGACATAAATAGATACGAAACCTGTTCAACAAAGTAATGGCCTTACAGGGGACAGTCATTAATGAAAACGTGGCGCCAATTTCTACGGCAATATCTGTAGATTATTCTCTTTGAACACAAGAACTGCTATTGAAGGGCGTGGATTTTGGTACTTCCCCGAGCTCGCTTCCTACACATCTGAATTTTGTTCTGGTCTCATGTTATCCACATAATGTTTGTAAAACGAAAGAGGTATCGCTTACTTTTGGATAGAATTATTCTTATTCTGCTAATGAATATAAAATCTTACGAAAATCATAAAGATTTCATATGTATGAGAATATACACGGTAAAGTGAACCTCTGGAATCCCTCTTACTAGCCAACTATCGAACTTGTATATCGATGTGGTTTCTAAGGAACGCAGCAATATTTGCTCTGTAAATTAAGTATAAACTTAATTCTGTAAAATAAAAACAATGTGCGATTTTAAGAATCAATTTATAGCATAAGAAATGGCCGCTTTCCAAAATTTCCTATTTAACTGCGTCTTCTTATGAAGGCAAAGATAAACAGCGTGTAGTTCCCCCCTCTGGTTTCGAGAACAGTACTATCTGCGCAGCAGGAACCTTCGATTGTTTTGTAATTCTGCCTACTCGTTGTTTTGTAACTACGCTGAAATGTCTGGAGACGAAGCGTGAGTAGAAAATTGCACATTGTTTCTTCTGTTCTTGGCACGCCCGAATGTATTGCCAAAAATATTTGCCTAGTATTTCTGTACTGTCCTATAGCGTGTAATCGGTTTCGTTCCTCTGTGCCCCTCTCGCAGTATCCCATCGCACCTGAACTTGAATAGGCGCCATCTTGGCGTTTTCAGTTTTAGTGCAGATCTCGTGTTTATTGATTAGCGAACTTTCTGGAGTGTCGGTGACTGTCACAAGATTTGAGAGCGCTCAGAATTGCTAACCTTTGTGTAGGGTTAACGTCAAACACATAACTTAGTAATATACGAATTCTTTCATAGAGTTTTACTTGTGTTGAACCGGTGTCTCTGCCCAATTTTTCTGTCGCGGGTTAATCGCAAGTATAGTGCACGGAATTTGGCTGGTTGAATTTTAGCACCACACACGATGGTTCAAGATAGCTCGTAAGTATTATGTGGCTTGACGGTGCAAATAGTCATGCCATGTGCAAACGACACAATGAGTCTGCAGTAATGGCGGTTTTGGTTTGGCGTGAATGATTCTGTTGTAGCATGGCATGCTTCAGGTTCAGTGGTTGGTTTTATGTAAAAAAAATTAAATCGAAGATCATTTTTGATTTAATAAAAAATGTTAGGATTACATAGGTGAGTTACAGAAAATTCACGTGTTCCGTTGCTACATAATGTCCTGTTTAGTTTACACTGTTCTAGCAGATATTCCGTTAGTATTTTGTGGGTGGGATCTTAACCAGTAACATTATCTACACTTAAGAGCATTAACTGGTTTTAATTCAACCATGAATCAAACTGCTACAGGTTACATTTAATTTATCGTCGGTTACTGCGTAGTAGTATAGGGCGGAAAATTTACTGCAAAGTTACTTGTGTTCAGTTTAGAAATGTTCCCTGTGATTGCAAAATTTTTCTCTAATTTCGTCAGTGAATTTTAACTCACTAGTGACCTAAAAGTAGTGTATTTAAATATTATTCATATTATTGGTCATTTATACTGGCCATGTTCATTGTGAATTAAGGTTTATATATTGAATTAGTTTAAAGCGTTCAGAAAATTTTCCTTTGGGGTATCTTACACTTTTCAATTTTCATTGTAACTGTGCAAATCAATGAAACAATTTGTGAAAAGAGGAATGTCGAATCTTTGTCTGAGCAGAATTCATTTTATACTGTCGAGTTAAGCTGCTAAAAATGTTATTACACTATGGAAGTGGCCACAGGCCCAAAACTATTAAAACTTGCTGGAATTGGCGAGATACATTGTGCTATCTGTGTAGGTGCTATGTCTCGTGTACTAAGGAGGGGACAACATGCATGTGATTCCATTATTTGCCAGTTTCAGCACTTACCTGGGTTGCTTTGAGTGGGGGAAAATTATCACCAAATGGCAGTGTAATATTTGAAATTCGTTGAAATATATTGGTAGTAACTACAGCGCACTTTCATGGTGTATTAAATTGAGGATTCAGCTTATTTTTTTTAATATTTAGTCAAATAAGTGATATGCCCTACACAGAATTTGCTCAAAGCATGGTAAAGTTTCATAGTTAATGAGCAGTGCTTCATGCTAGCAGTAAGGATATCCTTCAGAGCTTTTCCATGTAGTTGTGACCTGTAATAATTCTGAACCTCAGCCTAAACTGTAAACAGCTATACTACTCACTTCAGTGCCATCTCCAACTCTGACCTAAGCTGTGTTACAGATGAAGTCTCATCACAATGAACAGTTTAGGGCACTATCACACTTCATGCAGCAAGATCATTGATGCAGAATTGTTGATTTTTTATTATTGTTACTGACTATGCTTATGTGAGCAGAATGAAATACTGTTTGCTTGGAGAATCTTTTGTTTCGAATCAGCAGTTGCAGATCAAATTTTTATGGCTACAGGTGTTAGTTTATCCAGAAATTTGTCGTCAAAGATTAATTAGTTTAATGGTTTCTAAAATTCAAAAAATTCAGTTTAAATTGAGGTGTAGTCTACTTTTCAGTAAAATACATGTAGTGCGTAATTATAGCCTGATTTGAGTATGGATAGGAATCGGGATTAACTGAAGCTTCCTATACTTGCAACCGAACTTGTCTTTGAATGGGACGTAGACGTGAGGCTACGCTATAGATAAGTGTGTTACCATAACCTACTTTCTGAAAGCTAACATAGGCTCAAGGGAAATAGTGTCAGTTCTGGTCTTTCTGTGTGAGCACAATGACTTTGCGTGCCACATCCCAAAGGTTTAGATGATGTGGATCAAATACCTCCATGAAGGGTCACATAGAAAAACCAGTAACGAAGCCACAGCATTAAACTTTTACCTTATTTGCTTGCTTCTTGTAGAGCAAAAATGCTAATCAAAAAGTAGTCTTTTATTTCACACATCCAATGTTCATTTATATACTTGCTGTAGTATTACCATATTAATCAAGTTTTGTTTCTGAAGTTTGTCATCCAGGATGGCAGGCATTAGAACTGATTTTGGAAATAACTTTGTCACAGACCTGTGCCGCCTCCAGTTATGTGGGCACAACGCCCCGGAGTCGTCTTCCTAACTGTGTGCCTGGAGGACTGCAAAGATCCTGTGATCAATATCGACACTGACAAGGTGTACTTCAAGGGTGTTGGTGGTACCGAAAGAAAGCTGCACGAGGTAAGTGGTCCTGTTGAGCTTTTGGGCAAGGAAAGTAAATGTGTTAACTGAATGGTCTGTTCTACAGTTTTATATTGTTGGTTGGAAATACAGTGATCAATTTAGGGAAATTGGCATACAGATTATTATTTTAGTTTTGTGACATTGACAGACAAAAAGGGGAAATTACTTTAATGCACGCGGAAAATTTAAGTGAAGAGGGATAAAGTGAAAGATGTAAGTTTTAACAATGGGACCTTGGCAGGAAGTCGACAGCATAGTGAAATTAGAATGATTATGGGTGGGTAATGTTGGTTGGCATGTTAGATGGAGGAACAAGCAAGGAATGTATGAAACATAAAAAATGTAAGTTATTGTATGTTAAGGATTTAGCTGTTTTATGCAATTTGAAAAAATCTATATTTCAGTGCCTTGTTAGACAATGTCTTTGTCCCTTTTTTACATTCTTGGAAGAAAGATGACTAAAATCTGAAGGGCATTGTTCTGCCACTGTTCGTGTATTAAAGTTCTATTTTATATTTAATTATATTGTATACTCTCACCACATTTGTTTGTTCTTCTGCTTATGACAATTTTATATATTTTACTGAAATTTGCAAGATGTATTATCAGGAATGGAATTTATTCCATATATGTTCCATTTGCTTGGTTGAGCATTTGCACGAAGCTTGTTGAATTTTCAGGTTATATGTTACTGTGGAATTCCTGTTGGCTGAAGTTCGAAAGCACTTTATCCCAGATCCTTTCTTCCTTCACATATGCTTCTCATGAATCCTTAATCTTGGAGAATTCTTGGATAAGAGTTTGTGGTAGATTGAAGCTTCAAATAAGCAAGTACTATGCTTCAAGGAACATCTGAACAACATACAGAGAGCAAGGGTGTCAACCAGTGCTCAAAGTTCCCAGATAAAACACGAAATGTATGTTTGCGAAGGTGTCACAATCATCACAGCTGTGCAGGTGCTGTAGACAAAGATGGAAAAAGTTTGTGATGGTTTGCAAATTGTTTCTTCGAACCTAGTGACTCTAGTCACTGTGCTAAGTAAACCTTTCTGGCAGCAGTGAACAAAGCATGAATTGTTCCTACTTTCACCAATTCAGATTTGCTGAGCCGAGTACCCTAGTGGCAAGAAATTTAATCGCATAAATGTCTGTAGACACTAATTTGAGGCCAGCATCATTTTGTGTTGGTTAAGACATTTTTCTCCACGAAAATTAAGTGTAAATCAAAGGGAATTGAAATTATATTAAAGTAAAAGTGGGTGCAAATTAACATTATGAAAGGAGAGAGCTGTAAATGTTGTAAAGAGTAGGTAAATGTTAATTCTGGGAACGTAAAAGTGGGCTTATAGATTTCAACTTGTCAGTTTACCTTCTCTGGGTGCATTTGCCTTGACTATATTGAAAGTGTGTGTTGGATAAATATGCTTTGCAGCAATTTAGTTCACATCTCGGAAATTCACATTCGGAAAAATAAACATGATACTCAGTTTTGGCTACTGTAAAGTGTCATCTAGTTGGTTATGACAAATGGAAGAGTTGCCAACAGAATCTTACATTAATAATGAAAAAATACATAAATATGAGCAGAAAAGTAAGGGTATGGATGGCACAGCCATACTTAAAACTTCTCTGGCCCTGCCTCCACCACCCAAATAGCAAATGGAGCATGAATAGTAATAGTTTGATAAAGTATATAATGTGTGGGACCAGTGTTATCCATTTGATTGAATTTTGCGAAAGCACTGGCAGGTAGATACACAAACATACACACAAAATTCTAGCTTTCACAAACAACGGTTGCTTCGTCAGGAAAGAGGGAAGGACAGGGAAAGAGGAAAGGATGTGAGTTTTAAGGGAGAGGGTAAGGAGTCATTCCAATCCCGGGAGCGGAAACCTTAGGGGGGAAAAAAGGACGGGTATACGCGCACGCGCACACACACGCAGACATATTTAAAGACAGAGTTTGGGCAGAGATGTCAGTCGAGGCGGAAGTGCCGAGGCACAGATGTTGTTGAATGACAGGTGAGGTATGAGTGGCGGCAACTTGAAATTAGTGGAGATTGAGGCCTGGTGGGTAATGGGAAGAGAGGATATATTGAAGAGCAAGTTCCCATCTCCGGAGTTCGGATAGGTTGGTGTTAGTGGGAAGTATCCAGATTACCCGGACGGTGTAACACTGTGCCAAGATGTGTTGGCCGCGCACCAAGGCATGTTTAGCCACAGGGTGATCCTCATTACCAACAAACACTGTCTGCCTGTGTCCATTCATGCAAATGGACAGTTTGTTGCTGGTGATTCCCACATAGAGCTTCACAGTGTAGGCAGGTCAGTTGGTAAATCACATGGGTGCTTTCACACGTGGCTCTGCCTTTGATCGCGTACACCTTCCAGGTTACAGGACTGGAGTAAGTGGTGGTGGTGGTGGGAGGGTGCGTGGGACAGGTTTTACATCGGGGGCGGTTACAAGGGTAGGAGCCAGAGGGTAGGGAAGGTGGTTTGGGGATTTCATAGGGATGAACTAACAGGTTACGAAGGTTAGGTGGACGGCGGAAAGACACTCTTGGTGGAGTGGGGAGGATTTCATGAAGGATGGATCTCATTTCAGGGCAGGATTTGAGGAAGTCGTATCCCTGCTGGAGAGCCACATTCAGAGTCTGGTCCAGTCCCAGAAGGTATCTTGTCACAAGTGGGGCACTTTTGGGGTTCTTCTGTGGGAGGTTCTGGGTTTGAGGGGATGAGGAAGTGGCTCTGGTTATTTGCTTCTGTACCAGGTCGGGAGGGTAATTGCGGGATGCGAAAGCTGTTGTCAGGTTGTTGATGTAATGGTTCAGGGATTCCGGACTGGAGCAGATTCGTTTGCCACGAAGACCTAGGCTGTGGGGAAGGGACCGTTTGATGTGGAATGTGTGGCAGCTGTCATAATGGAGGTACTGTCGCTTGTTGGTGGGTTTGATGTGGACAGACGTGTGAAGCTGGCCATTGGACAGATGGTCAACGTCAAGGAAAGTGGCGTGGGATTTGGAGTAGGACCAAGTGAATCTGATGGAACCAAAGGAGTTGAGGTTGGAGAGGAAATTCTGGAGTTCTTCTTCACTGTGAGTCCAGATCATGAAGATGTCATCAATAAATCTGTACCAAGCTTTGGGTTGGCAGGCCTGGGTAACCAAGAAGGCTTCCTCTAAGTGATCCATGAATAGGTTGGCGTACGAGGGGGCCATCCTGGTACCCATGGCTGTTCCCTTTAATTGTTGGTATGTCTGGCCTTCAAAAGTGAAGAAGTTGTTGGTCAGGATGAAGCTGGCTAAGGTCATGAGGAAAGAGGTTTTAGGTAGGGTGGCAGGTGATCGGCGTGAAAGGAAGTGCTCTATCGCAGCGAGGCCCTGGACGTGCGGAATGTGTCTGTATAAGGAAGTGGCATCAATGGTTACAAGGATGGTTTCCGGGGGTAACAGATTGGGTGAGGATTCAAGGCATTTGAGAAAGTGGTTGGTGTCTGCTTGTGTCTGTCGTTGTGCAGATGGGTGTGTGTGTGTGTGTGTGTGTGTGTGTGCGTGTGTGCGAGAGAGAGAGAGAGAGAGTGTATACCTGTCCTTTTTTCCCCGTAAGGTAAGTCTTTCCTCACCCGGGATTGGAATGACTCCTTACGCTCTCCCTTAAAACCCACATCCTTTCCTCTTCCCTCTTTCCTGGCGAAGCAACTGTTAGTTGCAAAAGCTTGAATTTTGTGTGTCTATTGACCTGCCAGCACTTTGGTTTGGTAAGTCACATCAGGAACACAGCTTTATAAAAGCGTCTTGTCCGGCAGTGCCTAGGAACGAAGCTTTGATACCAAGTGTTAGGCAAAGTACAAAAGTAAAAATTTCAAAGTTATTGTACAGTGCTTTTTATTCAAAAATACTCTCTTAACAGGTTACAATTCCGTTGTATAAAGAAGTGGACCCCGACAAGTCTGTAACATCTGTAAAAGCACGCAATATTGAGCTTGTACTGAAGAAGAAAGAATCGTCCCAGGGGTATTGGCCTCATCTCTGTTCTGACAAGCAAAAGCGGCACTGGTTGAAGGTGGACTTCAACAAGTGGAAGGATGAGGACGACAGTGACGACGAGACGGGACAGCCGGAGGACCTGGAAGAGGTAAGTCAGTTGGCTGCAACTATCACCATAATAAACTGCTAGATAAGTGACCCTAGATGTTCCTCTGGGTTAGCATGTCCCCTGTTGCTCCTACCTGTTCTCTAACGCCTACCCACTTTCCATATGGTTGTCATCTTCGTCTTTTCTCCTTTGGAATCCAGTATAGAACTACCCTACAAGGTGCTATACAAACTTTTCGGGACTGTTGCTGCCATCTGTTAAAAACATTACCTTTGGACTAATGGTCAGTCACCCTTGAAGTAGTTTCCATCTGCACGTACTCACCAGTCCCAGAGCTTCTGCCACTGGTCAAATGTTTTCTGGAAGTCCTGTTTTTTAAGTGTGTTTAACACTGCAAGATGCCAAATCTGGCATTTATGGTGGGTGGGTTACAACCGTCATGTTTTTTGCTGAAAAGGTCCTGGTGAGCAAGGTTGCGTAACAGTGCATTGTCGTGATTCAGCACACAGTTCCCTTGATGCCAAAGTTCGGGTCATCGTTGCAGTCGCAAAATCTCGCAATAGTACACAGAATTTGCTGTTTGGTTGGGTGGGACGAATTCCTTGTGCATAATTCCCTTGGTATCAAAGAAAGCAATTGTGCTCTTCACTTGTCTTGCTTTTTTGGGTCTTGGAGAGCCAAGGCCCTTCCATTCGGATGATTGTTGCTTTGTATCTGGATCATAACCATAAATTCAGCTCATTGCCGATGATAACCTGTGTCAAGAAGGTTAGATCATCAGGTTGCGGTACGACGGCAGTCAAGATCCTTGGCACAAATTTTGCGGCGACACGATGTATGCCCAATTCTTCAATCGTTGGCATGTCCCATAATCAATACCCACTTCATCCACAAGGTCCTGAATGGTTCAACGTTGATCTGCACGAACCGATTGTTGAAGTTGGGCAACAATGTCTGGCGTGCAGCTTACGGGCCTTCCAGTGTGAGCATCATTGACGATGTGTGACAGCCGGCCCTGAACAGTGTGCCACTCACACATGCATACGGCTCATGCTCTGTCCCCCAAACACTTGTTGAATCATTACATGTGTCTCTGTAGAACTTTCCCAGAGATTCACACGGGATTTGATACACACGTGCTGTTCTGTTCGTGGATCCATCGTAAAATTGCCACACACCAAACAGTGTTACGGAAATCTCTGTGGACACACAACACGTCCTCTCAGCTGAATGCCACTCCACACACTGACTCGTCGGATATGCAGCTCTTGCCACCTAGCGGTGCAAAGACCTACTACTACTACTACTACTACTACGTTCAAGATGGCAGCACCAGTCCCGAAAATTTTGGACTCCACGTTGTATATTTGTGTGGCCAGATTGTTTGCCCACCTCAAATTCCTTATTGGTTAGTAACAGTTTGTCACTCAAGATCCTGTTGCTTTTTTTCCTGTTTTTCCTAATAATTCTCGTTGTGCTGATCAACTCTAAATTTTTAAATAGTTTTCTTTTTAAGTCAAAATTGTTACAAATTGCGCGATTTAGTTGTCAGAAGCTCCATGAGGCTGTCTACAGATGATGCAGTTGTCTGTAAGACAGTTCTAGTGTCAGAAGACTGTAATGAACTGCTGGAAGTACTGCTGAGGATTGGTAAATAGTGCAGGGGCTTACAGTTCATCATAAATATAAACAAACATATTGCTCATACGTAGAAGAAATCTAGTGCAAAATTGCTGATGCATCTCTGGAAATAATATCTAAATAATAAAATACAATATGAAAAGCTGGGTGCTAGGCAGAGATTAGTAAGAATGATCTTAAGGAGATGATTCGTCCACAACAGTTGGTTTACAGGACACCCATAAGATGAATTCATCAGGTGTGTGTGTGTGTGTGTGTGTGTGTGTGTGTGTGTGTGTGTGTGTGTGTGTGGTGCCAAAAATCAATGGCAAATGGTAGAAGGTAAATGTTGTTCATTATGTATAGGTACTGTGTTGAAATTTCTGGGTAATATGCTTTGGGAAGTTGGGCAGCGTTTTACTTCATACCACGTACATGAAGTGAAATGAACACAACCATAAAATTTGAGACACTAGAGCTGATGACCAATGGTCATTCTTCCCATGTGCATGCACATATGGAAGAGAGATGGGGAGGCTTACTTAATGGTACTGGAAGAACTCTGATACACTGTCTGATGGTTTCCCAAGGATAAATGTAGATGTAGACACTAATTTTACACTTCCCTATGCAGGCACACCAGGTGCCTTGAAAACTTAATTTATCTGTAGCATTCTGGTAAATTTTGTACTCCTTATTAATGTTGCCATTGTCATCTATCTTGGACTGAGCTACATACAGCTTGTCAACTGGTTCTGTGACATTGACCCCATAAACTGTTTAGATTCAGGGCACACATTTCGTAGTATTGTTGTGAAGTCATTAATTTGATGGATATGGGATAACTGAATTTGATTTACAGGCATGAAAATTGCATTTTATTCAAAACATAACACCTATTCAAGAAAACTTGATCAGAAAATAAAAATTTTCTTTGTGATAATTTCCAAACAAGGAGCTTCATAGTCCACACATGAGGAACATGATTATCTTGATAAATTTTGATGCACAAGCATTGTACTTCCTTATTGCATTCTGCATATTTGTAGCTAACACATATGCCGGAAAAGTTTTTCAATAAGGTGGAGAGGCTCATTGTGATTTGACTAGCAGCCTCATTTCCCCTATCTCCCATGACTGGGTGGTATGTCAGAACCAGTTTCCTAACTACCTCTGGATTATTTGTGACTTAGTTCTGGACTTGTTGGTACTGGACAAGTGTCTACCAAACACATCCACATTTCCTGCTGATCAGTGTAGACAATTTAACTCAGTCTCAAGTCATTTGTCATGTTGCTACTGTGTACTGTATCCCACTTTCATGGGATAATTGTGTTCATCACTACACACTTCTGGTCATGAAAAGCCATGAAAAAGTATTTGGAGTCATCCCAAGCACATTGCTTGGACGACTGCAGTCTTTTCTCATCTAACAGATGCCAAACCACTGAAGTTGTAAATATTGTTATACACCTCCCTGGAGAAGAAGGTGGGGAGAGAACACTGAAATAGATAGGATGTTGCAAGCAGGGTACAGCATTTACCATAAATGAGTAATTTGATAAATTATGGTGTCTGTGTCAGAAGTTTCTATGGATATCGGCCAGTAAAGTGTAATTGTCAGAAACAGTTGAGGGGCTAACCCTCCAGCTTTGGGCAATGAACTCTTTTAGTGCAGTTCTATGCTGCACACATTGGTCTGCAACATTGGAAGTCACTATTTTCCGATTGACTCTCTCTTTTATGCTCTGTAATACTGTTAGTTGGATTTTACGTCTGCACGCATAACTTTTTGCACCAGCAGTTTAGTAACCATTTTGTGAGCATTTGTATGGAACGTTGCTTAAAGATATACCACAACCAGAAATGTAGCAATAAGTTTCTCCTATGCTTAAAATGTTGAACACGATTTCTGAATTTTGCATGTTGTGTGTATTAAATGCCAATTAAAAAAATTGCATTTAGAAGCAATTTTTGTTACATTCTAGCTGCACAGTTCTTATAAGTTTAATTATTGAATAAAATCAGAAAATTGCTTTGTACTACAGCAAGCAGCCCATTTTCTGGGTTAATGTGGACTAGAATACATGGATTATCCAAAATAGTGTTTTACCAGAAATTCCTTTTTCCAGTTAAAAAAATTACATATCAAATTTGAAAGTGCCCTGCAGTGCAAAAGCATTACTCACCAGAAGCTGTAAACTTATTTATAGAATTGTGGAAGTATTTCGTGTCACTTTCCTTCAGTTCTCTTTCGGGAATTTAATTTTTTCTTTCTGTGTTCACGTTTCTCATGATAGTTGTTAGTTTTAAGTGTCGAAACTTCAGTAGTCAGAATCAGTGTGTCCTACATATTCTGATAACAAACGAATGCTTTGAGTGCATGTATGCTCACTACTCACATTTGAAATACAGAGCTGATGGTGACAGGCATAAAACTTTATAAGCTGATATGCTCCATAATATACAGGGAGGGGTATAACAGAGTGCAAAACTTCAATATTCATTTCTTCAAATTGGAGCTGTGTGTTCATGCATTGGATGTTAGAATAGGGATTTTCAGGCATATAGGAGCTCTGTGTATTGTGAAAGTGAGAAAAGTTTCTGTACTTTGATCTATCAGTCATAAGATAACATAAGTGGCCAGTTATACTCTACAGCAGGCATGGACAACCTTTGGTAACCTATGGACCTAATTCACATGCTTAAGCTTGCAGGCCACCTGGTCACAACTATAGTGTCAATGTTACAATTATATGCCAAAACGCTGGTATGAATGGTACTCCTTGCCTTACATCAGTGTTCACAACACACAAATGTAAACTTCTGGAGATGGGTTGCCAGGCATCTTGAAATGATCATGGAAAAATGAACACCTATAAAAGCAACTGTTGACAGCTAATTCATTACTAAATAGCTTAGATTTCAAAAGTTGGTGTTATAACATCCACAATGTGAGAATCATTTTCTAATGTTAATATGAGAAAGGATAGAAAAACAACATACAGCATAGAGATACACTGTTCTAGTTGACAAACAATTGGGAGTAATCTTTGAATTTGTGGGCTGGATTGAAGCAAATTGTAGGTTGATCCAGCCTGCGGGCCGCCAGTTACCTATCCGTACTGTACAGCATGCCATTTACTGTGTTAAATGTTCCACAATCATTAACCCATTAACATATTGCTCTCCCCACCTCCACCCCACTCCCCTCCCATCGAAAAACACCCAATAATGAATGACATTATATATAGACATTTGGATATAGCTTTAAAGCTTAAATGACTTGCACATCTTTGAAGATCACAATAAATTCAAGAGTATACTCGTGCATTGGACTTTGACTAAAATATCCTGAAACTTGAAGGCATTTTTTGGTTTCCGTGTAGGTGTGAAGTTCAACCATGTATTTCACAATTATTTCCTGTGTAAGTATAGGAACAGCTGGGTGGAGTGCAGGGGGTGTATGTATTTATCTTGTACCACTGACAAGCACATGTCAAGGACAACTGTTGTCACTTTCTCATGAAGTAACTTCACATTCTTCTAGATTTTCGGAACCACCAAATTCGCTGTGAGATTCGGGCATCAAAGCATGCAGCATATTGTCTATAATCTGTTCATCATAAGAATAAACCTGATGTAAACAGACGCAATGATTGGTCAGGAGCCGTAGCACATGTACACTGGTGGTGTTATGCTCTTGGAAGTAGGTCCTATTTATGCAGTAGATATCTTATTACTAAGCTACGTTAAATAAAAGTTTGACATTCTAATGTATTAACAGCCATCAACATTTTTCTTAATCACGCTTTAGCCACATAGTTTTTATTTCAAAAATTGTGTACAGTCTCAGCCTCTGCAGCGTTGTGCTCTCATTGTCACGGTGTTTATGGGCAGTATGAAAATGGCTGAGGCTGCCTTCTGTTATGTAGTGAAACATGCGCATGGAACACTGTTAAAAAGAGCCGAGAAATAGGCCGTTCTTAATGTTTTTCATACATTTACATAGGTAATCAGTTTTGAAGTTTTTCCAGCATTGTATATAATGCAGTTGATAAACTTTGAACGTGTAGCGCAGTCAGTAGTGTAAGGCGGTTATTCGTGCTTTTGTTCAAATTTACCCAGTATCATTTTTTCTTCTTGTTCAATTTGAAATACCTACATCACGTAATTATGAAAATAGTCTTCATTTTTTATGAATAAAACAAGTCGTCTTGTTTATAATTACATATTGGTCGCGAAATACATTTTTCCATTTCACATACAAACTCTTTTATGGAAGTGTTCATAAAAGTTGTTTAAATTAAGAAAACGTAACAATTTCATTTTCAAGTCAAAAACGAAAACCAAATCCTCTTCATTTGGACTATGTTCATAGTTTTATAACACAGAGGTAGATAAGTATTGTAGAAACGTGAAAAACAATTATTTTCACAGCATCAAGCACATCATACAAATGCCGCATTTTTACATTTGCTACTGTACAGTTACAATATGAACCCGACAGAACTGATATAGAGCCAAGGTGTGGGATTTGGCCTGAGAAGTAAGGAAACTGTTCAGTGCCAGGCGTACTGGAATTGACATACACAGCTCTTTCACACGTCACTGCCGAATGCTGGTGGGATATAGAACGGCTCAACATACAAAGAAGAAAACATTCTGCACCTGGTTGGCTTTGTGGATTCTGTTGTTGATAGGCTCGTTAACCATGTAGCAGGTGACACTTCCAGAGTTGAAATGTATTTCTCGAATTCGGATAAGGAAAGAGCTAAGACATTACCAGATGACTGACTGTAAGTAATACCTTCAGTGGTTTCAGTATTTAACTGTATGGTGAAATCCTTGAATACTCTTTGTTACGCACAGCTTATGCAGAAAAATTACCATGTGGTTAAGTCAAGAATTTATCATTCTTGTTTTTAGTTACAATAGTACATTAGCTAAAAACATGTTGCGGTTTTCATCTAGTCATCTACGGGGCATATTGTAGGACATTTGCAATGTATTATTTCATGCTGCTTAAAAATTAAATTAAATTTGAAGCTGTATTGTTCCTCTGGTTGTCTCATTTTATGTGAACTGCAGCTTGCCACATCACTGCAGCTGTATCAGCCGACCAGCCAGTGCTGAGTTACATGTGCCGGTAAAGCTATGGTCCCGTATTATCGCTAAGCCGATATGCGTGTAACACGCAGCACAATACATACCCTTATCATATTTGACAGTACTCGTGACAGCTTGGCTGCAGTCCCACGTGAAACTGAAATCCAATGAGGTTCCAGCAAATACGGAAGAAGACATAGTGCAATGTTTACATCAGGTTTCGTCTTATGATGAACAGATTATAGTATCCAAAGCTGCATACAGTGAAGACAATACCTAGTGACAACCACCTCAGCCAAAACACATTTTCACTACAAATGGAGGGCTGGATGCTCTCTACAGCCATACTTACTAGGTTTGAAATGAATATAAGCAAAGTTTTATGTTTCAAGAAGTCTGTTCGTAAGTTGGCCTAGTATGTTTGGGATTTCTGTTTGCAAAATAATAAAATGGTAAATCAGGATTTTAAGTGATTAATAAAGATCATTTTTTTGTGCCTCAAGCATATTAACTAAGAAAAGATTGGTAAGTTGTAGATGGAATGCAGCAAAATTTCTAAAGTAGGTTTCCAATTGTGGTTGACTCTCAGTAGGTTTATCGCTGGTGCAGTGTGGACATGTACTTAATGAAGAAAACAGATTTTATTGAATTTGTCAATGTTATGGAGAGGTTGAATTTAGTATAACTGTGGTAGATCCCTTTATTTGGGGAAGTCAGCTGGTATCGTGCACTTTTTGACAAACATCTGGTAGTCTACTCACAGTGGAAGTAAATGAAGTGGGAAAGACACTTCAACATAAGCCTTGTGCTTGCTCCTTAAAAATCTACAAATATTAAGATTTTTAGTTAGAAAGGCAAAACTTTTGCCTTCTGTGTAATCGCTGTCACTCGAATCGTGATGAAATAGTGTCAAGCCACTATTGCATTTAAAAAAAGTTCTTATCACACGGTACTTGCAGTTCATGGTACTTTGTGAAATACTATTTTGTGATTAGTGTTGGTGGTTTGCATTTCCTTCTTACAAGGTAACAGTCCATTCTGACAAGTTGAAACCTGCTCTGAAATTTTTTATGAAGGGAGAATACAACGAAAGAAACAATGTAAAAAATTTTAGCTACTAAGTCACATTGCAAGTATTTTTTTAAAAAAATGTTGCAAGTTGTGAAATTCGTAGCTTGCCAGGTGGCTGGAGAAGTGTACACCCCTATCCTAGTTGTAGAAGACAGTGTATTGCACTGCATGGTAGGTGCGTATCCTTGTTTCACAGCACATCGGTAGACAGATAACATAGCACAATGCGATGATAATTTGTTTTCATTGATAGCATGTCAGGAACAGTTGTTAGTTTGCTATTTGTTTGAATTTGCAACTCATTTAATATCCATAATAATTAGCAGTGAAGTTTGTGGTATTACGACATGTTAAAATGGAGACAAAGCTAAATTACTTTGTTTTTTCATATATGCTTACCAATAGCATCTCTCTTGGTGCATGTCACAGTTTCGCAGTAATTTGGAATCAAGTAAATGTTTCCTACTTTGTGAAGCTGAAATATGAAGATGGGGTATGCAATCTAAATTCTCCTAAATACCTGCATGTGTGCTATGTTTTAGTTAATGTCTTCGATGTTCATGCCAATGATGCTGATATTTCATTGTGGAAACATTTTAAGAAACTGGTGATCCTGTGAATTATGGTTTCAGTGATTATTGTTGTTCTGAATAAAATCCATAACAAAAACAGAGCACTTTCCTAAACCAAAGAAAACTTCTCCACTAATAACTTCCAATGACAAAGAAAAGCTTGTAAATTGTTTGGCTAAATGAAGGATGGAGAAAGTGCTTAAAGTTCAGCAGTATGCACAGCCAGATTAGTTCCATAAAATCTGTTGTGCAAGATGCATATGGAATGTAGATTTACACAAAGTATGAAGTATGTGTGAAAATGATTTGCAGAAGTTTGAGAATGGGGTCTCTGAATTGCAAGCGAGGTGGAAATTACTATCACACTACTTTGATCTAGTTAAACAGATTCAGGAGATTAGGTGCTAAAGGAAGTGTCAAATACAAAGTTTACTTCTAAACATTGTTGTTCATAGTTAAGTGTTTAAAGCCAGTCAGCAAGGACAGTGTACAAACTGTGCTTCATTTTGAATGTAGAGTCAGTTATTTGAATGCTATGCTATGTCACACTTGTACGCAACAATGCTAGTGATGTGTAGTGCAAAAATTTAAAAAAAAGGACTGTTCAATTGGAACAACTTTTTAATCAACAAAGAGAAGTCTGGAAAAATAGGGGTGAATGATTTTCACTACTATATCCAAAACATCTTCTCACCAGTGATTCATTGCTCTTGTTGGTTTTTATCCTGGACATGACACCTGTCTTCATGATGATAAAAACTGTTAATTTAATTCAGATTCCAGTTGGAACTAATTGTCATTCATAAAGTTTTTAGATAGTGTAAACCATTTTCAGGAAGTTGTCAGACAGCATAGTTCCTTTGTAATCTTTAGGTTCATCAGCAGAATAGTACTGTCAAATTTGTCATTTGTGCATTGTCTGTTTACGTAACTACGTTTTACAAATTTGGTAAAGTATGCACCACAGTATGCGGAACAAGGCCACAACCATTTCTTACTCTGTACCAATTCTGTATAAATAAAATGAGTAATTACTGTGAAGTTTCTGAAAGCCATAATTCTTCTTCTGTCAGGTGTGCCTCTTGTAAGGAAAATGTTGTTTGTCATCCAATACATACTTCCCATTTTGGATGCATGCTAGGAATAACAAGGAATTGTTTGATTGTTAAAAAAATTACCTTATTCAGAAATTACCATAGAATTGTGCTACAGAAATTATTATAAAATATTTCATGTAAAGATAGTAAATCCAAATTGATGGAAGTCCTCTATAATGCAGCTTCGTATGCTGCCTTGATTTTGTTTCATCTGATAGTTACTTGTGTAACAATTACATGTGAAGCTGTGTATCTAATGAGGTGAATTGCAAGTTATTAAAAAATTATTCATTTGAGACTTTTCGGTACAGTGTAAGTGCTTAAAATTAGTGTGTATGCTTGGACTATGCACTGACGTCTCACCAGGGCTGCATCTGCTCATTCACTGTAGGCAAAAAGGGTTGTACAAACAGCTGCTACTTTGGTTCTAGCAAAAATGAGTATTTTTAGAAATACTTGCAGTATGTCTTAACAATGCATTTGTTTCAGTGTATTCTTAGTGTGAAGAATTTCAGGGTAGGATTTAACTTGACCAGATTGAACCGTTACCTTGTTGGTCATGATAATCACAGTGAAAACATTCAATAAATATGTTTCCCTTCATTTATGAGGAATCATTCATCGCTCAGGGCACTCTGATAAGAAAAGAATGTCCAGTTCCTTTGTTATTTTGCAGTTGGTGGTTTCATTGTATCACATACTATCAATATTTCTTTTAGAGATTCTTGAGGAGAGTGAAGGGTTGCACAAGAAGAAATTTTGTAATGAGTGACGATGAAGATGTCTGAAATGAGTTTATGTACTATGGGCTATTAATGGGAAACAACTACATACAGATAGGTAGAAACATAAAGATGAACAAGTAAATGTTGAATTGCTGTAGGTTGTGATAAAATAATTATGAAGTACAGAGGGTGTATATGACCCGGGAGATCCGGGAAAAACTCTGGAATTTTTTCATCCGGGAGAAAACTTGGGAAAAACCTGGGAATTGTTTAGAATTCCGGGAATTTCATTGTTTTAGTTTCCAGTTAAATTTTTGTGATTTTAACTGGTAAGAACCAATACTCTAACAAAGGATATTACTGTATCCCGCTACTGCAGAATAATACTGCAGCAACAAAACATGAACGAGAAAAAAGAAAACTAAAATAAAACTTAAGTTGCAAAGGAAATGCACCGTATACAACAAAACAGTGCTCATACAAGCATCTGCCAACAGCATAGTGTGTCAAAGGCTTTAAGAAGACTATGCAATGCTTTATAACAACAAACTGCCTCCGATGAGTGCGATGTGACGACTGTTTAAATTAGATTCGTTTGAGCTGTTGCGGGCGGGCTCTTGATTATGCACAGTCGAGTCGGTTTTTTCCCGCTTCTGGTTACAGAAGTGTGGCTAGGCGCCACCACTTAATATTGCCTCTGCTCGGAAATATAGTAAATCTGGGGCTGATGCACAGAGCTGTCTGAGTTGAGGTGGGGAGTGTCCATGTGACCTGTGTTTACATTCAGTGATTTTGTTGTTTCCTCTTCATTTATTGCTCTCACGTTAAATGTTAACAAAACGGATTTTTGTGGCCGGGAGCTATCAAATGAATTAAAATACACTCGCATAATTACGGAAGGCTAAAATATGTTACTAGTTTCAGATTTTATTTCCACCTTTCTGACAGAACAATGAAGTTATTTTTGCTGGTTTGGTAGAGATATTTGGCTTAAAGTTAATCTTTTCTGCTGAGGCAGTCAATTTATTTGAAACGAAGTGTTTAATCTCACACTATTGGCATTATGCCATAATAAAGAACCAAACATGAGGTAATACAGTACTGGTACTCCAAGAAAATTTATATACCAATGTGCATTTTAAGACAAATTATGCGTTTTAGTATGGTTTACGAAATTCCGGCGCTCTTGAAGTATCATCTGATGTCTTGTTTCTTTAGTGCCATACGTAAGATCTTTTAATGTTTTACACGTACGAACATATGGGCTTCCTGCGTCATCGTAGCTGTGCAAGTACAGTGATGCCTGTTATTTGGTGCTCTTGCAATTGCTGAAACAAACCTATTTCTAACAGGTCATGGGAAAATATTGCGAATGGTGTTTGAAAAGCATTATGTTCAAAGCAGATTTCCTTTTACGCAAGATTAACTATGTGCGAGAATGTACAGTGAATTCCTTTAATCACAAAGCGTTTGACTCTCATTTAAAAATCAACTCTTTGAGGACGACCATGTAGAAGAATTTAGAGCCCAGATCAGACATTTTCGTCGTTTTACTGGCACATTTGTGTGATGTATCTTCAAGTGTAACACGCGCAAGAAAGATCGTTATATGTGGAAGCTTAGCTTCTCTTCCAGGTTATTAATCTTAGAGACACAATATTATATGTGAATGCTGTGTATATTAATTTAAACCATTAACTTTTCTTAGCCGGCCGTTGTGGTAGAGCGATTCTAGGCGCTTCAGTCCGGAACCGCGCTGCTGTTAGGGTCGCAGGTTCGAATCCTGCCTCGGGCATGGATGTGAGTGATGTCCTTGGGTTGGTTAGGTTTAAGTCTTGGGGACTTATGACGTCAAATATTAAGTCCCATAGTGCTCAGAGCTATTTTTGAATCAACTTTTCTTATTTGTGTATTCGCGCTATTTAAGAGTGATCTTGCTATTGGCTCACTACATCACGTGTCCTATGCTGCCATCAGCTGGTGATCATGTGACAGGCGCTGTGACTGTCTCACAAAAGCGCATCGCAATCTCGATTTCCACGTTTCGGAAAGTAATATGCGGTGTTTGGTGGAATTCAAATTTATATCTTCGTAATACGAAAATATGCAACTTACATGTTGCTGCACATCAAAGGTCTTTCAAAACATGTTTTCCCCCCCTCTAAGTTTTGTTTTTTAAAGTGCCGGGAAATTCTACTCCAGCATATAAAACCATAGGACTGATGACTTTTACAGTGCTGAGGAAGAGTATACTGTAACTTATCACGTAAAAAGTGTATTTTCATCTGGGAGAAAGTGTATTTTTAACCGGGAAATCTGGTCTTTTTTTCCTTGTCCATGTATACACCCTGAGTACAAGAATAAATGAATTTACAACTATTTAAAATTGTGTACAAAGTAAATTAGGTGAACTATTTCCTTGCTTTTTTCTGTGACTTGCTCCTAGAGTTCAATGGTAAAGTGGTCTCGCCAAACGTCAGATTTATCAGAAGTATTAGATAATGGAAACGATAAGACTGGTTGTTTACAATTCCTAATTTTGCCGTGTAAGTAACTAATTAACAAACCAACTTCTGCCAACAGAATTGGAGGCACTAAAATGGGAAGTTATATATTTTTATGTATATGGACTCTTGATTGCACTAAGTTTATTGCAATATTACGTTCCAGATGATGCGACAGATGGGAGGCCTGGGCGGTGGTGGTGATTCGAAGCCCGTCTTTGACGACCTCGACGCTGAGTCGGACTCGGACGACGAAGAGCTTCCAGACCTGGAATAAAGTGAAACAGATGTGTTTTGTCCAGGCTGTCACCAGGACTTGAGGGGAGCCACCGATGCAACCACCAAACTAGGGGGGAGGGTTTCACTCTTGTGCAGAGTTGTATTGTACACCAACCTGCCCCATCCCTCTTGACTGATAATGGGATCATTTAACATTAATCAGTGGTAGATGCAGCGTTATGCAGAAGTGAAGACATGTTTTCCTTGCAATAAGTAACTAACTTGAAAATCATTTACTGTTAAGAGACCTGAATGCATCGTTGATTGATAACAGTAACACCACATTCTTAAAGTGCTTTAGGATTTGGAATTTATATCTAATGTTTTGTGTTAATTTGCTGGTAGATAATAGCAAAAACTCTCAGATGGCTGCAGTTTTCCTTGTTCGACTTGCTTTCCTCTGTTTGCACACTGTAATAAAACATTGTGTTCAACTACAGCATGAAGGTTTGCAAATGGGGGAAAACAGTGTTTTCATTTTGGAAAGCAACAGAGTTTCTGTGGACATTCTAATGCCAATTTACTGTAGTGGTTGGATGAAAGTGTTAGAAATTGCTGCAGAGGATTTATTCCATAAATTTAAATTCATACTGTGCACTTAACTGTAGATTTTTTGAGGCCTCAAAATGTTTTTATTTGAAAATCTTGCCGGCTGCACTGAAATAAAAAGTACTTCCTAGTGTGTTACTTTTTTGTGTTTAGATTGGTGGCAAGAAGAAAATTACAGTTTGCAGTTTGTGTTAAATGTTCCAGGACTTGATTTCTGTGGGGACGGTGGCATAACCCTGTTTGATTAGTTTCTCTTTATATTCCATGTTCTTTCATTTTTGTATATGTATAGAAGCTGGCCAATGTAAGTCTTTCCTTAGCTGTGCTTTGTCAGTCTCCTGTGGATCAGGAATGTCTTCGTATGTACTGTGCATCGAGCTGTGGATTATGTAATATTTTGGAGGAGCCAGCCGTTTGCCATAATCATCCAAAGTTTCAGTGACAATTCCTCATTCATTACCCTTGATGGTGAACTGCAGTTTGTTTATTGTAAACGTTAAGAAACCTGCTTATTCAAGAAATGAAATAATGTAATTGTTGTTAAATAAATTTCTTAACTGGACTTAAGTGACACCAGTTTCCCCACACGGTCAATTTTCAGTTCCCAGTGATAGTCCCATCCAAACCACACTTACCTTTACCTGGGCCCAAAACTAATTCTGTTTCGTAAAATAAAAATGTAATTAAAGGTAGTTAACATTGCTGCAAAGATTATAGAAAAGGAATGTGAAGTTAAGCAGAAAACTTCTTGATTAACTATCCCCCTCAGCCTTATGGAGAAGGCAGAAGTGTTTTATTTAAAACTGCATTTATTGTCGACATTTTTTCTGTTTCCAGTCTTTCCTTAGTTGCTTTAAATTAGTGGAAGTATATTCTGTCTGTGTAATGGAAGGCAGTTGTCATACACGTTTCATTTCTTATTTGGGAAGCATCTTCAGTGGCAATTTCCAGCTCTGTTTATTCGTATGTTGATCACAAAATGGCAAGTGCAAGTGATATATGCGATGTGACAAATGTGGGTGAAAGCACACTAGAAGTCAGCCAGCTGGAGTATGGACACTAATCAATGCATCTCCAGGACCACAAGAGTTGGAAGTAAACACTAAAGATGCTTCCCAAATAAGAGGTGAAATGCTTATGGCAACAAACTCTCTTCAATTAGTTGCATAGATGGAATATGCCTCCACGAACTAAAACTGTATTTATTGTTTTACTTTCACATGAGAAGGAAACTCTGCTAGTGTAACAAGAATAAATTTCTCCCATATCTGGCACTGCTTAGTACAGGGGCAGGCAGGAATCCTGCACGTGTGCGGTGCACTTGCACGCGTGCAGTTAACAGGTGTTCTGCATGCACACAGGGGCAAGCTGGCCACCCGCTTCTCCCCTCCCCACCATACCTTTTGTCTGCTCCTTCCTGTGCAATGCATTTTGTTTCCTAGCTTGCTGTATTGAATGAAGGAATAAGATTAGTAGGAGTGCTTCAAAGATATCGTGGTTTGAAAGAGAGTACCTATTACTTACGATAAATTTTAAATATCACGGGTGGAGTAGAACAAAATTTCAACATACAGACAAACGCAAACACGCAAACAGTTACTTAAATTTTCATCTCTGATGTTTGCTCTTAACCGACACTTAACTAATTCAGCAAATGGTTTTCCAGCTCTCGCTATATTAAGCGCAATCTGATAACTGTATGTACTGCTGGGCTATTATTGTTGTCGCCCTGAAAAACTGAAAACAGTGCTCCATAAAATGTTATATCAGTTAGATGAGAGACGTGGGGAAAGAGTTGCAGATCTCTCGTGACAACAGCAGCTACGACAGATTCATCTAGTATCGTCAGATCGCTCTTCTTAAGCTCAGTCAATTTCCCCATCCACTCAGAATCCGACAATAAATTGTACTCGTCCTTCTGAAAATTGTAATAATGGCCTTCAATACCAAACTTCCGCTGACCAGCGAGAATACTGCCACATATTAAACATTTCGAATTTTCACATTTTTGCACAAAGAAAAAAATTATTCTCCCATTACTTTTTAAAAGATAGCAGATCTCCACTTCTCCGTTTCCTTGTTTCACTCTGCATTTTCCGGTTCTTCAAATACAACATTCACTACGTAGTGGTCGCTACGCATAAACGTCCGCGGCTTAGCCTGGCACTACACTGCCGCAACCTGCCGGCTGTCGCCACTGCCTCAGTCAACGATTGCACGCAAGCAGCACACATGCAGCGCTGTGCACTCATGAGCCGCGTGCAACGTTTGCCCGCCCCTGGCTTAGTAGAAAAATGGGAGTGAACTCTGATTCTCATTAACGAGATTCAGTGAATGCTTTATCTGATTCTCATTAATGAGATTCAGTGAATGCTTTATAAGTAAATTTATCTTGCAGCAACAGGCAAATTATTGATAGTCTGATAAAACCTCTTGAGAAGTAAGCTGTGCTTGTCCTCTTGACTGATCATACAAATCGGTGTCTACTCCTTAAGGCCCAGTTCATACAGAAATTGCATGGTACAGATGTCTGGTGCAGACATGGAGCTGTTTAGCACCACATCCATTTTAACAAATTGAGCACTTCACCTAGAGATGGCATGTCACAGACGTGTTGCTTTGTGGTCTGTGCAATGTCACCATGAGTGGTGCACTGAAGGGACATGTTTTCATTAATGTGAAGTCATCCAATGTGCCTCAATTTGTTTTTATGTAGATGAAGCAAAGCTACACACATATGTTGATAGTTTCTCAGTAAAACTTATATTTACATAAAAAGTTAAACCACTGTTTTGAGGTTTGTGGATTCTCAGCTTTAGTTTGTCATTCAATCTTGAGGAAAAGAGTTGAGTTCTCGACATCTTATGGCCTGCATTAAAATTTATTTTCATTACTGCCAATAGGTATTATGATACTTCTCAAGTAAGTATACTAGCAGACATAGCTGTGAAGAATGTAGCCACTATCCAGTTTACATTTGGTGGTTTTAGGACAAGTTGCAGCATATGAAATGTAGCTAACATATCAAAATGGTTTTTGTGTATGAGTGAGTGAGTCCCAAGTAAATAAGTGATACTACGATGTTGGCGTGCAAGGTAACACACAAACCACTTTCTTACAGCACTAAGTGAATTTGTGACTTGTTTCTGTTTAGTTTGTTGTGTACAGAGTCTGTTGATGTAATCTACACTAATAGCTTCATACACAAAACATCCAGTAACTGTTACCATTAGCATATTGTTGAACAAATGGTGTGTGTTCCAGTGAGCAAAGAATGAGAAGTGAGATTTCTCTGCTGATCTACTTGTAAATAAAATGTTCTGTTCAGGATATTTTGGGCTTTTTTGATGCAGGTAATGTATATGGGGTAACATGCTGTTGTGGATATTTTTGTTTTACATAGTCAGTGCTATTTTTTCAAACATTTTTATTTTCTGGATGAACAGTTGAATCTGTGCAGTTATAAAGTTATGCTGCTGACACTGGTTTTTCTGTGGTTGTTACCGTAGGAATAGAAACCTTACTTGAAAACACAGCAGAGGTCAAGACACATTTAAGCAATACAAATCTGCACAAGCAGCATCAGAAGATAGAGAAAAATTTAACTCTTCCTGTTGCAGTTACGCTAAATATGTCCAGTCAGCATTACATTTTCTGTCATCAGTGCGTTTTGCCAGAGGTGAAAGTCCACTGTTTGGTTGGTTCTTTTTTCTCATAGAAATTACATTTCTCAGCTTGGATATGCTGTTACATATCAAGTAAAGATTTATTCTTGGCACTTCTTGTGGACAGCATTTTCTCTCGTAATATAGGGAAAACTATTATCTAGCAGCAGATTTCTTTTCCCAGTACTACTCACCTTTTCAGTGCTTTGCCTAATCCATGGTTGCTGCTGTTACGGCTTTGTGACTCTAGCTTGCAAATGTAGTAGGTCTTAAGATGGAACGTGTAGCCAGATATAGTATTTTGAAAGGGCATCTGTGCAGCAGTTGATCTAGTGTGACAAGATCCCTGCAATCCTCTGGTTCCACTGTGCGCAGGATGATGTGATGTGCTGCCTGTGGTGTTGACAATGATTGACCCAGTTATCTGGGTGTAAGGACATTAGTCCCTCTGCATAAGGACAAAATAGCACATGGCAAGAAACTGGTCTACAGTGAAATATTTACAGATCAGATTTTGGATAATTGTCCTAATAATTTGAACATCTCACGAAGTCTGCAATATTTAGGCTTGTGTTAAAATGGAAAATAGGAGTTACACTCAAATTTCCAGTTTTGTTGCTTTTTTTTCAGAACGCTGCATTTCACTTTGTCTAAAGCTACACACTTCTGAGACATCTGTCAAGACAATCTGTCAAGACAAAAAAAAAAGTCAACTATATTGGCTGTACACAATATATTCTTCGCGGTTCAACATTTGTATGTTGGCATGATGGCATTTGTGTCAACGAAAAAGTTAGTTTAGGATTGGAAATGTGAAAGTTTAAAATCTGGCAGGATCAGTCAAAATTAAAATGATTGGTATTTGATTTTTAGTTAAGTTTCTTCTCTCTAGTTTAAAAAAAGGTCTAAAGTAAAGATCAGATTTTTCTCCTTTATTTCTCGGGAAACTGCAGCTTTGCTTTCTAACTTTTAGTTATTCTTCCACCATACACTGGTTAAAAATACTTCATATTTTATTTCTACCTATTGGTTTACTACATATTAGTACAAATGTCTGGTTTTAGCTGTAGATAAGCTTGTACTAAAATGACAGCTTTATGAAGTATCCTTTTTTCCATTGGAGTGTTCTGCATCCATGGAGCCTATAGCTGTGTAGTATTGAAGGTCCTCCTTGGCATGTTGTATGGCATCGGTAAATCGATGCATCTGCTGTGACTGGGATTTATACTGCTGGACTCTGCATGCTGCCCAACAATTACTTGACTAAACAATAAAAATGCAAAACAAATTTGAACATAATAGAGCACTGCTTCTCAACATGTTTTGCCACGATACTTCTGAGTGTTTGATATTACCAATAAAAGTAATTGAGGTAATTTCATTGAATATTTATTTTAAAAAAAGACTATAATAATATTCCAGAACTTAAATTTATGGGTTATTATTGGTTTATGTCTTAAAAGTTAGTTATCAATGAAAAGAGATATTGCTTCTTACACAAAAAGTTCAATTCATGGTGAAATTGGACGGACACACACACACACACACACACACACACACACACACACACACACACACACACACGCACGCACGCACTCGTATTTCATATTAAACTGAGATATGTGTCCCACGGTTCTTGTTTGTTAGTGCTGAAACATTGCAGGTCTTAAAAGTAGGTAGTGAACAAATGCAAAAGGTAAGTGATAGTTCACCATATTTCTGTTAAAAGTGAAGTTCTAGCTCGTCCATCCCCCCAGAAAAAGGTTGGTGGTGAATAACGAGAGACAGCATAAGGATTTGTGCACCCAGTAATTTTTGTCAAGAGGGAAAATATTATCATGCTTTTCTCAAGACCCATGAGATGACTTAATATAGTTTGTTGGTTATGTCAACATCCTACGATTTTTCTTTTCCATGTGTGTGTTCCATATTCTTAAATTTTTTAACAGCCTGGTGAGTTTATCGCATGACATCAGCACCTTTTCCTCTTTCTCTTGCATGCTTTCATTCATGTAATTTAAATTGTGGAAAATATCAGCCAAATATGCTACCTTTGCACACCGCTCCTTGTCATTTAACTAATGCCATCACCTAACATAAGTTTCACCATTTTCTTACATTACCTCCTCTGCAATAGTATGAGATTGAATTTTATTGCTACTATTTTGGCAACTTTATAACTAGCTATTGCTACATTGTATAGTATGCCAGAACAAGTGATGTAAAGGATATCATCTACATATTATTAACCTTGTGGATTACTCTTGTCCTGTTTAATCATTATTAAAGTCAAAGTAAAATTAGTTGTGTATATGCTTGCCCATGTATAGATGAGGGTTCAGAACATTTTGCACCTCTAGTACTTTTGAGAAAATTCCTTAATTTTATTCATCCAGATTCTGTATCCTCACAAACAGTACACTCAGATACACCGCAGGTGGTGGCGAAGCATTTAGAGAAAAATACCATTTCTGGAGCACAATGAGCCATTGTTTCTGGGCAGCTGCAGAATCAGCTACAGACTATGGAATGGGGGCTGCGGGGCCCAACTCTATGCAGAAACTATTTTTTTATTTTCAAATTTCATGATACATTGCAAATAAATAGAAATAATTCTCAATACCTTGTATTTATTAATATTTTCATAAAAGACATGAAAAGGAAAGGTAAACGTTAAAATATGAATTTGCAGAGAGAAATTGTTATTGAAATACGGGAAGTAGTAAGTCAGACTGCAATGTGATGAACAGCGAATATCCAAATGGCAAATCTGTACAACTGGTAACATTCTGTAATAAATGCCTCCAAAAGCTCATGTTGTGTTGTCAGATTTCTATTTATTCTTAAGTTTTTGACTATTTTTTTTCTGTCATTGGCAGGGTTTATGTGCAGGCTAATTCATATTTTATGTAGTTGGCCAAATGGTATGTGGATGTCTCAAAATCACGGAACTCCCATATGCTACCAGACATGTCTGTTATGGAAGAATGTTGGTAATGATACTGATTTCGTTAGATGGTGGGTGACTCAGCTTAATGCCCTGTTGCCTTTCAACGTGGAGTGCCTGTTTCCATGCACAACAAAGAATGTAGCTGCTGTCCCAATTAAAGTTGTTGCACAGTCTGATCTCAATGGCACCCCTGGCTTGATGGAATATACTGACCATTTGGTGAAATCCAATTTGAAAACTTTTTGCAATTTATTTGCCTGTGGTGGTCAACGTTGCACAACTGGCTTTATAAATCAACTGTGTGTTGGGGCAAAACCCTGCATTAGATCCAAAATTGAACACAATAATCCCATTGTTCCCCTAACATTGGCCACGAAGCTGTTAACACCAGGACCCTGCCAACATTTTCTACAAATAATGTGCCCACTCAGGTTTCATCAATATAAAATAACTTTCTGTTTGTTCCCTTAATTTCCTTACTTGTATAAAGTATTTGCATTCCCAAACTATTGCATCAATTGTCACTACCAAAACATTTATTTAAAGGGCTGTTTCATGTAACGCCTTGTTAAAAATCGCTTTCTGCCCAGGAAAATGGATTTTTTGTTTTACAGAAATAATAAATTTGCATAGTGGCAGCATTAATTTTTTATTTATCTAAAAGTTCCCCATTGCTTTTCGAATTTCCAGTTTTTGCCCAATTGTTTTTTGAATTTCCAGTTTTGTTGTCTATAATGATTGGTATCCCCCCCAAAATTTTTAGTGCTTTTTCTTGGAGATCCCAGTAAACCATTTGATTTATTTTTTGCATCGTGTTGTGTGCAATGCTGACTTTTTCATAAACTGCAGCCCTTGGATTGGAACTGGTAATATTAGTCGAAGGTTCTTTTTGTGTCGACTCTTAACGCTAATCAAATTTATGTTAGAGATGACCAAACAATTGTTACTCAACAAAAACCTCTTTGTCATATTGTGCACATTTTTGTGATGGTACTCACCGTATAGCAGAGGTGCTGAGTTGCTGATAGGTCCAACATAAAGACTATCAGAAAGTGAGCTTTTGGCCAACATGGCTTTTGTCGGAAATAGGGGGCAGGGGGGAGAGAGAGAGAGAGAGAGACACACACACACACACACACAAATACAACTCACACACAACCACAGTGCCTACCTGCAACTCAGCATCTCCACTATATGGTGAGTAGCAACTATCCTTTTCATAATATTGTTACATTCCTGCCTGGATTTTCCATTGTTTAACTTCTGAATAAGTATATCACTAAACATTGTAGGATGATTTCAAGTTTTGCACACTGTAAGATAGTGTTGAAGAGTATAATTTATTTTACAAAAGAGCTGTACAAGTTTTCAATATAATCTCCATTCTTGCTTATAACAGCTTCCCAACCTTTTTAAAACTTCTATTTTTGGATAGGACACCTTCATTGTTGAGCTGTCTGATTACTTGGGCACGTCAGTGGAAGTTTCATTAATTGTATTGAAACATTTTCCACTAAGCTGTTCAGTCCGGGAAACAAATCAAAGCCTGTTGGGCTCATGTCAGAACTGTACGGCAGGTGGGGAAATCTTTGCCATCCGTATTTGTAGAGTGTTTCTCTCACTGCTAGGGCAGTATGTGGTCTTGCATTATGATGCAAAATGAGGAACCCATCGGGCAGCAACTTTTCTCACCTTTGACTTTTCAGTTATGAGTTTGTAAACAGCATGTTTTTTGTCTGTCCTCTCATAAGATGTTAACAGTGACCAGAGAGGTTTAGTCTGTTGCAGTTGATGGCCTTCCAATTCTTGGGTTGACGTAAGTGCTTACCCGACCTGCATGGAAACAAGCAGACCACCATCATACTTATTATCCACTACACTGTTCCCACATGTCTCTCCAAAGCATTGTAAATTTCCGCTGTGTCTTTTCACAAAGGGATTCAGTTTTGACGTAGGAATGCTGGTCACTACACGTAATCTGACCTGACTTAGCTTCAGCTTCTTTTTTAAAACTGTATTACCCGTGAAACTGATGCGAACCAGCAAACACACATACTACCGTCACATCTAACTTTGCTTGCAACTGACATGAATTTCAACTTGATCTTACCATTGTAATGATCGTGCGTGCGCAGTGTGCAGGACTTTTGAAATGACCCTCCTACAGACTAAACTACATGACACTAGTAACTAAAATCACATGAACAGAATCAATGTAAATCTACACATGCTGCGCTACACATAGATGATAATGGGCAACTGAATTTTGGTGCCCCTGTAGAGCAATTGCATAGTTCTGGGAAAGGATACTTCCCTCCACCAAGAGCACCACTCACTCGTAAGTTTACCAAGTGATTACAAATGCTACTCAGTTACAAGGAATTTTATAAATTCCAGGGTCACTTTCTTTTACTGTGTGCAGCATCTGTCTTACTTTCTTGGGTGGTCAGAGAATCGGTTGAAAACTGTGTCTGCGTAGGACTCTGCCTATTTTATTTGTTGTATGTCCAAAGAAAAGAACTGCTATAAGCTTACCATCTTCTTTTGAATATCTCTGTATTTTGTTTATCTAAAAACAAAGATGATGTGACTTACCAAACGAAAGTGCTGGCAGGTCGATAGACACACAAAATTCAAGCTTTCGCAACCAATGGTTGCTTCATCGGGAAAGAGGGAAAGACGAAAGGATGTGGGTTTAACCCACCTGCCAGCACTTTTGTTTGGTAAGTCACATCATCTTTGTTTTTAGATATATTTTTCCCACGTGGAATGTTTCCCTCTATTATATTCTGTATTTTGTTTCTTATCTTAACATCTTGTTCCCTATGACCGTCCTTCCGGAACACATTTCTTGGCTATCCGCTCTCAGAATCCAGTGGTCCTTGTCAGAAACATTCGTAGCTCTATGTGTCGTAGTGTTAGAAACTGCTTTCTTTTTCAGTAGATGTTGAAAGCTTTGTGCATTTAGATAAATGTCACAATGTATTGACTCTTGGTAAACAGAGTGGCCTAGCTGGCCATTTGATTTTCTTTCAAGAAGAATGTCTAAAAATGGTTATTTTCCTTCTCGGTCTATATCAGCAGTAAATTTGATATTTGGGTGCATACTATTCATATGATCAATGAACAGGTGGGGAGCTGATCATGTGACCAGATTGCAAAGATGTCATCAACATAGTGAAAGAAGCAAGAGGGGTAAAGAGGGACTGAACTTAGCAAATGTTTTTCCAAATACTCCTTAAAGAAATTCTCCGCTGTCAGAGACAATGGAGAACCAATGGCTTCTCCATCAATCATTTCATAAAATTTATCACCATACAGAAAGTAGGTGATCATCAAGGATGCCAAGTTTTGATAGTCGTGTGTGGGATGTGGTCTACTAATAATTTTTTTACTGGGTTGGGCCACCTACTGGTGCACAAATAATTGCTTCTGATTTAACTTCCAGTTTATCTTATAACCCTTCTGTTGATCAGAGTACTGTTGTTTCTGACTGCCTTGCTCATACTTTTTTTAGTTTTCTCTGTAGATGGGAATCCAAAAGCTCCCTTCGAAACATATCTCTGTTATAATTTCAGGTTCTTCTTGTCCTTTTGATCACTTCTGATTTCTTGATGCCACTTGCACCAAGGGGATTTCTTTCTGGTTGACATGTTCAAAATTCTTTTGCGTATCCTGATTTCATTCATCCAAGCCATAAAACACCAATCTAGTTGTTAAGTTTTCTCATTCAGATTTTAAGTTTTCTCATTCAGACTTTCATTACTCCTGTACCTGTATTCACCATTGTATAAAACTGTCCTGCTTGCTTATTCCAATATTTTTAAGTTTTTATGTAATGTATCTTCCACATGGGCTTTTTGTGAATGAGGAGACCATATCCAGACTAACCATAATTTCATATGGCGAAGTTCTCGTGTATTTAGTTATGTCAACAAACATTTGGGAATTTTTAGTATGATGCCCGCAAAGACCAAATATTGATGCTAGTAATTTGATTATATATTTCACTAACCTGTAGGTTGGAGAACCAAAGTGTAAACGATAGGTCACAGTGGAATGCCGTCTTTCCAGATTTGAGGCACACCATATGGCTTTGCTGACCTAAGAGATCATGCTCACAGATTCTCTATTAGAATGTTATTGTGTTAAGTCATACAGTATAATCATGTTTCATAGCTTTGTATTCACTGCCTTCCAAAAGTAACATCACTTTATGACGGTGCGCTGTGGCATTACAGAGGACTGTGGTATTTCCCTTGTCAAGAGGCAAACTAAGTAGATCTTCATCTCCTCACGAAACATGGAGTCATCTTCTCTCTGCTCTACAAGTGTTTGATGTAGGTGGCTTGGCTGTTGCTACGTGACTTGCAGTAAGCCTTACCTCATTGGCGACATTGTCTGAGTAATGCCACACTGCCTGTTTCACTCCACTGGTGATATCTGTAATAGGTAGCATGCATGTTGTAGAAATAAGTTCAAAGATCTGTTCAGCTATGAGATGATTCCTTCATCAAGAGTCTTGTATGGCAAATTCTTGATCAAGTGTGCTATCTTGCTAGGTAAAGCTTTTACTTGCCCCTTTGCAAGGTATGTCAGTTTTAGTTTGTTTTGCAACAATATTAGGAAAGTTACTACTCACCACACAGCAGAGATGCTGAGTAGCAGATAGGGACAGCGAAAAGACTGTTCCAAATGAAGCTTTTGGCTCAGAAGGCCTTTGTCAAAAATAGAAAAAACACGCGCGCGCGACTCAAGTCTAAGGCAACTGTAGCCATACAGTGTGGCTACAGTTGCCTTAGACTGCTGTCGTGTGTGTGTGTGTGTGTGTGTGTGTGAGAGAGATTTTTGAAGAAGGCCTTAACGGGCCGAAAACCTTATTTGGAACAGTTTTTTTTTGTTGTGCCTATCCGCTGGTCAGCATCTCCGCTATATGGTGAGTAGCAACTTTCCTAATATTGTTACATTCCATCCTGGAATATCCATTGTTTAGTCTGTTTTGCAATAATTTTGCTGAGATTACCTCTTTGGGGGGCTATAGATTCTCAGTCATACAGTCTTCCAAATTAACCAACAAAGTTACTTAAGCACACTGTTGGTCACTGTGAAAATCACATTAAAAACTATCAAATATTCATAGGTATAACTAAAATATTAGAATCAATCTGTACTAAATTATGTTCTGTTTGGATGTGAGCTGTATGTTCACAAAACTTCATGTGGAATATGCTAACGGCCTCTTTCGAGACTATCAAAAGTTTTGTCATACTTTTACAACCACTTTTCTTTTTGTGTGGTGTTAAATTTTATGAAATAACTGGTGGAATACTCATTGTCTCCGGAAGTGACCAATTGCTGCATTGTGAAGAACATTGTTAAATTCAGTTCCTATTTGTCCATATTTTGTCTTTCACTACGTTGATAGAATCCTTATGATGTGGCTGCATAGAATCAAAGCGCTTCACCCATTCATTGATCATATGAAGACTACACACTCTAATATCGGGTTCACCACAGATATGGACAGAGAGAGCAGGAAAACTATCATTCCCAGATTGAATGAAAATCATCGGGGTACCTAGGTTACCTTGTTAACTGGAAGGCATCGCATTCTGACTGTACCTTAGTGCACAAACCTTTCATCATCCAGTCAGGAAGAAAGCAGTTTTAAATAATATGATATATATAGCTAAAACCGTTTCTGACGAGGGCCACTTTGATTTGAAGATCAAATATATAATAAACGTATTCAAGAAAAATGGCCATAGTGAATGAGATATTAATTTACCACTCACCATATAGCGGAGGTGCTGAGCCGCAGATAGGCACAACAAAGCGACTGTCACAAATACAAATATAGCTTACAGCCGGTAAAGCCTTCATCAAAATTAGACAAAAAACACACACACACAAACGCTCCTTGCACACACGTTTGCAGTCTCGGGCATCTGAGGCCTCATTCCATCCTGGATTTTTCTCTGTTAGATATTAAGTTAGCCATATATATGAAACAAAAACACAGAGATACTGTGAAGATCGGCCAATAGCACTCCTTCCTTTCTTTGGAACTACACGAAATAAAATAGTCAGAGTTACAGACAGACTTGTGGTACTCAGTCCATTTTACAGTGGCTCAAGAGATACTGTGCCTGGTAAAAGACAGCCGTGATCTCACGGGTGCTGGAATTTATAAAATTCCTTGTAAATTTGGTAGCATATACATTGGTCAGTCAATGCAAACTACTGCAGAACACTGCACAGAGCAGCAGTGCCATATTATATATCAAATTTTGACAAATCTGCTGTTGCCAAACACCCTCAAGACCAAGTATATGATTATGTTTGATGAAACGGAAATTGTATCCCATGCATCCACCTACCAGGATTTGTCATCAAAGAAGCTATTGCTATCATAATGTGTAATGACAACTTTAATTGGATCCTTTGTGGTGCATGGAAATGAGCTTTTGATGTTGAAAGGCAACATCCACCACCTAATAAAATTGAGATCACTACCAATGTTCTTCCATCACATACATTGACATAATATCTAGTGGTATGTTGAAGGTCTGTGACATCTCCATGGCATAATTAGGGCAAGTATAAGAGCACCAAGGTGGGCTACAGATAACTCCTGATGATAATGGAGGAAGTTGTCCTAAGCTTGAGATGGAATACAAATCTGATTTGGAAAGAACTCTGTGAGACATTTATTCAATAGTGATAGTTTTGAGATAAAATAGTTTAAGTTAACACCCAGTTCAGAGAATAACCAGTTAACAGTTGGTCAGTTTGGTGCTATAAAGGTTTCCGACTGATAATGCAGTATATGATCTCACAAACTCAATTTTATTAGAGCTAAGTGATTAAAGTGACACGGCATTTTTTTTCTTTGGTATAATCAATGCATTTCATTGTATAGGCCATAAAATTCTGTTAGGAAGCTTAAATTGTATAGTATTAGACGTCTTCCCCTTCTGTGGATGAATTTATATTCCAACAGTAGAAAACAAATAGTCACATTAGCAAATGATGAGATAGAAATATTAAATTCAGGTTGGGGTGACAGTAAATATGGTGAGCCACATGGTTTGGTGGTTGAGCCCATTCCTGTTCCTGATTTATATGAATGAGTTAGCAGGAACACTGGAAGGCTATTGAAAAGCCATAATGGTATCTGATGACACAAGTACAGGGTGGTTATAATTAAACTTTTGGTGCTAGAGTCAGCGAACATGGAAAACTATTTACTGTATGGGTACCCAGCTGTATAGGAACGATATTCAGACTGTGTGCTGCAGGATTTGTGTCATTAGTAGTGTTAGTGTCATGACTTTCTATTAGACGCAGGTACAGGTACGGCGACATGGTTGAAAAATAGGCATCAGCGTTCGCTGCAGCTGCAGACAATCAACGTGTGTCCAGCCAAGGTGAGCCGAGCTTTACTCTTAAAGCTGTTTTATCAAAACAACAGCAATAGTGCTGCTGCTCTTCTCAAATATCGACACATTAAAGGAATACAGAGAGGTCCTCTTCCCACACGGGGTTTGAAGAACAAGGTGTGGAAATTTGAATTAACTGGCGATTTGGGATTGTTGAAGAAGTTACAGTTGCCATGGCTAAGAATGCTAGACACGAGCTTTATCACGACAGCTGAACATTTCGTGGTCCACTGTTCGGAAAGTGCTATGAACAATTGTGAAACGGAATCTCTAGTGCGGTTACAGGCTATTGTGGATGGAAATGGTCGTCACACTCAGCAACATTTGTAACCTTGAATGTAAATGTGATGTGCAGTTAACAAATGTTACCCACTCGTGGTAATTAAAATGTGTTTCTTTCAATTGTTTATTATTTCTCTTCTGCATGTGCTCACAAATGTTGCAAAAAGGTTGCATTGTTCTACAGTCACTTGTTTTTCATGGAGGCCCTATCAAGTAGAACAAGTTTACTTGTATCCTCCCTGTATAGAGTTAAAAAGTCAAAACACATCTGTAGCAGACACAACCAGGAGAAAAACGGCACAGACTTCCAACTGGTTCACAGCCTACACCTTAACCTTTAATCTTGCAAAAACTCATTTTCATGTATGTAGTTCTTGGACATACTGATGGTTAATAAACTAAGGTGGAAGCAGCACATGGGTTAGTTAAACAAAAGCCCTGTTCTGCCCACTTTGCATCCAGAAATCACCGTCACACTGTGTTGACCTGCAGACTGGACTGTGGGCATACTTTCCCTCTGTTCTGTTGTATGGAACAATCTTCTGGGGCAAAACTGCTGAGGCAAAGAAAGTCATTCTACAGAAGAGTGCAATAAGAATATTGTGTAAAGTTAATAACCGAACATCTTGCAGGAGCCTCCTGAGAGACCTAAAGATTCTTACTCTTACATGTTAATATAAATGCTCTCTAATGGTATGTTGTTGTTGTGGTCTTCAGTCCTGAGACTGGTTTGATGCAGCTCTCCATGCTACTCTATCCTGTGCAAACTTCTTCATCTCCCAGTACCTACTGCAACCTACATCCTTCTGAATCTGTTTAGTGTATTCATCTCTTGGTCTCCCTCTACGATTTTTACCCTCCACGCTGCCCTCCAATACTAAATTTGTGATCCCTTGATGCCTCAGAACATGTCCTACCAACCAATCCCTTCTTCTAGTCAAGTTGTGCCACAAACTCCTCCCCAATTCTATTCAATACCTCCTCATTAGTTATGTGATCTACCCATCTAATCTTCAGCATTCTTCTGTAGCACCACATTTCGAAAGATTCTATTCTCTTCTTGTCCAAACTAGTTATCGTCCATGTTTCTCTCCCGTACATGGCTACACTCCATACAAATACTTTCAGAAACGACTTCCTGACACTTAAATCAATACTCGATGTTAACAAATTTCTCTTCTTCAGAAACGCTTTTAAAGTTAATAACCGAACATCTTGCAGGAGCCTCCTGAGAGACCTAAAGATTCTTACTCTTACATGTTAATACAGATACTCTCTAATGGTATGTGTAACTAATAACAGGACTGAATTTTGGATGAATTCAGCATTTGACAACCACAGTACTAGAAGTAAAAATAATTTCCACATAGAGAATGCATCCCTGTATAGGCTACAGAATAGAGTTTTGTATTCTGATCCAAAAGTCTATACCAAGCTGCTGGTGGACATCAGACAGGAAATTTAAACTACTTATATATTTTGGAATAATAAAATGATACCTCATTAGTCACTTCTTCCACAATTTATCAGAACGCTTGGACTCACGGAACTCTAATACTTGCACTTGACTTTCCCAATATATAGACAGCTAACAGCGCACTGCGTTAAGTTCGATAAAGATCTGTTGAAAGTATTAGGTGAAAACAGCAGCTGATTAGTACAATTTTATTTTATTTATTTATTTATTTTTTTTTTTTTTTCAAGGTAACCGATTTTCTCTCAGCACAAACGTATAGAAAATAATTCCCGTAATTATCGTTGTGAGTAGATTAGTGCTAGTCATAATTTGTTGTCAGTATACTCTACAAGAGTAGCCAACAGTGGCTGCCTGTGTCTGTTATATAACTTCACTTAAGAATGAACTTGCGAACTTCGATTATGGTTCCATATTGGCTGTAGAATATTTCAGAACAAATGAAACTTTATACCAGACCGGGACTCGAACCAGGAATTTCCCTCTTGTCACGAGCGGTCACCTTAAACACTTCAGCTATCCAAGCAGGCTTCCAGGAGCAGCCCAAATCTCCATTTTTGTAGTCTCCACTCTCCCCTTGTGCTCTCACTGTACTGTATTATAGTGATTCCCACACAGGGTGGCACACTGTTTTGTCTCACCATAGTCTTGCTATGGAATGAAATACTGCAGTCCAATGTCTGACACAGTGCGTTGATGCTCAACAGCCACATTTGATTAAGAACAAACAAGAGGAGAGTAGAAATTAGGACAAGTGAAAATATGGGCCACTGCTGGACGTGTGCTCGGATAGCCACAGTACTTAAGGTGACTGTTGACAACAAGCGGTTAATGCAGGTTCGAGTCCTGGTCCGGCACAAATTTTCATTTGTTCTGAAATATCCTACAGATGACGCGGAACCGTATTCACAGTCTGCGAGTTCATTCTTAATTGAATGCTGCTGTTGATCATCACTGCAAAGACTCGGACACTGTACTGCAATATTTTATGCCATAAGAAGGGAATGATGAGAGAAAACAGTCTCTCACCCTATGCGGGAATCACGGTAATATGGTGCGTGCAGAAAGGAATAGTAGACACCAGGACAATGGAGATTTGGTTTACTCTGGATGCACGCTCAGAGCCGAAATAGCTAACGTGACCCTTCACAACAAGCGGCTGTAACTTGGCTTTTTAAAATTTGTGGCTTTTAGTCTGAAATTCATACAGCCATCTCTCTGTCTTTTCCAACTTTACAGAGTAAAGTTACGTTTTATCTAAAAATTTCATAATTAGTTTTAAAATTAATATATGATATACACTTCTGCTCATTAATTTCAAATGACATCTAGTTCTCTGTAGGTAAGGTCTAATACCGCTGGTACAGTTGATGATGCAAAGGAACAGTACAACAGTTGTACACATGTCATATTTTTTGTTTGTGGTCATTGAGATACAATAGTATCCAACAAACAATGTTGTGTACATAAACATTATGTACCTATCTAATGTGTTTGTTTATCTATTTGGTGATGGACGCTGCATTTGGTGCACCTGTGTTGTTCCATGTAGTGATGTGATGTCCACAGCGAATGGCAAGCATTACTACGATACATAACGTGTGGTTACTGCACGTCAGTTCCTTCGTGACACTGAAGTGTGCACATCGCTAGTATGGCTCCACGAGTGGAGATATCCATAGAAAAACATGCTGCAATTGTAGCACGTAACCAGGTAGGTTTATCTATTTGCCAAATTGCGAAACTGTGTAGTGTGTCTGTAGGGGGAGTGCAATACACCCTTCACCGCCATAAGACAACAGGTAGCAATAAGGACATACCACAAACAGGATGACCTCGTAAAACAACTAAAAGTGATGATAAATATATCAGAATTACCAGTAAGAGAAACAGATTCAAAACAGCACCCCAAACTCGTGGAGAATTGATAGAAATGAACATGACAACAATATCTGTTGCAAAGTAAAAAAGGAGACTGAAGCCGGCTTCAAAGGATGTGTCACAGCAAGACAACCCCTTCTAATGCCCATAAATAAACAGAAGAAATTTGAATGGGCTAGAAAACATTGTAATTGGACATGAGAAGAGTGGATGAAGGTATTATGGTGAATCGAAATTTGAGATTTTTGAAACCAGAAGGAGAATATTTGTTTGCCGAAATTGTAGGGGAGAGGGTAACCTAGCAGTGTGTTCTACCTACAGTTAAACACGGTGGAGGTTCTATTATGGTTTGGGGATGTTTTGTCGGAGATAGAGTTGGCGACATTGTGAAAATAGAAGGATATATGGATCAGAAGCAGTACCACCACATACTTCAGTATCGTGCAATACAAAGTGGATTGCGCTTAATAGGGAAAGGGTTCACCTTTCATCAGGATAATGACCCAAAACATCGGTCGGGACACTGTACGAACTACATTGCATCATATGAAAAACAGAAAGTACTGAATGATATGGCGTGGCTGTCCCAAAGTGCCGATTGTAATCCCGTTGAAATGGTCTGGGACGAAGTGGACAGATGTATCAGGTAAGTTAATATATCCAGCAGGGAACATCTCTGGAATATTGTTAAGGATGTGTGGAATCATATAGACTCAGGACACCTACAAAAACTGATTGACTGCATGCTACAAGTTTGTAAGGCAGTCATTAAATCCAAGGGAGGATACTGTGATGAAAGTAAAAGATAATGATTGTGATTGGATTATATATATGGAAGTTAATATAACCATATTTTTGTGAGAGATAACATTTGATTTGTGTTGTGAATCTGAAATACCAGGGTGTATTGGAATTAATGAGCGGTAGTGTAGAAGAATCATCGCAAATGTGTATTCGCTGAAGGTGGCTAGAGTATGATCCGTGATTAAACCTCATGTTGGTTATGGAAATTTTTATTCAGCTTAATTTTATGGAACCAGGGCTTCAAGGGAGTGGTTGGCTGTATTTGTCCAAATTATTTTCCTCTAATGCGTATCTCTGATTGATATTCACCTTCCCTTTGGTGCCCAAACTGGCTTTAGCAATTTATTTAAAAATGTGTTCTTGTATTCAACTGGACTAAGGAAAAGTGAACAGAAATGTGCCAGCAAACATTTGGGGGCAAACTACATGCAGTAGACACATTGCACTAGTGGTATTTTTCCACACAAGCAGTGGCTGATAACCTGCTAGCACTCTATAGTGCACTACCTTCTTTGTTGTGTATTTCATTCAGTTGTGTTGACAACAGTGATGATGACGAGGCCCCACACTCCGAGGAGCGTAGGGGACGATGCAGGAGACCCGCACCGTGCTAGGCGAGGTCCTAGCGGAGGTGGTTTGCCATTGCCTTCCTAGGACCGTAATGAGGATGAATGATGATGATGATGAAAATGACACAACAACGCCCAGTCATCTCGAGGTAGGAAAAATCCCTAACCCCGCCGGGAATCGAACCCGGGACCCCGTGCTCGGGAAGCGAGAACGCTACCACAAGACTACGAACTGCAGACTGACAACAGTAGGCTCTTCTACAAACAGTCCATTAAGCTTTTTTGTATGTTTGTGACATGCAGTGTTGCAGTTCAAGTAAACTGCTAATAGAAAGTGACTTGGACATTACAGTTGTGTACATCATTTATCTGCACAATGCAGATTTCCTCTTCATATAACCTGTGCTTGCATTAATTAAAACTTTTTGCTGGTTTTTCTTGTATCAGCTGTTCTTAAATGTTTACCTTAAGTTAAAACCATGACGACTAGAAGTACAATATTTGAAACGTAGCTGCACAACAGCAAAGGTTTCACGTAATAAAATTATAAACGGCCGACAAGTTGCAATGGGTAAAGAAATTCTTTACCTAGGTTTCGACAAATATAAATTTGTCTGCTTCAGAAGGTAACAATTTTACATTAGTAAGGACTAATGTACCATCGCCGTTTTTACAATTGTCAGCATAGATACATGTGTCAAAAATAAAATATAGCCCTAGAATTTTATTTTTGACACATGGATCTAAGCTGACAATTGTAAAAATGGCGATGGTTCATTAGTCCTTACTAATGTAAAATTGTTACCTTCTGAAGAAGACTAATTTATATTTGTCGAAACCTTGGTAATGAATTTCTTTATCCATTGCAACTGGTCGGCTGTTTATAATTTTATGACTAGAAATACAGGGTGATTCAAAAAGAATACCACAACTTTAAAAATGTGTATTTAATGAAAGAAACATAATATAACCTTCTGTTATACATCATTACAAAGAGTATTTAAAAAGGTTTTTTTTCACTGAAAAACAAGTTCAGAGATGTTCAATATGGCCCCCTCCAGACACACGAGCAATATCAACCCGATACTTCAACTCGTTCCACACTCTCTGTAGCATATCAGGCGTAACAGTTTGGATAGCTGCTGTTATTTCTCGTTTCAAATCATCAATGGTGGCTGGGAGAGGTGGCCGAAACACCATATCCTTAACATACCCCCATAAGAAAAAATCGCAGGGGGTAAGATCAGGGCTTCTTGGAGGCCAGTGATGAAGTGCTCTGTCACGGGCTGCCTGGCGGCCGATCCATCGCCTCGGGTAGTTGACGTTCAGGTAGTTACGGACAGATAAATGCCAATGTGGTGGCGCTCCATCCTGCTGAAATATGAATTGTTGTGCTTCTTGTTCGAGCTGAGGGAACAGCCAATTCTCTAACATCTCCAGATACTGTAGTCCAGTTACAGTAGCACCTTCGAAGAAAAAGGTACCAAAAACTTTATTGGCTGAAATGGCACAGAAAACGTTCACCTTAGGCGAGTCACGTTCATACTGAGTTGTTTCCCGCGGATTCTCAGTGCCCCATATACAGACATTGTGACGGTTGACTTTCCCGTTAGTGTGGAAAGTTGCTTCATCACTAAACACAATCTCTGAAACGAAAGATTCATCTGTTTCCATTTGAGCAAGGATAAAATCACAGAAATCGATTCTTTTAATCTTATCAGCTGCAGACAGTGCTTGAACCAATTTCAGACGATAAGGTTTCATAACTAACCTTTTTTGTAGGACTCTCCATACAGGTGATTGTGGAATTTGCAGCTCTCTGCTAGCTCTGCGAGTCGATTTTCCTGGGCTGCGAACAAATGCTTGCTGGATGCGTGCTACATTTTCATCACTCGTTCTCGGCCGTCCAGAACTTTTCCCTTTGCACAAACACCCATTCTCTGTAAACTGTTTATACCAACGTTTAATACACCACCTATCAGGAGGTTTAACACCATACTTCGTTCGAAATGCACGCTGAACAACTGTCGTTGATTCACTTCTGCTGTACTCAATAACACAAAAAGCTTTCTGTTGAGCGGTCGCCATCTTAGCATCAACTGACGCTGACGCCTAGTCAGCAGCGCCTCAAGCGAACAACTGTACAACTAAATGAAACTTTATAGCTCCCTTAATTCGCTGACAGATAGTGCTTAGCTTTGCCTTTTGTCGTTGCAGAGTTTTAAATTCCTAAAGTTGTGGTATTCTTTTTGAATCACCCTGTATATCATATTTAAGTGATGGTTAAAAGAGAAAATTGAAAGCCTGCTGAGATGAACAAGTTAAAAAGACGGTGGAGATAGACAGAATCTTCCAGTGATCAGCAAGACTCCCAGACCAGATGTGCACTAAAATTACTACCAAAAGTGAAGTTATTGGAGAAAAGTCTGGTGATTTAACCCTTTCAGACTGAATTTTTTCTGGAGGAAGGACAATTTTTCTTTAAGTGGTAATGCTCTTAGGTGATTTTTAATGATTTTAGATGCAAGGTTTTTCCAAAAAAGGTGTACGCATTTTCAAAACGTACTTCGTACATTTGGCTTCAATTTATGGACTAGAATAACTAATTAAAAAGTATTCTCTGTTATAATAAATAGTAAAATGATCACTTAATAATTACCATACAAAATAACAATAACAGCATTCAGTTCTACAGTGGAATACAGGGAGGCAACCACATCTGTGTATTCTGGTGATTACAAGCTGCTGTGCACTGCTACATTGACTTGCTGATATTGTCATGGTGATGCTCAACAATTGGCAGCACTTGTTTATAATGAAAAGGTTGAACATTCACAAATGTGTACCTTGTGTTTCCATTGGGAAAAAACACTTCTGTTGCAGCTAAGACACAGTAATCATTCATCTACACAATCGTAACCAGAGATCGGTTGCATATTCTGATGATACACAATATGTAAACTGACCTCCTGCAATAGATGCCAATTCAGCACCAACGTATTTTTCTTTTCAACTTCAAGATTATCAGCAAATTACACCACATAACACTGATACAGATAAACTAAATGAAGGGACTAAGATAAAAATTGAAAACAGCAAGCCATGTAAAACCCAGGGTTCTTCCCTAAAGACACAAAGACAAAAACATTGCTTAGCTGAGCTTTTTATTAAAATTATATTAAAACAAGTCAGGAAATTGAATGATTCTAGACATGCAATTCCCCAACTTAAAATGCTGTATATGGTGTAGTGTGCTGGTTATTCGGAGATGGAGAAAACCCATGGCGTGATTGACAAGTCAATGATTGGCAAGGTCTGTGCTACGTATTTAAATGTGTGATTTATTTACAGAATATGGAAACATGAAAGAACCATGAAAACACTTTTTAATGAAAGGTGTGACCAAATGCAATTTGTAATTTCTAGGATATTGGATATAACAAGGACATTAGCTCTGTGTCAAACTGTTTTACGCAGCCATGGTGAATCTGGGGGGGAAGGGGGGGGGGGAGGGGAACTACAACAAAATATTTAAGCCCACAAATTCAAAGCAAAATGATACATCTTTGAAATGATTGTGTTTTAGAGCACATCATCAGTGAAATTAAACAGCAGCCATTCTTTTTACTTACTGTAGACACAAGCCAGATGATCAAGAAAACACCGACTCAGTGTTTTTGTAAGATATCAGCACTAAGATTTAAGCAAACAGGATAGATCATGAGGTAAGTGGCCATGCTACTGAGTGTTTTTAAAAAGAAATAATAACTTATTTATAGAAGATGAACAAACAACCTGATAAGCGCTGAGCTCAAGGATCCAATGGTGCTGCATCTATTGTGGCATACCTGTGATTGTTTTCCTAACCAAATACCCAACTAGAAACCTATTTGTGACTTTACTAGGGTGAAGTACAGCTCTATTTCTACACACATGTATATATTCTGTAAACCACTGTGAGATGCATGGCAAAGGGCCCATTGTAGCAGTTTTTAGGGTTTCTTCCTGTTCCACTCTCATATGGAGCGTGGGAAGAATGATTGTTTGAATCCCTCTGTGCGTTCAGTAGTTATTCTAATCTTATCCTCACGATCCCTACATGAGCGATACATAGGGGGTTGTAGTATATTCCTACAGTAACCAAGCCATTTTTTGAAACTCTGTTAATAGGCTTTCTCTGGATAGTCTTCCGGTTCAGATCCTTCAGTGTCCCTGTGACACTCTCCCATGTATTAAGCAAACCTTTGACGATTCATGCTGCTTTTTCTGTTATTCCTATTTGGTACGGGTTCCACGCACTTGAGTGATTTGTGAGCAATCTCCTCTGAAGATTGATTGCACTCCTCCAGTATTCTACCAATAAACCGAAGTCTATCACCTGCTTTACCTACAACCGAACCTATGTGATCATTCCATTTCATATCCCTACAAAGTGTTACACACAGGTATTTTTATGAGTTGGCTGATTCTAACAGTGACTCATAGATATTATACTCATAAGATACTCTGTTCTATTCATTTTTTGAAGTGCAAAATTTCACATTTCTGAACATTTAAAACAAGTTACTAATCTCTGCACCCCTTGAAATCTTATCAAGATCTGACTGAATATTTATGTAGCTTCTTTCAGATGGTACTTCATTATAGAGAACTGCATTATCTGCCAGAAGCCTGATTTTGCAATTAGTGTTATCCACAAGGTCATTAATATACAGGGTGATTCAAAAAGAATACCACAACTTTAGGAATTTAAAACTCTGCAACGACAAAAGGCAGAGCTAAGCACTATCTGTCGGCGAATTAAGGGAGCTATAAAGTTTCATTTAGTCGTACATTTGTTCGCCATTTCAGGCAATAAAGTTTTAGGTAGCTTTTTCTTCGAAGGTGCTACTGTAACTGGACTACAGTATCTGGAGATGTTAGAGAATTGGCTGTTCCCTCAGCTCGAACAAGAAGCACAACAATTCATATTTCAGCAGGATGGAGCGCCACCACATTGGCACTTATCTGTCCGTAACTACCTGAACGTCAACTACCCGAGGCGATGGATCAGCCGCCAGGCAGCCCGTGACAGAGCACTTCATCACTGGCCTCCAAGAAACCCTGATCTTACCCCCTGCGATTTTTTCTTATGGGGGTATGTTAGGGATATGGTGTTTCGGCCACCTCTCCCAGCCACCATTGATGATTTGAAACGAGAAATAACAGCAGCTATCCAAACTGTTACCCCTGATATGCTACAGAGAGTGTGGAACGAGTTGGAGTATCGGGTTGATATTGCTCGAGTGTCTGGAGGGGGCCATATTGAACATCTCTGAACTTGTTTTTGAGTGAAAAAAAAACCTTTTTAAATACTCTTTGTAATGATGTATGACAGAAGGTTATATTATGTTTCTTTCATTAAATACACATTTTTAAAGTTGTGGTATTCTTTTTGAATCACCCTGTACAACATGAACAGCAAGGGTCCTGATACATTTCCAATGGGGCACACCCAAAGTTACATCTACATCTGACGATGACTCTCCATCCGAGATAACATGCTGTGTCCTCCCTACCGAAAAGTCCTCAACTCAGTCACAAATTTTACTTGATACACCATATGATCACACTTTTGATAATAAGTGTAAGTTTGGTACGGAGTCAAATGCCTTTTGGAAATCAAGAAATACACCATCTACCTGATTACCCCAATCCAAGGCTTTTCAGTATGTCATATGGGAAAAGTGTGACTTGGATTTCACATGATCAACGTTTTTAAAATCCATGCTGGTTGTTATTGACGAGGTCATTTTGTACAAGATATTTCATTTGCTTGAGCTCAGAATGTGTTCTAAGATTTTACAACAAATTGATGTCAACGATATCTGACAGTAGTTTTGTGGATCACTTCGACTACCCTTCTTGTAGATGGGTGTGACCCGTGCCTTTTTCAAGAAATGGAAATAGTTTTTGGTTGGATGGGTCAACAATAGATTATAGTTAGAAGAGGGGCTAACTCAGCTGCAAATTCAGTATAGAATCTGACAGGGATTCAATGGGGCCCTGGTCCTAGTGCTTTGTTCAATTGTAGTGATTTCAGCTGTTTCTCAACACCACTGACACTAATACTGGGGCAGTTCTCCTTGGTTTGAAAACCGAGTTAAGCATTTCGGCTTTTGCTGTATTGCCCTCAATTTCAGTTCCTATCTGATTCACTAGGGACTGGACACTAATTTTGGCACCACTGACAGCTTTTATATGCAACCAGAATTTCTTTGGGTTCTGTGAAAGATCATTTGACAATATGCTGCTACAATAGTCATCGAAGATACCATGCATCACTTTCTTGACAGCCAAACGCATTTCACTCCCCACCTCTCTGTCTATAGCCCTACACTTTGTTTTACACCTATTATGCAGTAATCTCTGTTTCTTTAAAGTGACATCTAGTTTACTGAACATATATGAATTAATAGAGGGAAACATTCCACGTGGGAAAAATACATCCAAAAACAAAGATGATGTGACTTACCAAACGAAAGTGCTGGCACGTCGATAGACACACAAACATACACACAAAATTCTAGCTTTCGCAACCAACGGTTGCTTCGTCAGGAAAGAGGGAAGGAGAGGGAAAGACGAAAGGATTTGGGTTTTAAGGGAGAGGGTAAGGAGTCATTCCAATCCCGGGAGCGGAAAGACTTACCTTAGGGGGAAAAAAGGACGGGTATACTCTTGCACAGCTTGTGTCTGTATATGTGTGGATGGATATGTGTGTGTGTGCATCTTTGTTTTTGGATGTATTTACTGAACATATATGTCTTTCTGCTTGTTTTACTTGTCTTTTGTACTTTGGTAATCATTTTTGCCCCAACTGCGTCATGGCCATGATACCAGTTTAGGAGAGGACATCCTCAAAGAGGTCAGGTCTGTTTGTTGCCATGTGATCCAACATATTTCCATCATGAGTGGGGCTCCTTAATATCCGTTCTAGATAGTTTTCAGAGAAGGCATTTACTTAACTTTCACACGATGTCTTATCACACTCACAATTAAGAAAACTGTAATTTACCCAATTAATTGTTGGGTGATCGAAGTCTCCACTGATGATTACAGTAAGATTGGGGAACTTGTGTAGAAGTAAACTAAAGTTTTCTCTAAAGGTTTCAGTTACATCAGGAGATGAGTCTGGTGGGTGATAGAAGGAACCGGTTACCATCTCATGCCCACCCCTGATACTGAGTCTTGCCCAAACGATCTCACAGGCAGCTTCAATTACTATCTCAGTGGGTTTGAGTTTCTTGTATACTGCGACAAATATATCACCTCCATTTTCCATTTGCCTATCCTTTTGATATCCTCTACAAACGAATGTGGCTCCAAATAGTCATAGGGTTAAGCCATACACATCTGCTTTCATGCCCAGCAGTATATTTCACTGCAGTATTGTAGTTTACCTTCGACATTGCAGTCATATTGCCCAAGCATTGGCATGTAATGCAAACAATTTGAAACATATTGAGAATAATAATAAACAAAATGGATTGAATTTCAGTGAATAATTGATGATGGTGACAACAAAATATTTAAGTTGTATGTACTAATTTATTCAATCAGACAAAACATCAAAACTATTAGAATGATGGCCCTACAGAGCTTCCTTTAAATATGCAACAAAATTAATGATGATTATTGACTGTAGTAAAACTTATGTAAAATGAATGGTAGCGCAATCCCCATGCTAACTAAACATCATCAGTTTATAAAACAGAGCTTCTGTAACACATCACTTGGAAAATTTATAAGTATTAGCAAAAGTCAAAGTATTTGCAGTCATTTACCACCCTGAAATCAGCACTTTACCTCATCCGTATGATCCATCTAGACCTCAGTGTCTCTTACAGAGTCCACTCCACATCGAATTCATCACCCAGATCTACACCATGTCTCACCTCCAGAGTCTCCATTGAGAGCGTCTTCCAAAACTGCTCCACAAATGCTTCCTAGCTCCCCAGAACCAATCAGAATGCTTGGGCGCCAAACTACTCGTGCCATTGAAAATGTGCATTACCCACCATTGCTACACAGTTTTACTTAAACTCTAATAAATGGACCACAGCCTGATTATTAACAAATATACAGATTAGGCATACTAAGTTCATTCAATAAATAACTGGAAAAGTTGTTCAAAAAATATGAAACTTTGACAAAGTTTGCGCTCCTTTACAATTTTTTGGTGGTGTCCTACATCTATTATCAGCTTGGGTTGGCATGCCTGCCTCACAAATAGGATGCTGGGGATCAGTGAAACAAAATGGCAGCACCCTTGCAGTTTACACCAGTGTGAAGCTGTAGAGTATCATTAGATTTGTGTTAGCCGATTGTTTGAAACCAGTCAAATTTTACCATTGGATGGCAGTGTAATATGGTGAAAGTTATTTGAGACAAACACAGGTATACAAGTGGGCAGATAAGTTTAGATGGAGTGTAACAAGTGAAGATTCACCACACCCAGGACAGTCACAGAGAACAACATTGCAATAGATGAGCCGATATAGAAAAACAGGCATATTACAGTGAGCAGTGCTCTTATTCTAAAAAAAAAAAAAAAAAAAAAAAAAAAATGCTCCTGCTGAGGATGCACAGAGACATCATGAGATTCTCCAAGACTTGACCCCTAGGGCAAGTATAGTTCAAGCCCCATAATACATTATGAGCAATGAAATCACCCAGAAGGAGAAATGGACAGGTGTTTTATAATATCTGTGAGAGTCTCCGAGTCTATCACATCCTGCAGAGGTAAGAACAGTGAGCAACTGGTCTTCTGGACCAACACCAACTACAATGGCTACTGCTCGTACGTAAGTAACTGAGGAGAGAACAGAGGAACTCCCTTGGCTCTTTCTGCAGAAATTTCATCCTTTTGGTGGAAGGTATGCCTCTACAGCACAGAGGCATCAGTGGTTTTAAAATGCATTTCTTGGAAACAAGCACAGGGCATGTGCCCGTGGCAGGAGTTTCAGTTCCTCCACATGTTACACTGTAGTATGGGAGCTATTTATCATGGGGGTTGCACTTTCACCCTGTCTTTCCACTAGGGAGGGGAGCCCACAATCGGAGGTTTAGCCTCGGGGCAAGATGGTTGTCCAGTTGACTTTGCGTTCTGCTAGCTCCAGAGCAGAGGCATCAGATTGAATGACATTAACATAGTCTGATGGTCTACTTCCTGTTTTTGCCCCTGGTGGAAGCTTCCCTTTTACTTTCCTGGCCTCAGAGGGATTTGTGGGAAATACCACAGGAGGGGCAGAGGCAGTGCTGGATTTTTTACCAGAGTTTGCCTTTGCAGGTCCCAGGAGCTCCACAATGGCGGCAGCTGCGGCTTTCTCTGGTATTCTGGGTGGGGGTGGGGGCTATGGGCTCTTGAACAACAGCAGCCTGACAAGTGTACTGGTGACAAATGTAGTGGCATTGGTTTACTCAACTGACTGTGGAGGAACTCTAGTAAAGGAGATAGTGAATATGGGGACTGCATGGTCTTGTTGTAGACCTTTTTGGCCTCACCATACAGGAAGCACTTCGTTCTCTTAATCTCCTGTATCTTCCTTTCTTCAAGGAACACACTGCGGTCCCTACTCTACACGGGATGATCCACAGAGCAAAAACACACTCAAAAGGAGATAAGCAACCATCTCCTTCGCGGATGGCCCTGCCGCATGTGGCTTCCTCCTTACATCCTAAAGTGGTGTGCCCAAAATGCTGGCATTTAAAATGGTGCACTAGGTTGTGGACATAGTGAAGAAAATTTGTCTTGGCATACTCTGGAACTACTGAATGTAACGATAAATGAGTCTGATTTGACCAGATCACAATCCACACTTTTCATTATTCGAGGGCTATCCACAAAGTACATTACGTTTTGGAATTAAAAATAAATAAAGTATTGGAAATTTTTTTTATTATATACAGATAAAAGCCACACTTAAATACTACTTTTCTACATAGTTGCCATTTAAATTAAGGCACTTATCGTAGCGATGGACGAGCTCGGAAATTCCTTCGTCGTAAAATTCGGCCACCTGCGCCTTCAACCACGTGGTTACCTCTTCTTGAAGCTGTGCATCGTCATCAAAACGCTGCATAGCCAACCACTTCTTCATTGCTGGGAATAAGTGGAAGTCGCTCGGTGCCAGGTCGGGACTGTACGACGGATGAGGAAATGACTCCCACTTAAAAGATTCGAGAACTTCACGAGTGGCATTAGCCGTGTGGGCCTGGGCGTTGTCATGAATCGGCAAGATCTTTGAGCCCGACTTTCCCCTGCGCTTGTTTTTTATTGCTCTTCTGAGGTTGTGCAGAGTTTGGCAATACCTTTGAGGGTTTATTGTAGGGCCTCTTTCCAGGAAATCCACAAAAATCACACCTTTTCTGTCCCAAAAGACAGTTGCCACATGGCGTAATGTACTTTGTGGATAGCCCTCGTACCTTGCACATCCACAATACCTTCTTAGGCCCACTCCACTTTCTGTGTCTCCTTGGGAATATCTATACGATCCCTGTGTGACACAACACCTTTGCTGTTGTTCGAAGGGTTGTGTAGCTCTATTTCTATGATATATTCCCAGAGACAGCAGGCCTTTTGGAGGTTCATTGCTTGCTGGGAACTAGAAGTTTTTCACCAACTGCATCTCCTGCTTCTGTTTTTAATACAGTATTTTCCAACATTTTAAATGAGCACCACAAGAACAAGGGTTCTTTGAAAAGTCTGTGCAAAAATAAAAACTACTTACGTGTTTGGGGTAAACCTTTTTTATTTTTCAACATAGTCTCCTTTTAGACTTATACACTTTGTCCAATGCTGTTCTAATTTGTTGATCTCTTCCGAATAATAGGAATTGTCTAAGTCTGCAAAATAGCTGTTAGTTGCTGCAATCACCTCCTCGTTTGAATAAAATCTTTGTCCTAGCAGCCATTTCTTCAAATTGGGGAACAAATAGTAGTCCAAGGGAGCCAAGTCTGGAGAATAGGGGGGATGTGAAATGAGTTGGAATCCTATTTCTATTAATTTTGCGACCACAGCTGCTGATGGAAAAGGACATTTTTGTGGTCCATTTTTCTTGCAGCTCAGTTTTCAAATGGTCCAATAACAATGAATAATATGCACCTGCAATAGTTTTACCCTTTTCCAGATAGTTGATGAGGACGATCCCTTACTAATCCCAAAAGACAGTCGCCATAACCTTTCTGGCCGAAGGAATGGTCTTTGTCTTTTTTGGTGCAGATTCTCCCTTGGTAACCCATTGTTTAGATTATTCTTTGGTCTCAGGAGTATAGTAATGTATCCATGTATCATCCACAGTCACAAAACGATGCTTAAAGTCCTGCGGATTCTTCCTGCACAGCTGCAAACCATCCTCGCAATACTTCACACGATTCCGTTTTTGGTAAAGTGTGAGCAATCGCGGAACCCATCTTGCAGATACCTTTTTCATGTCCAAATGTTTATGCAAAATATTATGTACCCATTGATTCGAGATGCCCACAGCACTAGCAATCTCACACACCTTAACTCTTCTGTCATCCATCACCATATCGTGGATTTTATCAATGATTTCTGCAGTCGTAACCTCCACAGGGCGTCCAGAACGTTCAGCATCACTTGTGCCCATATGGCCACTCTGAAAATTTTTCAATTACTTGTAAACTGTTCTAATCGAAGGTGCAGAGCCACCATAATCTTTATCAAGCTTCTCGTTAGTCTCCTGAGGCTTATTGCCTATCATAAACTAATGTTTAATCACCACATGAAATTCCTTTTCATCCATTTTTTGACAATCACTCAACTTCCTTGATTCACACGAATGCTAAACACAAAGAAATAGACCAATATGGCTGAAACTTGGTGTGCATTCTTTCCAAAGACACTACTAACTAAACATGACCTCAATACACGCCGATGGTGCCATCTCTCGGACTTTGCACGGACTTTCCAAACGGCCCTCGTAGGTAGCTGTATTCACAGATGGGTCTAAACAGGGGTATTCCGTTGGCTGCTCTGTTGTTTTCTTGTATTTTTTCCTCAAGATTTGGTTGTCTTCAGAGTTCACTGTATTTGACGCCAAATTATCTGTGATCTTGAGGGTGGTGAGCAGATGAGATGTGCCACACCTGCTAAATTCCTCATCTGTTCCAACTCCCTGAGTGCCATTCAGTGTCTGCAACATAAGTATGAAGCCGATTGATTTGTCCAAGATATCCAGGACAAGATGTATGAAACAGGCGAAATACCCTCAGACTTCAAGAAGAGTATAATAATTCCAATCCCAAAGAAAGTAGGTGTTGACAGATGTGAAAATAACCGAACTATCAGTTTAATAAGTCACAGCTGCAAAATACTAACACGAATTCTTTACAGACGAATGGAAAAACTAGTAGAAGCCAACCTCGGGGAAGATCAGTTTGGATTCCGTAGAAACACTGGAACACGTGAGGAAATACTGACCTTACGACTTATCTTAGAAGAAAGATTAAGAAAAGGCAAACCTACGTTTCTAGCATTTGTAGACTTAGAGAAAGCTTTTGACAATGTTGACTGGAATACTCTCTTTCAAATTCTAAAGGTGGCAGGGGTAAAATACAGGGAGCGAAAGGCTATTTACAATTTGTACAGAAACCAGATGGCAGTTATAAGAGTCGAGGGACATGAAAGGGAAGCAGTGGTTGGGAAGGGAGTAAGACAGGGTTGTAGCCTCTCCCCGATGTTGTTCAATCTGTATATTGAGCAAGCAGTAAAGGAAACAAAAGAAAAATTCGGAGTAGGTATTAAAATTCATGGAGAAGAAATAAAAACTTTGAGGTTCGCCGATGACATTGTAATTCTGTCAGAGACAGCAAAGGACTTGGAAGAGCAGTTGAATGGAATGGACAGTGTCTTGAAAGGAGGATATAAGATGAACATCAACAAAAGCAAAACAAAGATAATGGAATGTAGTCTAATTAAGTCGGGTGATGCTGAGGGAATTAGATTAGGAAATGAGGCACTTAAAGTAGTAAAGGAGTTTTGCTATTTGGGGAGCAAAATAACTGATGATGGTCGAAGTAGAGAGGATATAAAATGTAGGCTGGCAATGGCAAGGAAAGTGTTTCTGAAGAAGAGAAATTTGTTAACAACGAGTATAGATTTAAGTGTCAGGAAGTTATTTCTGAAAGTATTCGTATGGAGTGTAGCCATGTATGGAAGTGAAACATGGACAATAAATAGTTTGGACAAGAAGAGAATAGAAGCTTTCGAAATGTTGTGCTACAGAAGAATGCTGAAGATTAGATGGGTAGATCACATAACTAATGAGGAAGTATTGAATAGGATTGGGGAGAAGAGAAGTTTGTGGCACAACTTGACCAGAAGAAGGGATCGGTTGGTAGGACATATTCTTAGGCATCAAGGGATCACCAATTTAGTATTGGAGGGCAGCGTGCAGGGTAAAAATCGTAGAGGGAGACCAAGAGATGAATACACTAAGCAGATTCAGAAGGATGTACGCTGTAGTAGGTACTGGGAGATAAAGAAGCTTGCACAGGATAGAGTAGCATGGAGAGCTGCATCAAACCAGTCTCAGGACTGAAGACCACAACAACAACATCCAGGACACCCTTCTCCACTTATAACAGATGAGGAAGGAGGTATCTTTCTGCTGGGTGCCAGGGCACATGTGTATTTCAGGGAATGAAATGACAAGTGTAGCAGCCAAGTGGGAATGTCGTGATCCTCAGTTCAGTATGCCTATCATCTCACTGTTGAGGTGGATTGTCATGTGTCAATGCAAGGACAATTAGCTGGAAGTGACTGATAATAAGCTGTGCCTAATAAATTCCAGTATGCAGGTGTAGCAGACTTACTTCCAGCCATGCAGACGGAATAGTGTTCTACTTGCTCATCTTCACATAGGCCACAGTCGTCTGATGCATGGCTTCTTGCTCCAGTGAGAGGACCCTCCAGTGTGAGGTGCTTCCAGCATACAGATCACCATGTGTCGTGTTTTATTAGACTGTGTTTTATTTTCTGTGCAGTGGAGTGCAGCAGACTTCCCAACAAACCTGCCCTCTGTTTTAGGTAATGTTGAGACAAATGTAGAGTTTGTGATTTGTAGAGCTTGTTTCCTGAAGTTTTAGGGAGATGTTCTTAATGTGTTATCAGGACGATGAGCTCACCATGTTTTCTGTAAGTGGTCAGCCTATCAGATTTCCATTCCACTGCTACATTAGCTCCCCTGTCGTGTTCTTTATGTTTCAATCCCAGGTATAGTACCTTTCACCCTTTATTGTCTTAAGGTGTGCGAGATAGAGTGATTGTGTGGGTGTGGGTGGGAGTGAGTGAATAAGCCTGTCATTTTATAGATTTCCTCCTCACTGTGTGACAACAGTTGTACTCATTTTATTCACATTCGTAACCATGGACCTTGCCGTCAGTGGGGAGGCTTGCGTGCCTCAGTGATACAGGTAGCCGTACCGTAGGTGCAACCACAACGGAGGGGTATCTGTTGAGAGGCCAGACAAACGTGTGGTTCCTGAAGAGGGGCAGCAGCCTTTTCAGTAGTTGCAGGGGCAACAGTCTGGATGATTGACTGATCTGGCCTTGTAACACTAACCAAAACGGCCTTGCTGTGCTGGTACTGCGAACGGCTGAAAGCAAGGGGAAACTACGGCCGTAATTTTTCCCGAGGGCATGCAGCTTTACTGTATGGTTAAATGATGATGGCATCCTCTTGGGTAAAATATTCCGGAGGTAAAATAGTCCCCCATTCAGATCTCTGGGCGGGGGGACTACTCAGGAGGACATCGTTATTAGGAGAAAGAAAACTGGTGTTCTATGGATCGGAGCGTGGAATGTCAGATCCCTTAATCGGGCAGGTAGGTTAGAAAATTTAAAAAGGGAAATAGATAGGTTAAAATTAGATAAGAGAATAGAAGCTTTCAAAATGTGGTGCTACAGAAGAATGCTGAAGATTAGATGGCGAGATCACATAACTAATGAGGAGGTATTGAATACAATTGGGGAGAAGAGAAATTTGTGGCACAGCTTGACTAGAAGAAGGGATCGGTTGGTAGGACATGTTCTGAGACATCGAGGGATCACCAATTTAGTACTGGAGGGCAGCATGGAGGGTAAAAATCGTAGAGGGAGACCAAGAGATGAATACAGTAAGCAGATTCAGAAGGATGTAGGTTGCAGTAGGTACTGGGAGATGAAGAAGCTTGCACAGGATAGAGTAGCATGGAGAGCTGCATCAAACCAGTCTCAGGACTGAAGGCCACAACAACATCATCTCTTAATATGTGTATGGGTGCTGATAACCTGACTGTTGAGTGCCTGTAAGTTCCAACACACTCACACACACACACACACACACTCACACACACCAAATTACTTTCTCCAAGGCTAAATTAAAAAGCAGTGGTGAAGTGACATCATCTTGTCTCACACCTGTTCTTGGATAGCTCCCCATATATTTCACCTTTGCTGAGTGGTCAGTGCAACAGACTGTCAACCCTAAGGGCCCGGGTTCGATTCCCGGCTGGGTCAGAGATTTTCTTCGCTCAGGGACTGGGTGTCGTGTTGTCCTAATCATCATCATTTCATCCCCATCGACGCGCAAGTCTCCGAAGTGGGGTCAAATTGAAAGACTTGCACTCGGCGAATGCTCTACCCGACGGGGGGCCCTAGCCACACGACATTTACATTTTACCTTTGCTTTTGTCTCCACCGTGCACACTTTCCCGAAGCTACTTACCTTCCTTGGTATGCAGAGCTCATTCAAGATGTTGTACATGCTTAACCTGTGTACACTATATCATCTGAATGTAATTGAGTAAATTACTAAAGAAGCTGTTGGTTTCAAAAAAGCGGCACCTTCTCAGTTTCACTAAAACACTGAGGTGACAGAATTCATAGGACAGCGATACATACATGTACAGGTGGTGATACTATTGTGTACACCAGGTATACACTCCTGGAAATGGAAAAAAGAACACATTGACACCGGTGTGTCAGACCCACCATACTTGCTCCAGACACTGCGAGAGGGCTGTACAAGCAATGATCACACGCACGGCACAGCGGACACACCAGGAACCGCGGTGTTGGCCGTCGAATGGCGCTAGCTGCGCAGCATTTGTGCACCGCCGCCGTCAGTGTCAGCCAGTTTGCCGTGGCATACGGAGCTCCATCGCAGTCTTTAACACTGGTAGCATGCCGCGACAGCGTGGACGTGAACCGTATGTGCAGTTGACGGACTTTGAGCGAGGGCGTATAGTGGGCATGCGGGAGGCTGGGTGGACGTACCGCCGAATTGCTCAACACGCGGGGCGTGAGGTCTCCACAGTACATCGATGTTGTCGCCAGTGGTCGGCGGAAGGTGCACGTGCCCGTCGACCTGGGACTGGACCGCAGCGACGCACGGATGCACGCCAAGACCGTAGGATCCTACGCAGTGCCGTAGGGGACCGCACCGCCACTTCCCAGCAAATTACGGACACTGTTGCTCCTGGGGTATCGGCGAGGACCATTCGCAACCGTCTCCATGAAGCTGTGCTACGGTCCCGCACACCGTTAGGCCGTCTTCCGCTCACACCCCAAAATCGTGCAGCCCGCCTCCAGTGGTGTCACGACAGGCGTGAGTGGAGGGACGAATGGAGACGTGTCGTCTTCAGCGATGAGAGTCGCTTCTGCCTTGGTGCCAATGATGGTCGTATGCGTGTTTGGCGCCGTGCAGGTGAGCGCCACAATCAGGACTGCATACGACCGAGGCACACAGGGCCAACACCCGGCATCATGGTGTGGGGAGCGATCTCCTACACTGGCCGTACACCACTGGTGATCGTCGAGGGGACACTGAATAGTGCACAGTACATCCAAACCGTCATCGAACCCATTGTTCTACCATTCCTAGACCGGCAAGGGAACTTGCTGTTCCAACAGGACAATGCACGTCCGCATGTATCCCGTGCCACCCAACGTGCTCTAGAAGGTGTAAGTCAACTACCCTGGCCAGCAAGATCTCCGGATCTGTCCCCCATTGAGCATGTTTGGGACTGGATGAAGCGTCGTCTCACGCGGTCTGCACGTCCAGCACGAACGCTGGTCCAGTTGAGGCGCCAGGTGGAAATGGCATGGCAAGCCGTTCCACAGGACTACATCCAGCATCTCTACGATCGTCTCCATGGGAGAATAGCAGCCTGCATTGCTGCGAAAGGTGGATATACACTGTACTAGTGCCGACATTGTGCATGCTCTGTTGCCTGTGTCTATGTGCCTGTGGTTCTGTCAGTGTGATCATGTGATGTATCTGACCCCAGGAATGTGTCAATAAAGTTTCCCCTTCGTGGGACAATGAATTCACGGTGTTCTTATTTCAATTTCCAGGAGTGTAGAAGAGCAGTGAATTGGTGGGGCTGTCATTTGTAATCAGGTGATCAATGTGAAAAGATTTCCGACATGATTATGCCCATATGATGGGAATTAACAGTCTTTGAATAAGGAATGGTAGTTGGAGCTAGATGCAGGGACGTTCCATTTCAGAAATCATTAGGGAATTCAATGTTCTCAGAGCCACAGTGTCAAGAGTCTATTGAGAATAACAAATTTCAGGCATTACCTCTCAGATCTGACAATGCTGTGGCCAACAGCCTTCACTCAATGACTGAGAGCATCAGTTTTTGCTATAGCCGTCACTGCTAACAGACAAGAAACTCTGTATGAAATAACCATGGAAATCGATGTCGTACGTACAATTAACATATCCATTAGGACACTGCAGCAAAACTGGGCATTAATGGGGTTACGGCAGCAGATGACCGACACAAGTGCTAACAGTGTGACGTCACCAGCAGCAACTCTCCTGGGCCTATGACCGTATCGGCCGGACCCTAGATGACTGGAAAATTGTTGACTGGTCAGATGTGTTCCAATTTCAGTAGGTAAGAGCCAACAGCAGGTTTCGAGTGTGACGCAGACCCCACAAAGCCGTGGACGTAGGTTGTCAATGAGGCACTGTGCAGGATGCTGGTGGTAGTACAATGGTGTGGGTTGTGTCTCCAGTCAATAGATTGAGTCCTTTGGTCCAACAGAACTGATCATTGATTGGAAATGATCATGTCTGGCTATATGGAAACAATTTGCTGCCACTCATGGACTTGATGTTCCCAAACAACAAAGGAATTTTTATGGATTACAGTGCACCATGCTACCAGGTCATAATTATTCGTGATTAGTTTGAAGAACATTCTGGACAATTTGGGTGAATGATTTGGCCACCCAGATCATCTTATACTACTGGCCATTAAAATTGCTACTCCAAGAAGAAATGCAGATGATGAATGGGTATTCATTGGACAAATATATTATACTAGAACTGACATGTGATTACATTTTCACGCAGCTTGGCTGCATAGATCCTGAGAAATCAGTACCCAGAACAACCACCTCTGGCCGTAATGACAGCCTTGATATGCCTGGGCATTGAGTCAAACAGAGCTCGGATGCCGTGTACAGGTACATCTGCCCATGCAGCTTCAGCACGATACCACAGTTCATCGAGAGTAGTGACTGGCGTATTGTGACGAGCCAGTTGCTCAGCCACTATTGACTAAAAGTTTTCAATTGGTGAGAGATCTGGAGAATGTGCTGGCCAGGGCAGCAGTCGAACATTTTCTGTATCCAGAAACGCCTGTACACGACCTGCAACATGCGGTCGTGCATTATCCTGCTGAAATTTAGGGTTTCGCATGGATCGAATGGAGGGTAGAGCCACGGGTCGTAACACATCTGAAATGTAGTGTCCACTGTTCAAAGTGCCGTAAATGCAAACAAGAGGTGACCGAGACGTGTAACCAATGGCACCCCATACCATCACGCCGGGTGATACACCAGTATGGCGACGACAAATACACGCTTCCAATGTGCGTTCACCACAATGTCGCCAAACCTGGATGCGACCATCGTGATGCTCTAAACAGAACCTGCATTCGTCCGAAAAAATGACGTTTTGCCATTCATGCACCCAGGTTCGTCACTGAGCACACCATAACAGGCGCTCCTGTCTGTGATGCAGCGTCAGGGGTACCCGCAGCCACGGTCTCCGAGCTGATAGTCCGTGCTGCTGCAAACATTGTCAAACTGTTCATGCAGATGATTGTTGTCTTGCAAACGTCTCCATCTGTTGACTCAGGGATCGAGAGGTGGCTGCACGATCCGTTACAGCCGTGCGGATAAGATGCCTGTCATCTCGACTGCTAGTGATACGAGGCCGTTGGGATCCAGCACGGTGTTCCGTATTACCCTCCTGAACCCACCGATTCCATATTCTGCTAACAGTCATTGGATCTTGACCAACGTGAGCAGCAATGTCGCGATACAATAAACCGCAATTGCTATAGGCTACAATCCGACCTTTATCTTAGTCGGAAACGTGATGGTACGCTTTTCTCCTCCTTACACGAGGCATCACAACAACGTTTCGTCAGGCAACACTGGTCGACTGCTGTTTGTGTATGTGAAATCGGTTGGAAACTTTCCTCATGTCAGCACGTTGTAGGTGTCGCCACCAGTGCCAACCTTGTGTGAATGCTCTGAAAAGCTAATCATTTGCATATCACAGAAACTTCTTCCGGTCGGTTAAATTTTGTGTCTGTAACACGTCATCTTCGTGGTATAACAATTTTAATGGCCTGTAGTGTACATGGAGACCATCAAACATTTTTGGTACATAATTGAGAGATTGTTGATGCACCAAATTGTCCACTGGCAACACTTTCACAATTATGGGTGACTATAGTGGCCACATGGCTCAGTATTCCTGCAGGGGGCTTTCAATGACATGTTGAGTCCATATTATGTCAAGTTGCTACATTATGCTGGACAAAAGGAGGTCCAACACAATATTAGGACATATTCCGTGACTTTTGTCACATCAGTATGTAGCTGCTGTTTACCTGCTATTAGTAGCTTAAAATTTACATGATTACAATGGTAGTTTTCAAAGAATATATTTTTTACATCTATAAATACTGATTCATACTGTGATTTTACCCTCCCGCACATCACTATCAAATTCACTGTCTTAGTATCTTCACTATTTTCAAAAGCTTCGTGAGGAGTAAGATTAAAAGAAACAACTTTTTTACTTATCTTGATTATCTTGTTGTTGATGTTGATGGCTCAAAGTCTGGTCTAGGAGTACATTTTTGCTGCTGAAAATTTTGATTTGACTTTAAGGGTTCTTGCTATACTAAACAACTGTTGAAGATTTGCCTGTTGCTGTAAATATCTTTTTATTTTATCCCATTCTTCTAAATCACACTGACTTCACAATTTCCACATTCAGAAAAACAATAATTACATTATTTTTGACAAGTTTAGCAAAATACATGCATTTTCATTCTGCACTAATCACTATTTTTCAAAGACTTTACAAATAAAAAGAGTTTACAAACCAAAAGATGAATCATCACTAAAATATATCATTGTTTTATAAATTAATCCAGAAACAAATTTAAGAATTGTTGTTAGATTGTGCAATGAACAATATGAATTTAAGTGTGACACAATTTTTGTAATTTCAAATATTTTTAAAAGAAGAGTAATTTTAACTGTTAGTACATATCAATTGTAACACATTAATTTCTTTTTTATAAATTTTAGCCTGAAATATAATACATTGTATACAAAATCATATGAATGATGATTCGTTACAATATGTATAGTACATTATTGTTTATCATACAGCTTTCTAACAAACACTGCTCCTTGCCACGTAAATAACATGAATTTCTAATCCTTGAGTTTACATAATTGGCTGATTTATAGGAGTGGCTGACCAGGTATGATTTTAATTTTCCTCTGAAATGGTAACGGTTCCTAATTTATTGTTTATGTTACATGGGAATGTGTTATATATTTTACTACCAGAGTCCATAGCTACATTCTGATCTATGTACAAGCAGGCAAAATCTACATCAAAATTATTTTTGTGCCTTATACTGTGACCGTGTACATCACACTTCAGCGGAAACTGATTTTTATTATCAATAACAAATACATCTCAGTAGTAAATGTGTTGGGAACGGAGTGTAAGAATTTGTATTCTTGAAAAGGCTTCTGCAAGATCCGCTTTACACAGTAGCCTTATTGCTCACTTTTGCTTAGTAAACAATTTCACTGCCTCTTCCCTTAATGCTCTTGCCATCTGAACCAGATCTTGCTCATTCTGTGCTATTAAAATAACATAATCCACATAGGCCGTGGTGTTGATCCTTCTACCCAGCCGAATTCCTGTGTTTAAGGTTGTTACATTTTCCAGTGCTTTTTCCAGAACCAGGTTAAACAGAACAGTGGAGAGGTAGTTCATTGTGCATGTTGTCTCTTGTGCACAGTGAGTGATAATAATTGAATGCTCTGGTCTTTGTGGTAACACAGCGGGCATAACACAATGAACTCATTATTTTTTAAAACATTACTGGAGGTATCAGCAATCAAAATATAATCTATGAAATTAATTATAACAGTCTAGCTCACAAGGCATTACTAAAAGGTGACCAACCGGTTTCAAGCATCTTCTGACCTACAGCCATAGTGATGGACAATGGCTGTGCATGGAGCAGAAACCACTGAATTACAGTAGTCAACTCATTTAACTATTTTAGTTCAGCAGTTCTTGCTTTGTGCTCAGCCATTGTCCATCAGTATGGCTGTAGGTCTGAAGACAATCAGGTGATGATCAAAACTGAGTGCCTTTTAATAAACATGCCTTGTGACCTAGACTGTTATAATTAATTTCAAACACTGAACTCAGTTTTTTTATTAGTTTAGCCATGTGTTGACCCCATTTTAACTAGTTATCCAGCGGGATCCCAAGGAACTTCACACACTGTACTACATTCAGTTGGTGACCATTAATGTCTATTTATTTTTTGCAAATCCCTGTCATCCTTGGGTCTTCATGATTTGCTCCCCCTCCCACTGCCGCCCGCATCTAATATCGCAAACCCTGTCCCCCTTTCCACGAAGAGTTTCAAAAGTTAGGAACCATTATTTCTAAATAACATGTTTTCCGGTAGTAAAACCATAAAGGCCTTACTGCCATCAGACACATTAAATATATGTTGGGAAGAAAAGAGAATGAAGAAGAGCACATGGTTCAATGAGACATGTCTGAACGCTACAGAAAAGAGAAGAAAGGTGAGAGAGAAGTGGCTGGCTGACAAGGAGAATGAGCAGAAAAGGGAACATTTTCTCAACATCAGAAAGGAGATGAAGCGAATCCTGAGAGCTGAGAAGAGAATATACACTATGTGGTCAAAAGTATCTGAACACCCCAAAAAACATATGTTTTTCACATTAGGTGCATTTTGCTGCCATCTACTGCCAGGTACTCCATATCAGCGATCTCAGTAGACATCGTGAGAGAGCAGAGTGCGGTGCTCTGCGGAACTCACGGACTTTGAACGTGGTCAGGTGATTGGGTGTCACTTGTGTCATACATCTGTATGTGAGACTTGCACTCTCCTAAACACCCCTAGGTCCACTGTTTCTGATGTGGTAGTGAAGTGGAAACGTGAAGGGACACGTACAGCACAAAAGCGTACAGGCCGACCTCGTCTGTTGACTCACAGAGACCACCGACAGTTGAAGAGGGTCGTAATGTGTGATAGGCAGACATCTATCCACAACATCACACAGGAATAACAAACTGCATGAGCATCCACTGCAAGTACTATGACAGCTAGGAGGGAGGTGATCAAACTTGGAATTCATGGTGGAGCGGCTACTCATAAGCCACACATCACGCCGGTAAATGCCAAACGACGCCTTGCTCAGTCTAAGGAGGGTAAACATTGGACAATTGAATAGTGGAGAAATGTTGTGTGGAGTGATGATTCATGGTACACAGTGTGGAAATCCTATGGCAGGGTGTGGGTATGGCGAATGTCCAGTGAACGTCATCTGTATTCGCGTGTAGTTCCAACAGTAAAATTCGGAGGCGGTGGTGTTATGGTGTGGTCATGTTTTTCTTGGAGGGTGCTTGCACCCCCTGTTGTTTTGCATGGTACTATCACAGCACAGGCTTACATTGGTGTTTTAAGCACCTTCATGCTTCCCACTGTTGAAGAGCAATTCGGGGATGGTGATTGTATCTTTCAACATGGTCGAGCACCTGTTCATAATGCACGGCATGTGGCAGAGTGGTTACATGACAATAACATCCCTATAATGTACTGGCCTACACAGAGTGCTGACCTAAATCCCATGGAACACCTTTGGGATGTTTTGGAACGCCGACTACAGGCCAGGCCTCACCGACCGACATTGATACCTCTCCTCAGTGCTGCACTCCATGAAGAATCTGATGCCATTCCCCAAGAAACCTTCCAGCACCTGATTGAATGTATTCCTGCGAGAGTGGAAGCTGTCATCAAGGCTCAGGGTGAGCCAAAACCATATTGAATTCCAGCATTACCGATGGAGGGCGCCACGAAACTACACTACTGGAAATTGAAATAAGAACACCGTGAATTCATTGTCCCAGGAAGGGGAAACTTTATTGACACATTCCTGGGGTCAGATACATCACATGATCACACTGACAGAACCACAGGCACATAGACACAGGCAACAGAGCATGCACAATGTCGGCACTAGTACAGTGTATATCCACCTTTCGCAGCAATGCAGGCTGCTATTCTCCCATGGAGACGATCGTAGAGATGCTGGATGTAGTCCTGTGGAACGGCTTGTCATGCCATTTCCACCTGGCGCCTCAGTTGGACCAGCGTTCGTGCTGGACGTGCAGACCGCGTGAGACGACGCTTCATCCAGTCCCAAACATGCTCAATGGGGGACAGATCCGGAGATCTTGCTGGCCAGGGTAGTTGACTTACAGCTTCTAGAGCACGTTGGGTGGCACGGGATACATGCGGACGTGCATTATCCTGTTGGAACAGCAAGTTGCCGGTCTAGGAATGGTAGAACGATGGGTTCGATGACGGTTTGGATGTACCGTGGACTATTCAGTGTCCCCTCGACGATCACCAGTGGTGTACGGCCAGTGTAGGAGATCGCTCCCCACACCATGATGCCGGGTGTTGGCCCTGTGTGCCTCGGTCGTATGCAGTCCTGATTGTGGCGCTCACCTGCACGGCGCCAAACACGCATACGACCATCATTGGCACCAAGGCAGAAGCGACTCTCATCGCTGAAGACGACACGTCTCCATTCGTCCCTCCATTCACGCCTGTTGCGACACCACTGGAGGCGGGCTGCACGATGTTGGGGCGTGAGCGGAAGACGGCCTAACGGTGTGCGGGACCGTAGCCCAGCTTCATGGAGACGGTTGCGAATGGTCCTCGCCGATACCCCAGGAGCAACAGTGTCCCTAATTTGCTGGGAAGTGGCGGTGCGGTCCCCTACGGCACTGCGTAGGATCCTACAGTCTTGGCGTGCATCTGTGCGTCGCTGCGGTCCGGTCCCAGGTCGACGGGCACGTGCACCTTCCGCCGACCACTGGCGACAACATCGATGTACTGTGGAGACCTCACGCCCCACGTGTTGAGCAATTCGGCGGTACGTCCACCCGGCCTTCCGCATGCCCACTATATGCCCACGCTCAAAGTCCGTCAACTGCACATACGGTTCACGTCCACTCTGTCGCGGCATGCTACCAGTGTTAAAGACTGCGATGGAGCTCCGTATGCCACGGCAAACTGGCTGACACTGACGGTGGCGGTGCACAAATGCTGCGCAGCTAGCGCCATTCGACGGCCAACACCGCGGTTCCTGGTGTGTCCGCTGTGCCGTGCGTGTGATCATTGCTTGTACAGCCCTCTCGCAGTGTCCGGAGCAAGTATGGTGGGTCTGACACACCGGTGTCAATGTGTTCTTTTTTCCATTTCCAGGAGTGTAGTAAGGCATTTTCAACCAGGTGTCCAGATAGTTTTGAACACATAGCGTATCTAATACGTTCGTTAGAACAAGTTGAGGCATAAAGCGATAACAAGAATTCAAGACCATTTTCCCAATTGAATCCAAAATCAGAAACATGGGTTTCTGAGCCCAGCCTTTTTCATTAGACATTACTTGCAATTTGATAAATGACAAGGAAAGAATTATAGAAAAGTAGAGATGATATAGTACCACTAAGTGAATTGAACCAGGAGTTGAAAGAAATCTACCAGAAAGTGGACATTTATGCACAGGAGGTCGGACTGAAGGTGAATCGAGACAAAATGGAGTCTGTGGTCTGTGCCGTGGGGAAGAAGACAAGAGCAGGAATAATTTGTTGAGTTAAATGGCTTGAAATTCAAGAAAGTTAACCAGTTAAATACTTGGCATATTGACTTACCGGTTTCAGATTCTTTATTAGCCATAGACCACATGTTGTGGAATGGTGTTTACATCGATGTGCAATAGCCGTCACTATATTAATTAGTGTTCACATTGCATGCGCAAATAATTTATTCTATACTAACCTGTTGTACAGAATTATAATCCTAATTCTAAAACTCAATTTCTACACTACTAGTATCCAAGAATTCTCTTCAACTGTAGACTGGATTGTTTATTAACCATTTATACAAGTTACATTTGAAATTATTGAAAGGTCTATTCATTGCAGAATGTGGCAATTTATTAAAAATTTCAAAGAGTTTGTGAGAGTTGCCTGTTTTTATTAGCCTATGTCTAGGAATGTCAATACACTTGTTTGTTTCCGGTGTTACAACAGTGTACATTCTCTCTGGTGTCAAATTCTGCAATGTTGTTTTTTGGAGATACGAATGATGCATAGATATAAAGATTTATCACTGTCATTATTTTGCTCTTAGTGAATAAAGAGCAGCAGTGTTCCCTTGGGCCAATTTTACACATTATTCTTAGGGCTTTTTTTTTTCAACCAGTGATACATCACTGATGTAACATGAGCAACCCCATAACAACAGCCCCTAAGATATGTGAGATTTAAAAAGTCCAAAGCAATGCTAAGATATTCTTTTCCCACTAAACCAGATAATTTCCATAAGAGATACACCACCCTTCTTATCTTTCTGCAAACATGATTAACACACCCCTATTCCTATAATTAGGACCATTCAAAAATTCACTTTTGATTCTCGTCTGTTCTGCTTCTGACCGATATTTATTTCAAAAACTTTTCTCGAAACTCTGATATGTTCCCACTGACTTAAATTTAAATTTACCCATGACAGAGCTTTGCATTCAAGAAATCTTTTAACAAATTTAATTTTTTGATTGTCATTCGCGCCTGACACAAAGCTATCCCTGCAGTGGTGCAGAAAATCCACTGGATGTAAATTGTCTGACAGAAAACTTTTGATAGGAGTGTTGGACCATGCAATACCATTGTTTGCACACAGATTTTTGTTAATACAACATTTCTGAACTGCTGAAATTTTTTGATCTAACAAAGCCGAGATTATATTGTTCACATCTATTATACAAAACTACGTCTGATCACATCAAAGGCAAGCTTATGACTCCCACACTCTGCAGAAATAAAAATATTCCTAAGGGTTTACAATTTTTCTTAATAAATAAATTCCTGCTAGTTTTCGCTACATTATTAATTCCGATTATTATTTCATAAATGAATCTAGAAGTAAACATAGTAATCAGTAAAGGACTGAGTAATTAATAATACAAACTTCAAGCATTCAAATATTTCGTAGTTTTAGCTGTACATTCAGAACTAGTACTTATCAATTATAGCATCAAAACTAAAATATTTTATCAAGTTATTTCTTTTCATAAATTTTAGCTTGAAATATAACATACTGTGTATAAAATTATATGAAAGTTTTCAGAAAAGCAAGTGAGATAATACTGTCCTGTCCAAAATTCGAAAAATAATACTGGTATTGACAACTAATGTTGAGGGAAAATAACGGTAGAGTAGGTTGCCCCTTTACAGGCTCATCTGAGCTGCACAACTCTATGTTGAAATCACCACATACTGCAACATAAGTTGTGAGTTCCAAAATTTTTCTCATCATTTGTTTAAATTTCTCAAAAAATAAATTAACATTACCATTTGGAGATCTATACAAATTGACAATTATGATTTTTGTTCAATCAGTTTTATACAACTAAATTCTCGATTTAACTCAAAGGAGCATGAACTTACATCTATTTTAGAAAATTGCATGTATTGTCTAATAAATATTGCTATCCTACCATTTTTTTTCTCTCATTTCTGCACATTATAGCTGCCAGAATGTACTCCTTAGGTATGAAATAATCTACTTGATTTTCTGTAAGCCAATGTTCTGAGACACATAATACATCACTTTTTTTTGTATTACAAAAATGTTACAAATCTAATAATTTATTTCTAATACTGCGAATGTTGAGTTGCATGAGTGTAAATAATTTGCATTTGTTTTGCTCTCTCTCTAAGCGATTAGCAAACTGTTTTTTTACATTAAATGTTTCTACTTTGTGATGACTTTGTAACTAAACTATTACAATTTTCTCTAAAAAAGAGACTGAACACTCCTTGAATATACAATTTGTTGAACCCATTCTTTTATTTGTTTCAAGTCTTTTTTAAATTATTCTGTTAACTTGTTCACACAAAAAAGTTTCCCTTTAATTACGTAATATAAATGTAGCCCATATTTGGTATGCAACGATCTATCAATATTGCCTCTATCATTAACATCACAATTCTCATACTTTGAACATAGCTGTATGATCTGGATGTTTGTTTTTGTACTTCTCTGTTGATACATGACAATGGGATGTGAATGAGCATCAAGGAAAGAATAACAGTGGGAATTAAATGCATGCTTACCCTCAGTGAACTGTTCAATTCAAAATCAATATCACAAATACTAAGATGAGAAAATATAGTATAGCGATAAGTTTAGCAGTCACATATGGCTCAGAAGCCTGGAGAATGACTAGCGACAAAATGAAAAACTATTAATATTTGAAAGAAGAATAATGAGGAAGATATGGGGACCATCTTAGATGAAGGAGAATTTGAAGCTGAGTTAGCCCCTCTTCTCACTTTAATCTATTGGACAGAGTGATTATAATTAAAGTTAAACTTTCAAAATGCTGTAGAAATAACACCACTGGTCAGAATGACATCAATTTGCAACGAAATATTATTGGAGAAGGCGGAAAACATATGGCAGAAGAAAAAACATAGTGTGAAAATTGATCAATAGATGGTGCTGTATGTTAAGAATACGTAAATGAAACCACCTGTCATGTGCACGACCCACTGAAGTTGGTATAAAGACGCCAGGTACACGGCTTTACCTCCTTTCGCGTCTGCGACATTCGCCATGACTGTCGGAATGCAGGATTGCAGTCTGCTTGTAAAGCTGTATTACAAGAATGATGACTGTGCACACGTGGCTCTGCAGAAGTTCCAGACACTAAGGGTTTGAAAAAAGATGTTGGTCCGATGACTGCTGGGGTCTGGAGAAAATGATTTGGAAATTCAAAAAGACAGGTTCTTTTGGTGTGCAGCCTAGTGGAGGGGGGAAATGAATTGATTTGACATCAGTGGAAGCAGTGGCCACAGCAATGCAGGAGGAGACGAGTGGTGGTGTGCAATTCACGGAAAATTGCCCGAACGTTGGGCATACCCACGAGCACGGTGCGTAAAATCCTACGAAACATTCTTCTTTGCAATCCATTCCAAATTACCCTTGTACACGAGTTGCTTCCTGTTGACCCGCCAGCAAGAGAGACGTTTGCTTTAGAATTTCTTGCCCACATCAAAGTGGACAGTGATTGGCTGTGGAACAGACAAAGCCCACTCCCATACCCTGTCAATACACAGAATTGTCAAATATGGGCAACGGAAAATCCACACGCAAATCAACCGGTACCACTTCATCGTGAAAAGGTCTCTGTGTGGTGCAGGTTTACAGCATCATTTATCATAGGGCCATATTTTTTCGAAGAGACAGATGCTTCCGGTCCTGTTACCTGTACTGTCACTTGTAAGCGCTGTGAGTGACTTTTGCACAACCGTGTTATTGCAGCTCTCCGACAGTGTGGATAGGATCATTTTTATGCAAGATGGCACACCACCACACATTGCAAATCAAGTTAAGCAGCTGCTGAAGTGCCATTTCAGAAATGCTAGAATTATCAGTCGCCATTTTCCTACAGCCTGGCCATCCCGATCACCTGATCTTAATCCGTGTGACTTCCGGCTGTGGGGCTGTCTGAAAGATGTTGTGTTCAGTGCTCTGATTGCAGACTTAGCTGCATTGAAGGCATGCATTGCACAGCACATTCTGAATGTGACTCCGGAAACACTTTGATCAGTTGTGGAACATGCTGTTTCTCGATTTCAACTTGTTGCAGAAAATGGTGGACAGCATATTGAACATGTTTTGCGCCAGTCACATGGAAATTAACAATCTGATTTCACACTGGACTCGCATTTGGGAGGATGACGGTTCAATCCCGCTTCCGGCCATCCTGATTTAGGTTTTCCGTGATTTGCCTGAATCGATCCAGGCAAATGCCGGGATGGTTCCCTTGAAAGGGCACGGCCGATTTCCTTCCCCATCATTCCCTAATCCGATGAGACCGATGACCTCGCTGTCTGGTCTCCTTCCCGAAAAACAACAACCAACAATTTGATTTAATTTTGATTGATGTTTTAATGCAGTTTTGGGCCTCAGGACAATTAAAAACCAATGTGATTGATGCTTTTTATGCGGTTTTTGGCCTCAGAAAAATTAAAAACCTATGTGATTAAGATGCTTTTTATGCAGTTTTTGGCCTCAGGACAATTAAAAACCAATTTTTCCCATCCAATGTGATATGACCTTGCCGTGGTCAATGGGCTTACGTAACTAACAGTATCACATCTGTACACCCATGCGCACTGAGTGGTACAGTTTGGTTAATGTCAAACGTACAGATTAGGCATTGTTGTATGATCCATTTGTCATTTGTAGTTGACCACTATTAAATTATGATGCTTACAGTGGCATCAATTGCTACATTTTGTAACTATTTATTTTTCTTCTACCATACATTTTCCCTCTTCTCCAAAAATATTCTGTTGCAATTGGACATCTTTCTGACCACTGGTGTTATTTCTACAGTGGTTTGAAAGTTTAACTTTAATTATAATCACCTTGTAGATCCCTCGAACAAAAAACCGTGTGCAGTTCTTGGAAAAAGGCACAGGTCACACCCATCTTTAAGAAGAGTAGTAGAAATGATCCACAAAACTACTGCCCAATGTCCTTGACATCGATTTGTTGTAGAATCTTAGAACATATTCTGTTGTCAAACTTAATGAGGTATCTTGAACAGAATGATCTCCTCTGTGCCAACCACCATGGATTTCAACAATATCGATCATGTGAAACCCAACTCACTTTTCTCTCATGACATACTGAAAGCTTTGGATCAAGGTAATCAGGTAGATGGAGCAGTTCTTGATTTCCGAAAAGGATTTGACTCAGTACCACATCTACATTTATTGCCAAAAGTGAGATCTTGTGGCGTATCAAGTGAAATTTGAGACTAGAGTGTGGACTTTTTGGTAGGTAGGACACAACACGTTATCTCGGATGGAGAGTCATCCTCAGATGTAGAAGTAACTTGAGATGTGCCGCAGGGAAGTGTGTTGGAACCCTTGCTGTTCATGTTGTATATTAATTACCTAGCAGACAATATTAATAGTAAAATCAGGCTTTTCGCAGATGATGCAGTTATCCATAATGAAGTACTATCTGAAAGAAGCTGCATAAATATTCAGTCAGATCTTGATGAAATTTCAAAGTGGTGAAGAGATTGGCAACTTGCTCTAAATGCTCCAAAATGTAAAATTCTGCACTTCACAAAATGATGGAAAGTAATATCTTATGACTATAATATCAATGAGTCATTGTTGGAATCAGCCAACTCGTACAAATACCTGGGTGTAACACTTTGTAGAGATATGAACTGGAATGCCTCTGAGCACTACGGGACTTAACATCTGTGGTCATCAGTCCCTAGAACTTAGAACTACTTAAACCTAACTGACCTAAGGACAGCACACACATCCATGCCCGAGGCAGGATTCAAACCTGTGACCGTAGTGGTCACACGGTTCCAGACTGAAGCACCTAGAACCGCATGGCCACACCGGCCAGCTATGAACTGGAATGATCACACAGGTTCAGTCATGGGTAAAGCAGGCAATAGACTTCAGTTTATTGGTAGAATTTTGGGGAAGTGCAATCAGTCTACAAAAGAGAATGCTTAAAAATCATTCGTGTGACCCATCCTAGAGTATTGCTCAGATATGTGGGACCAGCACCAGACAGAATTAACAGGGACACTGAACATATACGGAAAAGGGCAGCATGAATGGACATAGGACTGTTTAATGCACGGGAGAGTGTCACAGGGATACTGAAGGAACTGAAATGGCAGACTCTTGCAGGCAGACATAAACTACCCCGAGAAGTCTATTAACAAAGTTCCCAGAACTGGCTTTAAATGATTACTGTAGGAATATACTACAATCCTTTACGTATCGCTGACACAGGGATCGTGAGGATAAGATTAGAATAATTACTGCACGCACAGAGGCATTCAGTTATTCTTAGCATGCTTCATATGTGAATGGGACAGGAAAAAATCCTAATAGCTGGTACAGCGGTACAAACCGTCTGCCATGCACCTCATGGTAGTTTGCAGAGTATAGATATAGATGTAGAGGAGGAGGAAGAATAGGGAAATCTACCTCATGATGCCACAACTGACAATCATACAGAAGCTAAAAAGCAGAAGAATGAAGTGGACATGCCATGTAGCTAATATGCCACAAGAAAGACAGCTGAAGAAAGCATTTGAGGGGAAACCAATCACCAGATCTCTGACAGGATGACCGAGGCAGCACCAGATGGACAACCTGGTGAAGGACGTGGGGACAGAAGACTGAGCACAAAACAGAAATGTATGGATGTAGTTTGTGTAAGTAGCATGTGGTCTGCAGGGCCTGCGATCACTGGATACATATGTAATACTTTCGAAAATGTGGAGCTTTGAAAATGAATTAATCAATTCTAGCAGCACTGTACAATGCAGTACAGTCTGAAAAATCTGCACAAATATTTAGTCCAATCTTGATGAGATCTGAAAGTAGTTCAAAGATATGTACAGAGTGACACAGAAAAATGGGAACATTTCCACAATCCAATAAAACTAGAAGTGATGAAGGAAAGGAATTACATTCATAGTAATTGAAACGTTACAACTTTGCCAGTTACTAAACAACGATGACATTTATTATGTTTCAAAAATTACGCCCTTTAGATGGCGCCCACCTGTACGAACACATTCGCGTTGAGATTCCTCATTGACCGTTACAACATCTCAGTCAGGATACTGTGCATTGCATCCTGAATTCTCTATTTGAACTCATCCAAGATTCTTGGTCAAGTCACATAGACATTACTCTTGAAGTAGCCCCATAAGAAGAAAATCACAAATGGATAAATCAGGCGATCTAGGGGGCCAGGGAATCTTACCAAATCGTGAGATCACATGGCTGCCAAACAATTCTCACACATATGCTGTTGATTGCCATGCAGTGTGTGATGTTGCTCCATCCTTCTGAAACCAGGCTTCTTGAACATTTGGGAAGTTGTTCAATGCAGATGTAATGAAAGTTCGTAACAACTCCACCAAACGATCGGCATTGACATTTATTGTGTTTCCCTGTTCGTTTGCAAAAAATGTTGTTGTTATTGTGGTCTTTGGTCCAGAGACTGGTTTGTTGCAGCTCTCCATGCTACTCTATACTGTGCAAGCTTTTTCATCTCCCAGTACCAACTGCAACCTACATCCTTCTGAATCTGCTTAGTGTATTCATCTCTTGGTCTCCCTCTACAATTTTTACCCTCCACACTGCCCTCCAATACTAAATTGGTTATCCCTTGACGCCTCAGAACATGTCCTACCAACCGATCCCTTCTTCTAGTCGAGTTGTGCCACAAATTTCTCTTCTCCCCAATCCTATTCAATACCTCCTCATTAGTTATGTGATCTACCCACCTTATCTTCAGCATTCTTCTGTAGCACCACATTTCAAAAGCTTCCACTCTCTTCTTGTCCAAACTATTTATCATCCACGTTTCACTTCCATACGTGGCTACACTCCTTACAAACACTGTCAGAAACACTTCCTGACACTTAAATCTATGCTCGATGTTAACAAATTGCTCTTCTTCAGAAATGCTTTGCTTGCCATTGCCAGTCTGCATTTTATATCCTCTCTACTTTGGCCATCATCAGTTATTTTACTCCCCAAATAACAAAACTCCTTTACTACTTTAAGCGTCTCATTTCCTAATCTAATTCCCTCAGCATCAACCTACTTAATTTGTCTACATTCAATTACCCTCGTTTTGCTTTTGTTGATGTTCATCTTATATCCTTCTTTCAACATACTGTCCATTCCATTCAACTGCTCCTCCAGGTCCTTTGCTGTCTCTGACAGAATTACAATGTCATCGGCGAACCTCAAAGTTTTTATTTCTACTCCTCGGATTTTAATTCCTACCCTGAATTTTTCTTTTGTTTCCTTTACTGCTTGCTCAGTATACAGATTGAATAACATCGGGGATAGGCTACAACCCTGTCTCACTCCCTTCCCAACCACTGCTTCCCTTTCATGCCCCTCGACTCTCATAACTGCCATCTGCTTTCTGTACAAATTGTAAATAGCCTTTTGCTCCCTGTATTTTACCTTTGCCACCTTCAGAATTTGAAAGAGAGTATTCCAGTCAACATTGTCAAAAGCTTTCTCTAAGTCTACAAATTCTAGAAATGTAGGTTTGGCTTTCCTTAATCTATCTTCTAAGATAAGTTGTTCCAACATTTCTACAGAATCCAAACTGATCTTCCCCGAGGTCAGCTTCAACCAGATTTTCCATTCTTCTGTAAATGATTCATGTAAGTACTTTGCAGCCATGACTTATTAAACTGATAGTTCAGTAATTTTCACTTCTGTGAACACCTGCTTTCTTTGGGATTGGAATTAGAAAACATACAGTCCGATAATCCCATGTGAATGAAATACTACGCCATACTGTCACTTTACTAGCGTCTAGAGGGTGGTCACGAGCGTGATTTTCCCTAGAAGTGGTAGCTCTGTTTATTCAGAAAAACTGTAAGGTGAAAATGTGCCCCATCTGATATCCACAACTTGTTGGGAAATTCATCGTCATTGTTTATTTTTGTTATCATTTGTTGACAGAATCCTAACCATAACTAGTAATCGTTGTCCTTCAATTGTTGCACCATCTGTAGTTTGTACAGATGAAATTTTAAATTGAGATGAAGAATTCTGCAAACACTCTCCCGGGACAATGCAACCACTGCTGCTTGCTTACGAATTGGAATGCCTTGGGCTCCATAAGACAGACTCACCTACAACATCAATGTTTGCTGGAGAACGCACACTTCTTGGTCGTCCTGTTAGTTTCTTCTTGAGGGCAGATCCAGTCTCTTAAAAGTTATTAAAACAACATTTTATCATGTGTTTGTACGGAATGGCATCATGACATCCTAAATTATAAAAATGTCGAAACTCCCTCTGCGCCGTTACCAAACTATTGTTGTATTTATAAAACATTTTTATGGCTAATGCATGCTGTTGTCTGTTCCACTGATCCACGATTACTGAAATGGCAGACTGTTTACTTGCTAACTGTTATGAACCCGCAGTGCTGCCACCTGCCCATGGTTTCCACTACTCATTTCAAACATTTCCATTATTCTGTGTCACCCAGTATTTGCTCTACATTTTAAGAAATGTAAAATTGTGCACTTCTCAAAATGTAGTATACTATGACCAAAATATTGATGGAACGTAACTGGAATCTTCTTGATGCCGTAATGGATCAACGAAGAATAACTGGAATCAGTCAACTCAAATAAATACGTGGGTGTAACAGTTTGTAGTGATATGAAAAGGAATCATCACATGGGCTCAGTCAAAGGTAAAGCAGCTGGCAGACATCATACTGGGAGAAGAAATTCAGTCTACAAAGGAGATTTCTGACAAACACTCGTGTGGCCCCTCCTGGAATGCTGCTCAAGTGTGTGAGAGCTGTACCAAATGCAACCAACAGGGGATACTGAATAACACAAAAGGAACTTTTCTTTATTCCAACAGGAGAGCATAACAGAGATGCCGAAAGTCCAAACAGGCTCATCCTTGTCAAGTCACTGACTATAAATGAAATTCCAATAGCACGGTTTCAAGTATTAGTATCTGTGAATATATTACGGCCCCCTACATATCAATGACACATGGATTGTGAAAAGTGGTTTAGACTAATTACGCTCATTTAAGCAGTCATTCTTTCTGGACTCCATACACAGAAGAAACAGTGGCATCCAGTGTAAAGTGGCTTGCAGAGTAACAGAAGGGTTATACTGTATTTTTGATTCCTTATTGGTTTTCAGCCTTTTAGCTGTATGATCATCTTCCATGAACACATTTACAGTAAATACACACTGAAAATATAAAACTTTATTAAAGTACTGGTACCTTACTGAACAGGATGTACAACGCAATGAGGGTGTAGATTCAAGTTTTAAGATAGTAGAATAATTACTGATAACATATTACATCACATCAAAAACACTACAGTCATAATTTTTGCTTCATTGATGTTACATTATTTTCTGTGCATACGTACAGTTACTTTTCTATTGTGAACATGCAGTAAATACATACATTAGCTTTGTTTAGGTACAGTGTGTTTCAAAAAGAATATACATATTTTGAATGCATATATTTATTAAACTTTAAGCCATATTAATATGAAACTTTACACGCATATTTCCAAACCTCTCAAGTTCAGATTACAGGTGTTAAATATATCCTCCCTCATCGACACAAACAACATCACACTGACACTCTAATCCCTCCCATACTCGGGCAAGCATGTCCTTCGTCACTGATGTTATGGCATTGCGGATCCGGTTCTTCAACTCTTCCAGGTTCTATGGCAGTGGTGGTACATGAACGTTGTCTTTAACGAAACCCCACAGGAAGAAGTCAGAGGGTGTCAAATCCGGTGACCGTGGAGCCCAGCTGAGACATGCTAAGTCGCCAGCTCCAATCCAATGGTTCAGTAAAGTTTCATCCACATATTTATGCACTTGGCTACTCCAGTGCGGGGGTGCCCCATCTTGTTGAAAAATGAAGTTGTCTTCGTGCACCCTAGGGGACAACCAGTTTTGTAACATAGCGAGATACTGCTGACTGTTAACCGTGTTTCGATCGAAGAAGAATGGGCTGTAAACAGATGATCAGGATATCACATAAAACACATTGACTTTAGGTAAATCTCGTTCGTTTTCAATGGCTGCCCCAAATTTGAACATTGTGTTTGTTTATCTGACCACTAACATGGGAAGCTGCTTCATCACTGAATATGATGCACTGTTTGAAAGTGTTATCATTGTCAATAGCATCAAGAATCTCGCTGCAAAATGCCACACGTATGCGTTTGTCATCAGGACGCAGAGCTTTTGATGGGTGTAACTTGTACAGCTTCATAACGAACCGATGTCTCACAACACACCAAATTGTTGTTGTAGGCAGTTGCAACTCCTGACCGGCACAACGAGTTGATTTTAAAGGACTACGCTGGAAAGCAGTTTGAATTCGTGCAACATTTCCTTCAGGAACACGAGGGCGGCCAGGACTCTTTCCTTTACATACACATCCTGTACCTAGAAACTGTCAACGCCATCTGCGAATATTCCAATTTGGAACCTCAACCTGAAATGTCTTTCCACTGTAATCACGAAATTGCTCTTCGCAAACTCGGGAACACAAAATTATTTCTTATACATATGATGGTTACCAAGCAAAACAGAAGAGAACTGACAACTAGTCGCTGTTAATATAAATTATACTACACTACTGGCCATTAAAATTGCTACACCACAAAGATGACGTGCTACAGATGCAAAATTTAACTGACAGGAAGAAGATGCTGTGATATGCAAATGATTAGCTTTTCACAGCATTTGCACTAGGTTGGCACCGGTGGTGACACCTACAATGTGCTGACATGAGGAAAGTTTCCAACCAATTTCTCATACACAAACAGCAGTTGACCGGCATTGCCTGGTGAAATGTTGTTGTGATGCCTCGTGTAAGGAGAAGAAACGCGTACCATCACATTTCCGACTTTGATAAAGGTCGGATTGTAGCCTATCGCGATTGCGGTTTATCGTATCGCACCATTGCTGCTCACGTTGGTTGAGATCCAGAATATGGAATCGGAGGGTTCAGGAGGGTAATATGGAACACCATGCTGGATCCCAATGGCCTCGCATCACTAGCAGCCAAGATGACAGGCATCTTATTTGCACAGCTGTAACGGATCGTGCAGCCACATCTCGATCCCTGAGTCAACAGATGGGGACGTTTGCAAGACAACAACCATCTGCACGAACAGTTCGACGACGTTTGCAGCAGCTCGGACTATCAGCTCGGAGACCGAGGCTGCGGTTACCCTTGACGCTGCATCACAGACAGGAGTGCCTGCGATGGTGTACTCGATGACGAACCTGGGTGCACGAATGGCATAACATCATTTTTTCGGATGACTCCAGGTTCTGTTTACAGCATCACGATGGTCGGATCGTTGTTTGGCAACATCGCGGTGAACGCACATTGGAAGCGTCTATTTGTCATCGCTATAGCTCGCGTATCACCTGGCGTGTGGTACGGGATTCCATCGGTTACACGTCTCGGTCACCTCTTGTTCGCAGTGGACTTTTGAACAGTGGACATTACATTTCAGATGTGTTATGACCCGTGGCTCTACCCTTCATTCGATCCCTGCAAAACGCTAAATTTTGGCAGGATAATGCACGACATCATGTTGCAGGTCCTGTACAGGCCTTTCTGGATACAGAAAATGTTTGTCTGCTGCCCTGGCCAGCACATTCTCCAGATCTCTCACCAATTGAAAACATGTGGTCAATGGTGGCCGAGCAACTGTCTTGTCACAATACGCCAGTCACTACTCTTGATGAACTATGGTATCGTGTTGAAGCTGCATGGGCAGCTGTACGTGTACACGCCATCCGAGCTCTGTTTGAGTCAATGCCCAGGCATGTCAAGGCCGTTATTATGGCCAGAGGTGGTTGTTCTGGGTCCTGATTTCACAGGATCTATGCACCCAAATTGTGTGAAAATGTAATCACATGTCAGTTGTAGTATAATATATTTGTCCAATGAATACCCGTTTATCATCTGCATTTCTTCTTGGTGTAGCAATTTTAATGACTAGTAGTGTATGTATTTGTTTCTCCAATAGCTGAGCCAAGGCGTACCAATTGATAGTTTGGACAAAATATTTCACGGGAGTACTGCTGGCCAGTTCATAGTGTCCAATGGGCACAATATTTCGACGATCAGATGCGTCACCATCGTCCAGTGTGCTGACGAACTGAGCTCCTGAGGGCGGGCGGCCACCTTATATCCCCTCTCCCCGTGGGCTGTTCCCTCTGAGTGAGCAGTGATGGAGGCACAGGGGTCGGCGTCTGTGGGAACATCAGTGTACTTGGTATGTCTGCCCAGCTAAACACTGGTACACAGGGTGCGGGGCATCTCAAATGCAGAGAGTCTGCCCCAGGAGCTGGAACACCTCAGAACTGTATTCCGAAAGAACAGGTTCCTGGAAAAGGTAAGTTAGACACGATCTCCGCCCCACCACTACAGTACAACCTTTTGAGACAGAAGAAGTCACGGAGGAAGAAGTAGCCACTGCATTTATCCCATACACTGGTGCACTATTGGGGAAAATTGGATGCATATTAAAGAAACACCGAGAGTAAAGCTGTCTTTTTCCCGCCAAATAAAATACACTCCTGGAAATGTAAAAAAGAACACATTGACACCGGTGTGTCAGACCCACCATACTTGCTCCGGAGACTGCGAGAGGGCTGTACAAGCAATGATCACACGCATGGCACAGCGGACACACCAGGAACCGCGGTGTTGGCCGTCGAATGGCGCTAGCTGCGCAGCATTTGTGCACCGCCGCCGTCAGTGTCAGCCAGTTTGCCGTGGCATACGGAGCTCCATCGCAGTCTTTAACACTGGTAGCATGCCGCGACAGCGTGGACGTGAACCGTATGTGCAGTTGACGGACTTTGAGCGAGGGCGTATAGTGGGCATGCAGGAGGCCGGGTGGACGTACCGCCGAATTGCTCAACACGTGGGGCGTGAGGTCTCCACAGTACATCGATGCTGTCGCCAGTGGTCGGCGGAAGGTGCACGTGCCCGTCGACCTGGGACCGGACCGCAGCGACGCACGGATGCACGCCAAGACCGTAGGATCCTACGCAGTGCCGTAGGGGACCGCACCGCCACTTCCCAGCAAATTAGGGACACTGTTGCTCCTGGGGTATCGGCGAGGACCATTCGCAACCGTCTCCATGAAGCTGGGCTACGGTCCCGCACACCGTTAGGCCGTCTTCCGCTCACGCCCCAACATCGTTCAGCCCGCCTCCAGTGGTGTCGCGACAGGCGTGAATGGAGGGACGAATGGAGACGTGTCGTCTTCAGCGATGAGAGTCGCTTCTTCCTTGGTGCCAATGATGGTCGTATGCGTGTTTGGCGCCGTGCAGGTGAGCGCCACAATCAGGACTGCATACGACCGAGGCACACAGGGCCAACACCCGGCATCATGGTGTGGGGAGCGATCTCCTACACTGGCCGTACACCACTGGTGATCGTCGAGGGGACACTGAATAGTGCACGGTACATCCAAACCATCATCGAACCCATCGTTCTACCATTCCTAGACCGGCAAGGGAACTTGCTGTTCCAACAGGACAATGCACGTCCGCATGTATCCCGTGCCACCCAACGTGCTCTAGAAGGTGTAAGTCAACTACCCTGGCCAGCAAGATCTCCGGATCTGTCCCCCATTGAGCATGTTTGGGACTGGATGAAGCGTCGTCTCACGCGGTCTGCACGTCCAGCACGAACGCTGGTCCAACTGAGGCGCCAGGTGGAAATGGCATGGCAAGCCGTTCCACAGGACTACATCCAGCATCTCTACGATCGTCTCCACGGGAGAATAGCAGCCTGCATTGCTGCGAAAGGTGGATATACACTGTACTACTGCCGACATTGTGCATGCTCTGTTGCCTGTGTCTATGTGCCTGTGGTTCTGTCAGTGTGATCATGTGATGTATCTGACCCCAGGAATGTGTCAATAAAGTTTCCCCTTCCTGGGACAATGAATTCACGGTGTTCTTATTTCAAATTCCAGGAGTGTATGAGCGTTATTGGGAAGTGTGATAGGTGATCTCACCTTGCAGAAGACTGGCATATAGCAGATTTTAAATGTTGTGGAGAAAATAGGATCTAGATCTTCACTAGAAGAGGCAAGGCTACTAATAGAAGAGGCCATACCTGTGCAGTTTGAAACAACTGTATTTCCACCAACCTCTCCCTCTGAAATCAGTAAAATAATAAACTCACTGAAAAGTAAAAGCTCTCACGGAATTGATGGCATTTCCAGCAAGGTACTTAAAGCTTGTTCCCCACAGATAAGTAGGATTCTCAGCCATGTGTATAATAGCTCTTTGGACCATGGTGTTTTCCCCGATAGACTGAAATATGCCATTGTAAAACCATTGCATAAAAAGGGGGATACGTCGGATGTCAACAACTACCGCCCAATCTCTCTTCTGACAGCTCTATCAAAAATTTTTGAGAAAGTAATGTATTCAAGAGTAGCCTCCCATATTTGTAAAAATAAAGTACTAACAAAATGTCAGTTCGGTTTTCAGAGAGGCTTTTCAACAGAAAATGCTATATACGCTTTCACTGATCAAATATTAAATGCTCTGAATAACCGGACATCACCCATTGGTATTTTCTGTGATCTCTCAAAGGCCTTTGATTGTGTAAATCTTGGAATTCTTTTACATAAGCTAAATCATTATGGTTTGAGGGGGGCAGTGCACAAATGGTTTAACTCATACTTAACTGGAAGAATGCAGAAAGTTGAAATAAGTGGTTCACGTAATGTTAAAACAACTGATTCCTCAAACTGGGGGGCTATCAGATACGGGGTCCCACAGGGTTCGGTCTTAGGTCCTTTACTGTTCTTGATATACATTAATGACTTACGATTCCACATTGATGAAGATGCAAATTTAGTTCTTTTTGCTGATGATACAAGTATAGTAATAACATCCAAAAACCAAGAACTAAGTGATGTAATTGTAAATGATGTTTCTCACCAAATTATTAAGTGGTTCTCAGCAAACGGACTCTCTTTAAATTTTGATAAAACACAGTATATACAGTACCGTACAGTGAATGGCACAACTCCAGTAATAAATGTAGACTTTGAACAGAAGTCTGTAGCTAAGGTAGAATTTTCAAAATTTTTAAGTGTGTCCATTGATGAGAGGTTAAACTGGAAGCAACATATTGGTGGTCTGCTGAAATGTCTGAGTTCAGCTACGTATGCTATTAGGGTTATTGCAAATTTTAGTGATAAGAATCTCAGTAAATTAGCTTACTATGCCTACTTTCATTCACTGCTTTCATATGGCATCATATTCTGGGGTAATTCACTGTTGAGTAGAAAAGTATTCATTGCTCAAAAAGTGTAATCAGGATAATTGCTGGTGCCCACCCACGGTCATCCTGCAGACATCTATTTAAGGATCTAGGGATCCTCACAGTAACCTCACAGTATGTATATTCACTTATGAATAATCCAACCCAGTTCAAAAGTAATAGCAGTGTGCATAGCTATAACACCAGGAGAAAGGATGATCTTCACTATGCAGGGTTAAATCTGACTTTGGCACAGAAAGGGGTAAATTATGCTGCCACAAAAGACTTTGGTCACCTACCAAACAGCATCAAAAGCCTGACAGATAGCCAACCAACATTTAAAAATAAATTAAAAGAATTTCTAGATGACAACTCGTTCTACTCATTGGCTGAATTTTTAGATATAAATTAAGGGAGGGGGAAAAAAACAACTTAAACATTAGTGTCATGCAATATTTTGTGTAATGTAATATCTTGTACAGACATCTTTTATTAACCTGACATGTTCCACATCATTACGAAGTGTCGTATTCATGATCTATGGAACAAGTATTAATCTAATCTAATCTCATCTAATTCCCTGTCAGTGTGGTAAGACTTATATCAGACAGACAGTGTGCACCATCAAAGACTATTGCCGAGAACATCAAAGGAACACAGGAATGAAGTATCCTAACAAGTCAGTGGTCGTCAGAGAGGCCAACAAAATTCACACCGGGGACAAACTCATCAACCGAGACTGCGGTTATTATCTTAGCAAGGCACAGGAATCAACACTGAGTATAATTGAGAAGACACTCAGCAACGAAAATGATCTGGCGAGCTGGGCGGATGTAACAACTACGTCGACACAGCCGCAGATACCAACTCCTGTGTCTCCACAACTGCCGAAGTGTGCCAGTGGGTGCGGAACGGCCCGCAGGTGTGAGGGGATATAAGGCAGCTGCCCGCCCTCAGGAGCTCAGTTCGGCAGCACACCGGGCGACGGGGACACGACTGATCGCTGAAACATTGTGCCCGTCGGACACTGTGGACCGACAGTACACCTGTGGACTCTTTGATCAAACAGAAGGTAATTCATTATGGCAACCACTTCATTTCCACACTCAAATAGTGTGATTCACAAAGACTGAGGCAGTACCGATGTCTCGGAAGATTCATCCTTACTAAACAGGAGGTTTTTCTTCTATTGTACGAGGGCAGTTCAGAAAGTAACCTCCGATTGGTCACAGTGCGGGTTGTGGGGGGAGTAGCGACGCCATCTGTGCGTTCACGCACTCAACAGGTCAGTCGGCATCAAGCCGTGGTCGAGTGAACGTCGTACCTGTGCTAGTTTAGTTTTTGTGGCAGTTTGAAATGTGTGCTGCAATAGAAAACCCTGCCAAATGTGAAGTGCATGCTGTCATAAGGTTTTTTACAGCCAAAGGATATTCTGCAGCAGCTATTCATCGTGAGCTTTGTGCCGTGTACGGACCGAGAGTTATGAGTGAAGGAGTTGTCCGTGAATGGGTACATTTATTTAAAAGTGGACGAGAAAATGTTCATGATGAAGAGAGGAGTGGTAGACCATCATTGGCGACTGACGAACTCGTTCAGATAGTTGATGCAAAAGTTCGTGAAAATCGACGTTTCTCAATGTCGGAGTTGTCTACTGGTTTTCCACAGATTTCTAAGACTCTCTTGTACGAGATAGTGACAGCAAGATGGGGTACCGTAAGTTCTGTGCACGATGGGTGCCCAAAATTCTTACCGACCACCACAAAACTCAAAGAATGGCCTCTGCATTAGACTTTCCGTCACGTTATGAGGACGAAGGAGAACCATTGTTAAACAGAATCGTGACCGGTGACGAAACCTGGATTAAGTACGTGAACCCTGAGACAAAAGAACAATCAAAGATGTGGGCACATTCAAATTTGCCTACCAAACCAAGAAAAGCCTCGCAAGATTTTTCTGCCAGAAAACTGATGGCAACGGTGTTTTGGGATGCCAAAGGGGTGTTGTTGGTTGAATTCATGGAACGTGGTACGACCATTAATCAAGACGTGTACTGTGAAACAATAAAAAAGTTACGACGGGCTATACAGAACAAACACCGTGGTATGCTGACTTCCGGTATCGTTTTTTTGCACGATAACGCCCGTCCTCACTCTGCTCGCAGAACAACGGCCCTTCTTGAGTCCTTCAAGTGGGACGTTATCAACCATCCACCTTACAGCCCAGACCTGGCGCCAAGTGATTATCACCTCTTCATGCATTTGAAGAAATGGCTCGGGTCACAGCGGTTTGATGATGACGAAGAGCTCAAAGATGCGGTCACAGGCTGTCTCCAGGCACAAGCGGGTGATTTTTATGCAGAAGGAATTTCAAAGCTTGTGAAGAGATACGATAAGTGCCTCAATCGCTATGGAGGCTATGTAGAAAAATAGTGCAAAGATGTAGTTGTAAGATGTATATATTAAAATATTTTTATTTAACTTGGTGTATTTTTTTAAATCAACCGGAGGTTACTTTCTGAACGGCCCTCGTAGTTTGTTTTCTGGAAGCAAAAAGTTTCAATAGGATCTTGTCTTGAACTGCTTCATGAGGATTGCCCTTTACTTGCCTTGATGAGTTCTAGTATTATCACCAAAGGAAATTAAATCTCTGTTGATCCATCATGGAAAGGGGACATCAGCTGGTTAAGTAATTGTCAATATCAATTAAATTCTTGAACATCCGTGTAACTGAGGTGTTATATTTTATTTTGATGACTAACAGTTTCGGCATTCCTTTCAGAGTACGCAGACACAATAGCGCCTTCCTAAGCAATCATATACAACAGCTCACTTGACGAAAGGTCTGTTCCTACAGACTGGAAAGCAGTACAGCTCACACCAATATTCAAGAAAGGAAACAGGAGTAACCCATTGAATTACAGATCCTATCACCGACCTTAATTTGCAGTAGGAGTTTGGAACATATACTGTACTCGAACATTATGAATCACCTTGAAGAAAATGAATTATTGATACATAACCAACACAGATTCAGAAAATATCGTTCTTGTGCAATTCCCATGAAAAATGAGTGCTGTCAGCAAGGGATCTCAGATTCATTCCATATTCCTGGATATCCAGAAGGCTTTTGGTACCGTTCCTCACAAGCGACTATTAATCAAATTGCGTGCATATGGATTATTGTCTCAGTTGTGTGACTAGAGTCGTGATTTCCTCTCAGAGAGGTCACAGTTCGTAGTGACAGACTGTAAATCATCGATCAGAACAGAAGTAATATCTGGCATTCCGCAATATAGTGCATAAGCCCTCTGCTGTTCCTGATTTACATAAATGATCTAGGTGATAATCTTAGATTGTTTGCAGATGACGCTGTAATTTACCGTCTAGTAAAATCATCAGATGATGAATTCCAATTACAAAATGATCTAGAGAGAATTTCTGTATGGTGCAAAAAGTCGCAATTGGCACTAAACAAAGAAAAGTGCGAGGTCATCCACAAGGGTACCAAAAGAAATCCGGTAAATTTTGAGTATACGATAAATCGCACAAATCAAAGGCCTGTCAATTCGACTAACTACCTAGGAATTACAATTACGAGCAACTTATATTGGAAAGACCACATACATAATACTGTGGGGAAGGCAAAACAAAGACTGCACTTTGTTGGCAGGACACTTAGAAGATGACACAAACCCACTAAAGAGACAGCCTTCATTACACTTGTCTGTCTTCTGCTGAAATATTGCTGCATGGTGTGGGATCCTTACCAGGTAGGACTGATGGAGGACATCCAAAAAGTGCAAAGAAGGGCAGCTTGTTTCGTGTTATCGTGCAATAGGGGTGAGGGTGTCACTGAAATGATACGTGAGTTGGGGTGGCAGTCACTGAAACAAAGGCGGTGAGATCTATTTATGAAATTTCAATCACCAACTTTCTCTTCCAAATGCGAAAATATTTTGTTGACACCCACCTACTTAGGGAGAAATGATCATCATCATAAAGTAAGAGATATCAGAGCTCTAACAGAAAGATTTAGGTGTTCCTTCTTCCCACACACCATTCGAGAGTGGAATGGTAGAGTAGTATGAAAATGGTTTGATGAACCCTCTGCCAGGCACTAAAGTGTGAATTGCAGAGTAACCATGTAGATGTAGATGTAGATGTGTGCCATCTTCAGGCCCCATATGCCTCTCTCAAAAGAAACAATAATGTCATACAGAGCCGTATATCCCTGGATTTCATGAATTCTAACTTCGAATGAATTCTAAATTCAAATGAAGCACTTGTAAAACAGTTTGAATTTGCAACATCCAGGGATACATGGCTCGTGAATTCAAACCATTTCACAAGTGCTTCCAATGGAGCACTTGTGAAAGATTTGAATTTGCAACATCCAGAGATATGTGGCTCTGTATGACATTATCATTTATTTTGAAAGATGTGTATGTGGCAATGGCATAGTGGAATACCAATCCTGATAGTCCTCAAAATAAAATGGCTGTTAGAGAATTTCATTGATATTGACAAAGGAAATTAATATTGGATTTGATAATGTTACAAAATCTGTATGTGGTAATTTTATACTTAAATATGTCCTTGTTGTTACTGTTTCCTTTGCAAGTTCATCCAGTTTTCCATTTTACCTGACTCGCTAGCGAGCTTCTCCTAAATAATCTCTATGTGTTTTCCTTTTCTGTTACACTGAAAGCATTGTTCTATTACATTGATGCTATAATTATTCAAAGATGCTCTCCAGTCCTTTGTTGTCAGTGACTTTAAAAGAGGCATAGAATCAGTGACTACCAAAATTTTGTTGGGAGCTGTGTGCACAGCATACTTTAGCACGATTGATTCTGCAGTAAAAATTGAAGTGTATTCTGGTAACCGACATTTTCTGTACTCTCCTGACCATGAGCAGTAAAATGCGCATCCTGCATACTCATTTAAGGTTTACTTGGATCCATCAGTGTAGATGAAGAAATAATCTGACCATTCACTTTGTATGTCCTCATATATTTTTGAATAAATATTGGCAGATTTCCTCTGGATTAGCGATTAGACTTTTACATCTACATGGGTACCCTGAAAATCACACTTAAGTCCCTGGCAGAGGGTTCATTGAACCACCTTCACAATAATTCTCTGTTATTTCACTGTCGAACAGCATGCGGAAAAAATGAACACCTATCTCTTTCCGTGTGAGCTCTGATTTCCCTTATTTTATTATGATGATCATTCCTTCCTACGAAGGCCAGTGTCAACAAAATATTTTCATATTCGGAGGATAAAGTTGGTAACTGAAATTTCGTGAGAAAATTCTGCTGCAGCGAAAAATGCCTTTGTTTCAACAGTGTCCATCCCAAATCCTGAAACATGTCCATACCACTCTCTCCCTTATTTTGTGATAATACAAAACATGTTCTTCTTCTTTGAACTTTCTTGAAGTATGCTGTTAATCCTATCTGGTATGGATCCCAGACCGTGCAGCAGAGCTCCTAAAGTGTTGGGAGTCTCTTTAGTAGATCTGTTACATTTTCTAAGTGTTCTGCCAATAAAACAAAGTCTTTGGTTTGCCTTCCCCACAATATTTTCTACATGTTCTTTCCAATTAAAATTGTTCATAATTGTAATTCCTAGGTATTTACTTGAATTTACAGCCTTTGCAGTAGACTGATTTACCGTGCAACCAAAGTTTAATAGATTCCTTTTAGCACTCATGTGGATGATATCACTTGTAGGTAAGAGGTACTTTATAGTGGAATAGACAGTTTGAAGAGGTCTTCATGACAATGATTTTAATTTTTTAAATAATTGTACAACTCATTACTACTGTGTATGGCTGAGGTGATCATTCTTCATCTTTGGCCACAATAGAGAATTAGTCTGTGCTTTTGATTAGAACAGCCTGTTTAAATAATAGTTATATGCCAGCAGCTGTCTGCATAGATGAAGCAGGAGACACTGATGGAGTTGATGTCACTGCTCCTAATAATAGACCTACCCTCATATATCTGCCCCTGCAATTTATCCAACTTGTTTAAACTAGCCTCCATTCATTGTGATATGTAAAAGATCTGTAGCCAATTTTGGTTCTTACGAGTGGTCCAAATGTAGTGACTAACACTATAAGGGAAGTTACCCACATGCATGACACAGTGCTTTGATTATACACTCCTGGAAATGGAAAAAAGAACACATTGACACCGGTGTGTCAGACCCACCATACTTGCTCCGGACACTGCGAGCGGGCTGTACAAGCAATGATCACACGCACGGCACAGCGGACACACCAGGAACCGCGGTGTTGGCCGTCGAATGGCGCTAGCTGCGCAGCATTTGTGCACCGCCGCCGTCAGTGTCAGCCAGTTTGCCGTGGCATACGGAGCTCCATCGCAGTCTTTAACACTGGTAGCATGCCGCGACAGCATGGACGTGAACCGTATGTGCAGTTGACGGACTTTGAGCGAGGGCGTATAGTGGGCGTGCGGGAGGCCGGGTGGACGTACCGCCGAATTGCTCAACACGTGGGGCGTGAGGTCTCGACAGTACATCGATGTTGTCGCCAGTGGTCGGCGGAAGGTGCACGTGCCCGTCGACCTGGGACCGGACCGCAGCGACTCACGGATGCACGCCAAGACTGTAGGATCCTACGCAGTGCCGTAGGGGACCGCACCGCCACTTCCCAGCAAATTAGGGACACTGTTGCTCCTGGGGTATCGGCGAGGACCATTCGCAACCGTCTCCATGAAGCTGGGCTACGGTCCCGCACACCGTTAGGCCGTCTTCCGCTCACGCCCCAACATCGTGCAGCCCGCCTCCAGTGGTGTCGCGACAGGCGTGAATGGAGGGACGAATGGAGACGTGTCGTCTTCAGCGATGAGAGTCGCTTCTGCCTTGGTGCCAATGATGGTCGTACGCATGTTTGGCGCCGTGCAGGTGAGCGCCACAATCAGGACTGCATACGACCGAGGCACACAGGGCCAACACCCGGCATCGTGGTGTGGGGAGCGATCTCCTACACTGGCCGTACACCACTGGTGATCGTCGAGGGGACACTGAATAGTGCACGGTACATCCAAACCGTCATCGAACCCATCGTTCTATCATTCCTAGACCGGCAAGGGAACTTGCTGTTCCAACAGGACAATGCACGTCCACATGTATCCTGTGCCACCCAACGTGCTCTAGAAGTTGTAAGTCAACTACCCTGGCCAGCAAGATCTCCGGATCTGTCCCCCATTGAGCATGTTTGGGACTGGATGAAGCGTCGTCTCACGCGGTCTGCACGTCCAGCACGAACGCTGGTCCAACTGAGGCGCCAGGTGGAAATGGCATGGCAAGCCGTTCCACAGGACTACATCCAGCATCTCTACGATCGTCTCCATGGGAGAATAGCAGCCTGCATTGCTGCGAAAGGTGGATATACACTGTACTAGTGCCGACATTGTGCATGCTCTGTTGCCTGTGTCTATGTGCCTGTGGTTCTGTCAGTGTGATCGTGTGATGTATCTGACCCCAGGAATGTGTCAATAAAGTTTCCCCTTCCTGGGACAATGAATTCACGGTGTTCTTATTTCAATTTCCAGGAGTGTATTTATAACTTTCTCACAGAAATAAATCAAGTTGTTTATATGGGGAGCCCCGGTTAAGAGAGAGTCAAACACCAGTCCAAGAAATTTGGTATGCGATTTTACTGAGAAAGGTTGTGAACCTAAGCTTGTGTTTACTGCTGCATAACTGATGTACTGCCGTCTGAAGATGATTGCTGTGGTTTTTTAGTTGATGTTTCTAATCCATAGTGATAGGGCGACACATTGGTGCATTTCATTCACTTATGTAGATTGTCTACTGCATGTTCTTCCTGCAGGAATATACAGGTGATCCTTGTAAATGGTCACACAGTGCTACAAACGATCCCTGGGGGGATAACAAACAAATAAGGTCTTGTGGTTGGAACAGGGGAGGATAAAGGACATGAAGATGATGAGATCCATATTTTAGAAAGTGAAGTACTTTAGGTGTTGAGAACAGGAAAAAATGGTAAATCACCGGGACAGGCAATATCAATCTGGAGTGTCTGAAATATGGTGGTGACAAAATTGTGAAACTGATAACACAGCTCTTCAACAAAATGATACATGGAGATTCAATACCCAACAAAATAAAGCTAGGTTACATTAATACAATATTTAAGAAAGGGGATCGCAAAATTTGTTCAAACTATCGAGGAATTTGTGTTACAAACACATTAATGAGAATTTTTGCGAAAGTAATTAAAAACAAACTGGAAAAAAATTTTAGAACCCAAGAAGAACAATGTGGATTCACGGCTGGGAGATCATGTGTAGACCATATTTTCACATTACGACAGATTTTGGAGAAACATAGGGAAAAATCAAAAAGTATAGGATTAATTTTCATAGATCTAGAAAAAGCGTATGATACTGTTCCAAGAAAATTACTTTGGAGAGCACTACATATGGCAAACATAAACCCTTCCTTGATTAAAATAATACAACAGATGTATAAAGATAACATTTGCCAAGTGAAAGTTGGTAATAAACTTTCACAGAAATTTAGAACAAGCAAAGGCCTTTTACAGGGCTGTCCCATGTCACCATCATTATTTAAAATCTATATAGATATTAGCCTTAGAGCATGGTTTCGTAAATGTAATACTATGGGATTAGAAATAAGAGATGGAGTTTACCTACATCATTTATTATTTGCTGATGATCAAGTAGTCGTAGCACAAGATGGGGAGGATGCTAACTATATGTGCAATCAACTAGCAGTAGCATACAAAACTTGGGGTTTGAAGATTAATTACCAAAAAACAGAATACTTGACTAATGATTCAGATGAGCTATACATTGAAGGAAAGAAAATCAAAAAGATAAACACTTTCTGTTATTTGGGATCCATTTTAGAAATCGAGGGAAAATCAGAGTCAGAAATCAATAAAAGAATTAGTAGCGGACGGAGGGTCATTGGGATGCTTAACTCAGTCTTATGGAGCAGGAATGTAATGAGCAGAACTAAAAAATTAACATACAAATCCATATTAGAGAGTGTGGTTCCATATGGAACGGAGACCTGGACAATTAACATGAAGCACATTAAAAAATTACAAGCTCTAGAGATGGACTTTTGGAGAAGATCGGCAAGAATCTCCAGGAAAGAAAAGGTAAGGAACACCGAAGTAATAAGGAGAATGGAAATAAAAGAAAGAATATATGACGTAATGGATAGGAAGAAATTACAGTGGTACGGTCATGTACGACGAATGGAGGAAGCCAGAATACCAAAATTGATACTGGAGTGGGAACCGGAGCGGAGAAGAAGAAGAGGACGACCTGTGACCACCTAGCTCCAAAATGTACAGCACACAATGAGGAGAATGGGCGCAGAGGAAGAGGACACGCAAGATCGAAACACCTGGAGAAATATTTTGAGAGTATAGTTTAAGAACGTTTATTGTTTGTATTGTCATTTCCAGGTAAATTATTATGTTGGAGATAAGCCTCTGTAATGAGGGAAAGCTCAAAAATAATAATAACAATGGTTGGAAATGCATCCCAAGTAAGGTACATCCAACTCAAGGTGGGAATAAAAGATCTTTGACAGTGCCGGTTTCAATTATTTGAAGGACACAGGAGGACACACCAGGCAAGTAGGATTTTTCTGTCCATATCAGGGTTTTAGCTCCACGATCACTGGCTCAGCCTCAATGTGTGGGCAGCAATTATTAGCTGCCACCTCATGGGACCAGTCATCCTTTCACAGTTCAGGCATATCTGCACTTCCATGTAACGTAGCACCACTCATTTGTGGCCACATGTCCAGATGTTCTTTTCTGCTTCTTATCTCTTGTGGATAATTTCCTCATTTAGCAAAGGGAAGAATATCAGTTTCCAGATGTGGTGGTCCGTAGGTCGTGGTATAGTGGCTAGTGTTGCTGCCTCTGGATCACGGGGTCCCCGGTTCAATTCCCAGCCAGGATGGGATTTTTCTCTGCCCGGGTACTGGGTGTTTTGGGTGTTTGTGTTGTCCTCATCATTTCATCATCATTCGTGAAAGTTACTAGACTGGACTGTGTAAAGATTGGGAGTTTGTACGGGCACTGATGACCGCACAGTTGAGTGCCCAACAAACCAAACATCATCCTCATAATCATCAAGATATGGTGTGTACGTTGTGTACAGGATGTTTCACCATTCGTGGTACACACTTCTAGAGGTTGCAGGGGGGACATAGTAGAACAGTTTTACATAGCATGTCTGGAAATGTTATCCAGTGACACTACAGACTGTCAAAGTTATAGGCACCAGTGCATGTAAATTTATGTATACAGGGTGTGGTAGATAAGTAATGAGACTGGCCGCCGTGCGGCGCCCCAGTCGCTCGCAGGGCGGTCTCCACCTGTACGTCACGTGGTGGGGGATCTGAGCTAACAATAGAACCGGTTCGCAGTCGCGTCGGAGCTCTGGTGCAGTGAGGGTCGAGCTTCGCGTATTACGCTGTTTGTGTGCCCGTGACACTTGTGAAAACGCTGAAGATGGATCGCTCGATAGAACAGCGGTATGCAATCAAATTTTGCTTTCGTTTGGGCAAAACTGCTTCGGAAACTTTTGCTATGATTACGGAAGCCTACAAAGAAGACTCCCTATCAAGAGCTCAAGTGTTCCGGTGGTTTAATGAATTTAAAAACGGGAGGGAATCCGTTGAAGACATGGAACGATCTGGACGCCCTTCAACGAGTCGTGTGGATGAAACGGTGGCCAAAGTGAAAGAACTCCTGGACTCCGACCGTCGTTTAAGTGTCAAAATGATTGTCGATGAGGTCTCCGTGAATAAATTTACAGTTCACCAAATTGTTACGCAAGATTTGACGATGAGGAAGGTTTGCGCAAAATTGGTTCCCCGAGTGCTCACCGCCGAACAAAAGCAACAACGAGTGGACGTTTGCCGTGAGATGTTGAATGATTTGGGAAATAATCCACACTTTTTAGACAATGTAGTAACAGGCGACGAATCGTGGACATTCCAGTACGACCCGGAGACGAAAGCCCAGAGCTCGGAGTGGCACACACCGGCATCCCCGTGGCCGAAGAAAGCGAGAATGTCAAAGTCCCGCATCGAGACAATGCTGATTGTGTTTTTCGACAAGTGTGGGTTAATTCACAAAGAGTTTGTCCCTCAGGGGAAGACTGTCAATGCCGAATTCTACAAAGAAGTCCTTCAGCGATTGCACAGAGCCGTCAAACGGAAGCGACAGGACCTCGCTCAACGCTGGCGTCTGCACAACGACAACGCTCTGGCACACACAGCGTTCCTCGTGACCTCCTACTTAACCCGAATTGGAGTTGAAGTTTTGCCACAGCCAACATACAGCCCTGACTTGAGTCCTCCTGATTTCTTCCTATTTCCGAAGGTCAAAAGATGCCTGAAGGGTCATCGTTTCGACGATATTCCGAACATCCGACGTGCTGTCACAAAGGCACTAACTGGGATAGCTCAAACGGACTACAGTGGGGCCTATGAAGCTTGGAAAATGCGCTGGCAACATTGTGTCGATGCCCAAGCCGAGTACTTTGAAGAATATTAACGTTTTGTACAAATTGGATCAATAAATTTGTTTTTCTAGACTGAGTCTCATTACTTATCTACCACACCCTGTATACAGGGTAATTCTGTGATGATGTCACAAACTTTTTAAGATGATGGAGAAGGATAGATGTCTCAGTCTGAGGTAAGGATCTCTGTAGCAGAAACAAATGAGTTGAAAGCTATAAGCGAAAACCATTCTGATACTTCTGACAGTGGAATATGTGTACCGGTACTGTTGTTGCTAAGATTGTAGGGTAGACAACTTTCAGAGGTGGTAGTCTGAACCAAAACAAGATAAAATGCAAATGAGGGCTGCAAAATACATACCTGAGGAATTATGCGCACTTGCCCAATTGCACTATGAGCTCTATTTATAACTCTATGCAATCAAAGTAGTCCACAGATCTTTCAGAACTGAGTGTTGGGCAAGCTGTATTGCAACCAGGATGGAAATATACTGATCAAGTCTTACCACCAACAATATTCACTGTAACAGGATATCAAATTAAACATAAAACATGAATGCTCTTATTGATCTAATTGCAATGTATGACATGGTTTGGAGGCATGGGCCACTTTATATGCTGAAAATCCAAAACATTATGACCACTACCCACCAGGATGCTGGATCCTACCTGGTGGCATTGTGGGCCTGTGATGCGGTAACAAAAGTACGAGGGCGGTTCAGAAAGTAACCTCCGATTGGTCACAGTGCGGGTTGTAGGGGGAGTAGCGACGCCATCTGTGCGTTCACGCACTCAACAGGTCAGTCAGCATCAAGCCGTGGTCGAGTGAACGTCGTACCTGCGCTAGTTTAGTTTTTGTGGCAGTTTGAAATGTGTGCTGCAATAGAAAACCCCGCCAAATGTGAAGTGCGTGCTGTGATAAGGTTTTTTACAGCCAAAGGATATTCTGCAGCAGCTATTCATCGTGAGCTTTGTGCCGTGTACGGACCAAGAGTTATGAGTGAAGGAGTTGTCCGTGAATGGGTACGTTTATTTAAAAGTGGACGAGAAAATGTTCATGTTGAAGAGAGGAGTGGTAGACCATCATTGGTGACTGACGAACTCGTTCAGACAGTTGATACAAAAGTTCGTGAAAATCAACGTTTCTCAATGTCGGAGATGTCTACTGGTTTTCCACAGATTTCTAAGACTCTCTTGTACGAGATAGTGACAGCAAGATTGGGTTACCGTAAATTCTGTGCACGATGGGTGCCCAAAATTCTTACCGACCACCACAAAACTCAAAGAATGGCCTCTGCATTAGACTTTCTGTCACGTTATGAGGACGAAGGAGAACCATTGTTAAACAGAATCGTGACCGGTGATGAAACCTGGATTAAGTACGTGAACCCTGAGACAAAAGAGCAATCAAAGATGTGGACACATTCAAATTCGCCTACCAAACCAAGAAAAGCCTCGCAAGATTTTTCTGCCAGAAAACTGATGGCAACGGTGTTTTGGGATGCCAAAGGGGTGTTGTTGGTTGAATTCATGGAACGTGGTACGACCATTAATCAAGACGTGTACTGTGAAACAATAAAAAAGTTACGACGGGCTATACAGAACAAACGCCGTGGTATGCTGACTTCCGGTATCGTTTTTTTGCACGATAACGCCCGTCCTCACTCTGCTCGCAGAACAACGGCCCTTCTTGAGTCCTTCAAGTGGGACGTTATCAACCATCCACCTTACAGCCCAGACCTGGCGCCAAGTGATTATCACCTCTTCATGCATTTGAAGAAATGGCTCGGGTCACAGCGGTTTGATGATGACGAAGAGCTCAAAGATGCGGTCACAGGCTGGCTTCAGGCACAAGCGGGTGATTTTTATGCAGAAGGAATTTCAAAGCTTGTGAAGAGATACGATAAGTGCCTCAATCGCTATGGAGACTATGTAGAAAAATAGTGCAAAGATGTAGTTGTAAGATGTATATATTAAAATATTTTTATTTAACTTGGTGTATTTTTTTAAATCAACCGGAGGTTACTTTCTGAACGGCCCTCGTATGTAAGTGGAGCAGTCAAGGATGAGGGGTCACCCTAGTGAAGATATGGGCAGCAAATGGGGAAATGCATTGAGATAAGTGAGCCTGATGAGGGGCAGATTATTATCATGCAGAGCCTGTGAACAAATATCTTGAAAATGGTGAAGCTAGTCAAATGTTCACGTACTACTGTAATGAGCATCTATGGAAAGAGGTAGAAGGACACTGAAACTATCACTAAGTGCTTAATGGTTGGACACCCATGACTCGTTACAGAATGTAACAACAAAAACAATCAATTATTAATAAAATCATTTAATTGGACGGATAAAAAAGGCGGCAGAACACACGCATAAAAGATTGTTGTAATTGGCAAGCTTTTGGAGCCAGTGGATCCTTCCTCAGGCAGAAGGGTTGAAGGGGAAGGAAGAAGGGTGAAGGGAAAGGACTGGAGAGGTCTAGGAAAAGGGGTAGATTTCAGGAAAGTCACCCTGTACCGCAGGTCAGGGGGACTTATCATACAGGATGAGAAGGAGAGACTGATTGTTGGGAACTGCATTGGACGAGATTTGAAAACCTGAGAGCTTGAAGGTGGAAGACAGGGTAATATGCAAGACAGAGATTACTACTAAAACAGTGTGCACGAGTTAGTAAGGGCAAAAACCTAAGTGCATTGTACATACAGTGGTGGGAGGAGGCGGTGAAAAATAGACAGGAAAGACAATTAAAGAGGCAGAAAACTAAAATGGAGTGAAGCAAAGAGTAGTTACAGTGAAGAAATGCTGAGAAAGAAGAAATTATTATTTTTTTTTTATTTATTTATTGTTCTCTGAATCAATACTGAACATCACATGCACATGGTGATGCACAAACATACATTTGATGTTGGAGTTTTTGATAATTTGCTGGCATGAAGTAATATGCCGAAAGCTTACACAAACATGAGTTTACATACATATTTTCTGAGAAGTTATGGACACACAAATTTATGAACACACAAATTACATACTCAGTTACACATTTCTATTTTATTGCTGTATTCCTCTCACACATATAACAACAGTAACTAGTTGGATATTCTTTCTGCACTTAATTTGCTTAATAGCAGATGGTATAGATGCAAGATTTTTGCATATACTTGCATTAATGTTTCACTCTTTACAAAATTCTTTGCTGCAATTTGTTTCATGTTTCTTTCCAGGCATGTGGAGCAGAAATTCACTTGCACTGTAGAAACAATAATCAAGTAGGAATGATTTTAATTTTTTATTAAATACAGTCAGGGACTTACTGTTTTTTATTTCTGAACGCAGGCAGTTGTATATTTTAATGCCTTTATTGAAGGGAGTGTTTTTAAAGGCAGAGGTGTGCATTTCTTTAACACAGAGTTTCATTTTCTGCCTATTACCATAGTCATAGACATTTACATTTTTATTAAATTTTGCAATATTACTTTTTACAAATTTGGTTGGTTGGTTGTTGGGGAAGGAGACCAGACAGCGAGGTCATCGGTCTCATCGGATTAGGAAAGGACGGGGAAGGAAGTCGGCCGTGCCCTTTGAAAGGAACCATCCCGGCATTTGCCTGGAGCGATTGAGGGAAATCACGGAAAACCTAAATCAGGATGGCCGGACGCAGGTTTGAACCGTCGTCCTTCCGAATGCGAGTCCAGTGTCTAACCACTGTGCCACTTCACTCAGTTTTACAAATTTGCATAGTTCTAGTATATACAGGCTGCCAAGGGATAGGATGAGCAACTTTCGGAAGAGAGGTCTGCAGCTGTCAGTCGACTCGTAATTTCTCTGAATTAAATGGAGAATTTAGTTGTATAAGGCTGATTGAACAGAATATCATAATTGTCAATTTGTATAGACCTACAAATGGTGATGTTAATTTATTTTTCGAGAAATTTCAACAAATGATGAGAAAAATTTTAAAATTCAAAACTAATGTCGCAGTATGTGGCGATTTCAACATAGAGTTGTCTGGCTCAGATGAGCCTGTAAAGGAACAACCTCCTCTAGCACTACTTTTCCTCAACAGTAGTTGTCAGTACCAGTACTATTTTTCAAATTTTGGACAGATCAATGTTATCTCAGTTGCTTTTCTCAAAACTTTCAGATAATTTGATAAGCAGTATGTTATATTTCAAGCTAAAATTTATGAAACATAATTTATGTTAATTCCTTCTGTGTCAGCATTTCTTCATTGTAATTACTCTTTGCTTCAGTCTGTTTTAGTTTTCTACATCTTTCGTTGTCTGTCCCATCTATTTTTCACCGCCCCCTCCCACCTCTGTTACGTACACTGCACTTAGCTCTTCACCCTTATTAACTTGTGCAAAATGTTTTATTAGTAAACTCTGTCTTGCATATTACCCTGTCTTACACCTTTAAGCTCTCAAGTTTTCAAATCTCTTCCGATCTCTTCCGATGCAGTCCCTAACGATCAGTCTTTCCTTCTCATCCTGTACGGTAAGTCTCCCCTGACCCGCGGTTCGGGGTGACTTTCCCGAAATCTAACCTAAACCTCTCCAGTCCTTTTCCTTCAGCCTTCTTCCTTCAAATTCAACCCTTCTGCCTGAAGGAGGAGCCACTGGCTCCAAAAGCTTGCCAATTACAACAGTCTTTTATGTGTCCTTACAGAATGTGGAGTTTTGACAATTGTCTGCTTTGTAAAGTAGGATGGATGGTGATCTGTGGCTTCTCTGCCAAAACAGCACGATTCTGGTGCACACACAGGTATTTTGGAGCGCACCATGCATCATACATTGTTGAACATGGAATCCCACAGCAGACCACCCCTACGTGTTCACATGTTGAACCAATGTCATCATTAGTTATGACTGCAGGTGGCATGGGATCATTGGTATTCAACTGTCAATCAATGGAAACATATCAGCTCTTCAGATGAATCACATTTTTGTTACACTAGGTTGGCAGTGATCTCCACAAACACCATCATTGAGGTAAACGGTGGATCAAAACATGCAGTGCGCCATGGACGCAAGTAGATGGGAGCAAATATTATGCTGTGGGAGACATTCTCCTGCACTTGCATGGGATCTGTGGTAGTAATCAAAGACATACTCACAGCTGCAAACTACGTGCACCCCTTCACAGTTGATGTCTTCTCCGACCGCAATGTCATCTTTCAGCACAATAATAGTCAGTGTCTCAGAGCCAGAACTGTGCTACAGCAGTTTGAGGAGCATTATAGTGATCTCACATTGATGTCATAGTGACCAAATTTGCCTGATGTACAGTAAATCCTATGGATTCCACCTATGGTTTTCAAGGCAAATCTCTTAGCTGGATGTCATCATACTTGGCAAACAGAAAACAAAGAGTACTTATTAACATCACCGGCAAGAAATTTCTCTCTGGCTGGAAAAAAACACTCAATTAGGTGTTCCACAAGGTTCAATATTAGGTCCACTGCTTTTTCTGTATTATATTAATGATATGGCGATGACAGGTCCAGTCTGATAATATCCTCTATGCAGATGACTCAACAGCTGTAGTCTGTTGTAAAAATGAGGTAGACCTGATTCGTCATATTCAACAAACACTTGGGGAAGTAGAGGCATGGGTCAAAAACAATAACTTGACATTAAATTTTACAAAAAAAGAAATTGTTCATTTTACCATAAAAGGAACTGCACAGTCTATAAGTGAAATAAGGTATATGGACAAAAAATTAGAGACTGCAGACTGTGTCAAATTCCTTGGTGTGTTAGTCAATAAAAACCTGTTACGGAGTCACCATGTGGACAACATACTGGGTCGACTGAATACCTTTGTATATATTATGAATATCTTGTATAGTATTACTGATTTAGCTGTAAGAAAAACCGTATATAATGCATATTTAGTTTCAGTCATTACGTATAGTATAATTTTCTGGGGGTCTGAAAAAACAAATTTACTTAGAACTTTTAGACTACAAAAAAGAATCATCCGAGCAATAGTGAGAGCAAAACCAAAGCAACATTGCAAACCTTTATTTGTAAAACTAAATCTAATGAGCATTCCAAGCATATACATCTATGAAACTCTCACTTTCACGAAAAGAAACCCACAACTTTTTGAGGGCAACTTCTTTTTGCATCAATATGATACTAGATATAGAACGAGCTACATGTTACCTACCCACCGTTTAAAATCATATGAAAAAACCCCATACTATATGGGCATGAAATTTGTAAATAAAATATGGAAATATATGGATGACCCAAATGTAAAAGGTACCAAAAGAGACCTGGAAAAATATCTGAAAGATAAATGTTACTATGGTGTGGAAGTTTTCATGAATAGCAACAATGCATTATAATTGTAATTAAAATACCTCTTTGAAGATGTTACGCCATATATATTATTAGTTTATTGTCTGTTTTTAGTAATATATAATGTAAAACTGACAAGTCACCTATGTCACAATCTTTGACTGTATAAGACATGTTATGTGATAATAAAAATTGAATTGAATTGAATATGTTGCTGTCAGTTGTCATCACCGTGTACGAAAATCAGCGACCTGTTATTCATGCACATTACATGATCTGAGTGTACACATCAAATCTCACATGTGTCCCCAAACCTAACAACAAACAGTTGGATCCCTGATATGCAGAATCAGCAATGTATTTCATTTCAAAGACTGACAAATATGCTATTGAGCAGGTGGTTGTAATGTTTTGCCTCATCAGTGTAAATTATTGCCAGTTATTCCACGCAGAAAGACATCAAACCTAATTGACAACATGTTTTGTAAGTACATGAAAAGACACTAGCTGTCTAGTGTGCCCACACATGGGAGCAAAATGGTCCGCAACCCCCACCCCCTAGTTCTCATGAAAAGGGAAAAGAGTGTGTAATCCGGTGTTTTACTTTCAAGAAAATGATTTAAAAGTCAGAATTATGTAGGTTTATAAGAAGACCTTACAAGTAGCCATTCATCTTCCCAAATATTACAAATATTCCATACCCTCAGGCGTAGGACCACCATCCAAACTGCTGTATGCATCCTTTTACTAGGTGTACAAAAGTATTTGATAATGGCTTACTGCAGGGATCTGTCCTTTCTCCTCTCTTAATTAATTTATAGGTATCTAGTATTGCTACAAAATGGTCCACAAAGTTTGGCTGTGTGAATGATTGGGCAAAACCTTTGAAACAACTGAAGAAATCCTAACTTCTGATTAGACATCTTAAGACAATACCTCCATAAATGGAGGTTACAACTTAACTCAAAACAGAATTTGCATGTTTTCATATTTCCAATAAAGAGCCCTTGATGTCTTGATTCTTCATAATATACCAGGTGATCAAAAAGTCAGTATAAATTTGAAAACTGAATAAATCACGGAATAATGTAGATACAGAGGTGCAAATTGACACACATGCTTTGAATGACATGGGGTTTTATTAGAACCAAAGAAATACAAAAGCTCAAAAAATGTCCGACAGATGGAGCTTCATCTGATCAGAATAGCAATAATTAGCACAACAAAGTAAGACAAAGCAAAGATGATGTTCTTTACAGGAAATGTTCAATAGGTCCACCATCATTCCTCAACAATAGCTGTAGTCGAGGTATAATGTTGTGAACAGAACTGTAAAGCATGTCCGGAGTTACGGTGAGGCATTGGCGTCGGATGTTGTCTTTCAGCATTCCTAGAGATGTCGGTCGATCACGATACACTTGTGACTTCAGGTAATACCCAAGCCAATAATCGAACGGACTGAGGTCTGGGGACCTGGGAGGCCAAGCATGATGAAAGTGGCGGCTGAGCAAATGATCGTCACCAAAAGACGCGCGCAAGAGATCTTTCACGCGTCTAGCAATATGGGGTGGAGCGCCATCCTGCATGAACATCATACGTTCCAGCAGGTGTTTATCAGCCAGGCTGGGGATGATGCGATTCTGTAACATGTCGGCATACCTCTCTCTCGACACGGTAGCAGTTACAAAACTAGAATCACGCATTTCCTCGAAGAAAAAAGGCCTGATAACGGTAGATGTGGTAAATCCAACCCATACCGTGACTTTCTCGTCATGCAATGGAGTTTCCACAACAGTTCTAGGATATTCAGTAGCCCAAATTCTGCAGTTGTGGGCGTTGACAGACCCTCGGAGTGTGAAATGAGCTTCGTCGGTCCACAACATGTTACCATTCGTCATCTTCCGCCATCTTTTGAAGCACACACACCGTAAATACCCTCCGCTTCACTAAATTGCCAGGTAACAGTTCATGATGCTGATGGATTTTGTACGGATAGCATCGGAGGGTACGCCTAAGTGCCAACCAAACAGTAGTGTATGGATGGAATGCCGGTGCGAAGTGCGACTGCACGAGCGCTGACTTCCCCGTGCATAGACGAACCCGCTACAGTCTCCATTTCTTCCTGAACTGTCTCAGCAGCATTACGCCTTGTGCTCAGTCGGCCACTACGGGGTCTATCGTCTAAACAAACCGTGGCTTCACACTTCGAAATCATTCTCGCCACAGCTGCATTTGTCAACGGGCCTTTACCCATTCGTATTCCCTTCCTTTCAGATAACGTCAGCATGCTGCGATTGCTGGCGCATCTGATTCTCTCTCTCATTGCAGCTCCTTTTATACACGATTGTCATGCGCAGTCACTGTCGTTTTGCTGTCCAGCATCATCTTTCGGACATTTTGGGAACTTTTTTTTTTTTTCTAGTAAAACCCCACGTCATTCCAAGCATGTGTCTCAATTTTTACCTCTTGTAACCTCCCCACAAAAAAAATGTTAAATGGAAATGAAAATGAGCCAAGTGTAAACTCCCCACAAAATAATAATTAAATGGATTTTTTTAATATTGTGACCTCTGAACAAAATTGGCTCCCATTTATAGTCTGTGTGGAAAAATGCATTCACATTTAATATTCCCACAAAATTCTTTTCTCATTTAATGTCAAGTTCGAAACAGAAAAATTCCTAAACACCAAATTAATAAAAAAGTATTGTAACCTGATAAATTTTATAAGGACAGCAGCGCTGCCCTTCGGCCCTGTATTCAGAATAAAAAAAGCAAAAATTCTTACCTCAATAAAAACTGCAATTATATCTGCTCTTAATTAGATATTTTTTGACACAGCTTCGTGCAATGCTGGCGTATATTTTTTTTTTTTATTCTTGGAAGGAATGATCATGCATTGGAAATATTCTTTAAATTGAAATGAATGCTTTTCTTTAAAGGAGTTACTTCATATTATAAAAATTATTACTGGCCCATCTTTTTGGAACAAATTAAATTACATTAACATACATTATTAAATATGTGCAAGGCTGCTTCTTTACCTTCTACAACAATACTCATCCTCCAGAGTCCTGAACAGAGTCGCGAGCAGAGCACACAGCCGACGCATGCCGACTCCCGCCGACTACGCAGACTATTACAGTCAACTCGCGCAGACTAGCGACAAGCAACAACTAATGATAAACTACTCTCTGGTCAGAGATTCTGTCATGCTTCGCCCATCGCCGGCGAAGCATACGTCTTAAATTCTCTATCTACATTATTCCGTAGTTTATTAAGTTTTCAAATTTATACTGACTTTTTGATCACCCGGTACATCCAAAATACCTTAGGATTGCCTTACACAGAACACTTTCTTTTAAGGAGCATTTGATGCAAACATCTGCTAATTTCAAAAGCAGAAATAATATTCTTCATGAACTCTGTGGCTGGGGATCATCAGCAGACACACTTCAAGTTTTGGCACTTTGATTGTTGTACTCAACAGTAGAGTACTGTGTATCTGTCTGGCTTAATAGTCCATATATATGAAAAAGGTAGAAGAATAACAAAGTCCCAGGCACTATTGGTGGGTCAATACGATCGACTCCAATATACTGGTTACTTGTACTGGTCATGTGCCACCTTTCAGTATCATATGGAAGAGTGAGCTACCATGTCAGAATCAGAAGGCTGTTGATAATTGCGATCTTTCTGTATTGAATGATGCATTCTCTACAGAGTGAAAAAGATTGACATCAAGATCTCCTACTCTCATAACAGTCAGGATTCTAGATGAAAAAGGATTCATTGTCGCTGTTTTGTGGAAATGCTTCTGGCAACAAAACTGCCCTCCACAATTCCTGAAATTGCCCTGTGGCCAGAAGTATCCCCCTGGATTTGACCAGTCTTGAGCAATTTGGACTACTCCGATTTGCATCCAAACGGGTGATGGAAGATGTGCACTCTCCACAAGTAGGGCAAATCTTCACCACCTGAACCGTGAATTTTTCTTCCAAAATCTTTTCTTAAAGAATTTACTTTACTTACTGGCAATTCATCAAGAACATTGACACATTTAATCACACTAGTTGCCAGGAAGTAACTGGTGGAAAATTACCTTTAACAAATATGAATTTATTCCTGAAAGCTTTTTCAAAACAGATTTAAAATTATAAGCAGAAAAGCACATTTGAAATATCAAGTCACAATTTAACAAATGTGAATTTTATTCCTAAAAGCCTTTTCAAAACAGATTTAAAATTATAAGCAGAAAAGCACACTCGTAATATCAAGTTACGGTTTTATTTAGAGGCAAGAACAATATTACAGTAGGAGCCTTCGGGCTGAGAAGCTTGCCTGCTCCCTTTCAACACGGCCGTAGTCATGACCGCTCACAACAACCTGTACACTGGTGCAAATCTGCAGCACACCAGATTACTTTAAACAAAAGAATGTTGAACAACTCATACAAACATGTAAACTATGCACACCATAAGAGGAATGGAAATGGTACAACCCTCAAATTATTTGCCACTGAGTGTAACTTGTTTTTAAAGAACTCTTATGGTGAAAGACTGGCCACTTTATCAACTAAAATGAGTATTTAAATAAAACCCATAAAATCCAGATTTACATAAAATGTACAACAGGCTCTACATTACACATATACCACCTCGCAAGATGATAGGCAAGGTAAAAACATATTTCAAGAATTTGGCCTTTAAGCAAATATATTCGTTAACACTGAATCTGATTAACATGACAGAGGCAGCTCTGAATGACAGACATATTAGCACTCCGACCGACAATCCGACCAATTTCCAACCGTCAGATCCAACTGCACAAACAAGAGAAATATGGCCGATGTCGAGTAAACCAAGATACCTACACTTTCTAACTCAGCCTGACCAAGTTCAAGGCATCAAACACCACTCAAGACAAGTTTAAAGAATACAGAAAACACAAGTCAAAACTGTCAAATCACAATGGAAGAAGGCTGCGGGTTCTAGACAGCAACACCAACCACTTGTTATCACAGGCGTGAACAATCCACAAATAATGAACAAATCGTAACAGTCGAGATTTTAAAAGAAGTCGCTAATTACTCAACTTGAGGATCCTGCTTCAGAGGAAATCAAAGAGTCGCTCTCACAGCTAGCGCCTCCACACGCAACCGCGCGTGCCCGCCGCCAAAAGCCCCGGCCTGGCTTCGCACTTTGGACACTACGTCGCTGCTCAGTTCCGACGAACCGGCAAGGTCCAACCACATCCCGACTCGGAAAATGGTGTTCATCCTAATGATCCGAGATGTCGTTGACTAAGACGACTGGCCAAGGAAACGACCAACGGCAGCCCGCTTTCACCGACAGCAGTCCTGGCGCATAATAACACCGTACGGACCCGATGGTTGCTGGCTGCCAATTCTTCTCGACTGATACTAGTGTCCGCCATCCGATGACCAGCCGAACGATTGACCAACGGCCTTCTGTCTGCGTCGACCACGGCCCGGCATGTACTTGCACCATGCAGACCTGCCTGCTGCTGACTGCCAACTCATCCAACCGCGGAGTAATGACGAAACCGACTCAGTCCACAACCCAACAGCGACTGAGACTTAGAGCCGACCGACTAACATGTGAGTGTCTGCCTTCTGCCTGATTCTGTCGCCTCACTGCACCGACTCCCAGACTGACCGACTGACCAGACTGCCCGACACTGACAGACTCAGACTGACTGACCAACTGCTGAGCTCATAACTTAAATGCACGTGAACAGCCAACCTTTCCCCTTTCCCACCAGAGGGAGACACCAAAGCTGCGATTGCCACAGCGGCGCCACCGCCAGAAACGGAGGGCGACTGCTTTACACTACGCGCTGCAGCGCGCTTTTCAAAACAACAATTTTTACTACGGCTCACCACCATTTTGTGACTTTGGTGCTGAATGACAGACAGTTACTCATATTGAATCAACATGTCATCCCTGTGCCTAAAAGAGAATTTTCAAAGATTTTTTGACAGGGCCAAATGTAATGATGAACTATATAAAAGACCTTGATCTTCACCTACGACTATTGTCATTTGTATTATACACTGAGCTGTAAAAGTCATGGGACACCTCGTAACATTGTGTCGGGCTTCCTTTGACTGGCATAGTGCAGCAACTTGATGTGGCACGGACTCAACAAGTCACCTGCAGAAATACGCAGCCATGCTGCTTCTGTAACCATTCAAAATTACGAAAGTGTTGCCAGTGGAGGATGTTGTGCATGAACTGATGTCTCAATTATTTCCCATAAATGTTCAGTGGAATTCATGTCGAGTGGTGTGGATGGCCAAATCATTTACTCAAGTTGTCTAGAAAGTACCTCAAACCAGTCACAAGCAATTGTGGTCCGGTGACATGACATCGTTATTTGGAGACACTAAGTCCACGAATGGCCGTAAATGGCCTCCGAGTAGCCGAACGTAACCATTTCCAATTAACGATCAGTTCAGTTGGACCAGAGGGCCCGATCTACTGCACGTAAACACAGCCCACACCATTATGGAACCACTACCAGCTTGCACAGTGCCTTGTTGACAATTTGAGTGCACGGTTTCATTGTGTCTCTGTCAGACTGGAATCCCACCATCAGCTCTTACAAGCTGAAATTGGGCCTCATCTGAGCAGGGCACAGGTTTTAGTCATATGTCCCACATTGATTTCTGTGGTTATTTCAAGCAGTATTGCTTGTCTGTTAACACCGACAACTGTACGCAAGTTTCACTGCACTTGCCCTGGCTGCATTGTTCGTGGTCAGTGGTAATCCCTGAAATTTGGTATTTGCAACACACTCCTGCATTGCAGCCCTCGAGAAAATTGAGTTCCCTAATGATTTCTAAAATCGAATGTCCCGTGCGTCCAGTTCCAACTACTACTCTGCATTCAAAGACTGTTAACCCGTGTTGTGTGACCATAGTCACGATGGTAACATTTCCACATCTGAGTGCAAATGACAGTTCCACCAATGCTTTGCCCTTTTATACCTTACGAATGCAATAATACTGCCATTTGTATATGTGCATATTGTTATCCCATGATTTTGTCAGTCTTATTGCTGCAGAACGGTGTTGAAGTATTGATACAAAGTAGTTTAGTAATCTTTGTATATGGTCAGCCACTCTTGTGATTCAAAAACTCTTACTGTATGCTATACCAGTACAATAAATAATAACAATAATATGAAACAGCTTGACTGAAATAATCAGTTGATAGGACAGATACCCCTGTATTCACATAACCAGAAGTCTTGTTCCTCCTGCCACTGAACTTCACTAATTCCCACTATATCTAACTTTAACCTATCCATTTCCCTTTTTAAATTTTCTAACCTACCTGCCCGATTACGGGATCTGATATTCCACACTCCAACCCGTAGGATGCCAGTTTTCTTTCTCCTGATAACGACGTCCTCCTGAGTAGTCCCCACCCGGAGATCCGAATGGGGGACTATTTTACCCAAAAGGACGCCATCACCATTTAACCATACAGTAAAGCTGCATGCCCTCGGGAAAAATTACGGGCGTAGTTTCTCCTTGCTTTCAACCATTCGCAGTACCAGCACAGCAAGGCCATTTTGGTTAATGTTACAAGGCCAGATCAGTCAATCATCCAGACAAAATCAAACAGGGGTAATGCAGGAGTAGGTTTAATAATGAATAAGAAAATAGGAATGCAGGTAATCTACTACAAATAGAATAGTGAAAGCATTATTGTGGCCAAGATAGATACGAAGCCCACGCCTACCACAGTGGTACAAGTTTATATGCCAACTAGCTCCGTAGAAATTATTCAGATAGTGAAGGGAGACGAAAATTTAATAGTCATGGGTGACTGGAATTCGACAGTAGGAAATGGAAGAGAAGGAAATGAAGTAGGTGAATATGGAATGGGGGTAAGGAATGAAAGAGGAAGCCGCCTGGTAGAATTTTGCACAGAGCATAACTCAATCATAGCTAACACTTGGTTCAAGATTCATGAAAGGAGGTCGTATACATGGAAGAAGCCTGGAGATACTGACAGGTTTCAGATAGATTATATAATGGTAAGACAGAGATTTAGGAACCAGGTATTAAATCATAAGACATTTCTAGGGGCAGATGTGGTCGATGACCACAATCTACTGGTTATGAACTGTAGATTAAAACTGAAGAAGCTGCAAAAAGGGGGGAATTTAAGGAGATGGGACCTGGATAAACTGACATAACCAGAGGTTGGAGAGAGTTTCAGGGAGAGCATTAGGGAAAGACTGACAAGAATGGGGGAAAGAAATACAGTTGAAGAAGAATGGGTAGCTTTGAGGGATGAAATAGTGAAGGTAGCAGGGGATCAAGTAGGTAAAAAGATGAGCGCTAGTCGAAATCCTTGAGTAACAGAAGAGATATTGACTTTAATTGATGAAAGGAGAAAATACAAAAATGCCGTAAATGATGCAGGCAAAAAGGTATACAAACATTTCAAAAATAAGATTGACAGGAAGTGCCAAATGGCTACGCAGGGATGGCTAGAGGACAAATGTAAGAATGTAGAGGTGCATATCACTAGGGATAAGATAGATACTGCCTATAAGAAAATTAAAGAGACATTTAGAGAAAAGAGAACCACTTGCATGAATATCAAGAGCTCATGTGGAAACCCAGTCCTAGGCAGAGAAGGGAAAGCAGAAAGGTGGAAGGAGTATATAGAGGGTCTATACTAGGGCGATGTACTTGAGGACAGTATTATGGAAATGGAAGTGGATGTAGATGAAGATGAAGTGGGAGATACAATACTGCATGAAGAGTTTGACAGAGCACTGAAAGACCTGAGTCGAAACAAGGCCCCGGGAGTAGACAACATTCCATTAGAACTACTGACGGCCTTGGGAGAGTCAGTCCTGACAAAACTCTACCATCTGGTGAGCAAGATGTATGAGACAGGCGAAATACCCTCGGAGTTCAAGAAGAATATAGTAATTCAAATCTCCAAGAAAGCAGGTATTGACAGATCTGAAAATTACCAAACTATCAGTTTAATAAGACACGGCTGCAAAATCTAACACAAATTCTTTACAGATGAATGGAAAAACTGGTAGAAGCCGACCTAGGGGAAGATCAGTTTGGATTCCGTAAAAATGTTGGAACATGTGATGCAATACTGACCCTGCAACTTATCTTAGAAAATAGATTAAGGAAAGGCAAACCTACATTTCTAGCATCTGTAGACTTAGAGAAAGCTTTTGACAATGTTGACTGGAATACTCTCTTTCAAGTTCTGAAGCTGGCAAGGGTAAAATACAGGGAGCGAAAGGCTATTTACAATTTGTACAGAAACCAGATGGCAGTTATAAGAGTCGAGGGGCATGAAAGGGAAGCAGTGGTTGGGAAGGGAGTGAGACAGGGTTGTAGCCTCTCCCCGATGTTATTCAATCTGTATATTGAGCAAGCAGTAAAGGAAACAAAAGAAAAATTCGGAGTAGGTATTAGTGTGGGGGGGTAAAAATCGTAGAGGGAGACCAAGAGATGAATACACTAAGCAGATTCAGAAGGATGTAGGTACTGAGAGATGAAGAAGCTTGCACAGGATAGAGTAGCATGGAGCGCTGCATCAAACCAGTCTCTGGACTGAAGACCACAACAACAACAACAACTTATTATGTCTAAGAGTTGGGAAGCAAATAGGAAAACACATTACATTGAATTATGAAACAGACCGTGGTGGACTTAGATCGAACGAGAAACAAACCGCTAGGAAGAAGTGGACAGATCCAGTGTAGAGCTGATTTGATAAAGGTGGTGGTCGATGACTAGAAGAGACTGAAAGAAGGGCGGGCATGCCATTCATGGTAAAGAAAGGGGCATATTTGAGCATGTAAACACTAATTGGTTTTACTGTTAAACTGTAATGATGTTAAGGGACTCACTATTTGGCTCTCCTATTGATTGAACTCTAGCAAAGGGAAACAAACATTTCGGTACCAGTCTAGGAACCTTGCAGTCCATCAAACTGGGAAACAACATCCAACGGGATTCTTCCGAAGCTCAGTCCCGGGTTCTGTTGATGACAGAAAGGTAGAGGTCAAGCGTTTTGGGTAGCCCTTGGGCAAGGGACCATTTTGTACTCAACAGAAGCATCATCTTTTTGTCACTATCCTGCAGTACAGGGCTAAAGTACGAATATTACACACTTCCTCCAGCTTACGCAAATGGAGCAAATCGGTTGGTTCTTTTTGCATTTGATGTGGGTTACGGTGGGCCTTAAGGGACCGTTAGTTTATTGGTGCATCTTTCAAACCTCCTCCCCCAAAAAGGATTTTTTACCATTTTTATACTAAAACCGAGCCGCGGATTCCAAGATGGATATTCCCAGCAAATGGCCGAATTTTTTACGATATATTCCTCAGACCACGATCTCGAAAAACCTTTAAAGTTTCCTTGATATCTTCAACCGTTCCTGAGGCACAAAGTTACTTTCTATGTAGGCCTATACGTAAAATACGAAAGTAATGCACGTAAAATACGAACGTAAATTCCGGTGTGAGGCGAAATCTAAATAATAAATAAACGCAGCAAATTGCTCAAATTTGAACACTTTATATTTTCTATGTCCGCAGTTCGTGGTATCGCGGTAGCGTTCTCGCTTCCCGAGCGCGGGGCCCCGGGTTCGATCCCCGGCAGGGTGGGATTTTCACCTGCCTCGAGATGACTGGGTGTTGTTGTGCCGTCTTCATCATCAACATTCGTCCCCATTACGGTCGGAGGAAGACAATAGCAAACCACCTCCGCTAGGATCTTGCGTAGTACGGTGGTGCGGGTCTCCCGTATCGTCCCCTAAGCTATGTCAATGCGTACGGGACTTTATCGTCATCATTCTCTATTGCCAAGTATTTATCTAGAGTGTCACTTGGCGTCTCTAAAAATCTTTTATCGAGAAAGACGGCTAGGCACTTCAGTCCGGAACCGTGCTGCTGTTGCAGTCGCAGGTTCGAATCCTGCCTCGGACATGGATATGTGTGATGTCCTTAGGTTATTTAGGTTTAAGTAGTTCTAAGTCTAGGGGACTGATGACCTCAGATGTTAAGTGGCATAGTGCTTAGAGCCATTTGAACCAGACAGCTATGCACGGTAAATGGGTGTATACTACACATTCCTAAGAGCCCGATCTCCAGCAACTTTGGAAATTTTATTGATGTCTTTATCCGTATCTAAATAACAAATAAACGCAGAAAATTGCTCAAGTTTTAACGTTATATTACCTATGTCCGCAGCTCGTGGTCTCGTGTCCTGGGTTCGATTCCCAGCGGGGTCAGGGATTTTCACCTGCCTCAAGATGACTGGGTGTTATCGTGTCGTCTTCATCATCAACATTCGTCCCCATTACGGTCGGAGGAAGGCAATAGCAAACCACCTCCGCTAGGATGTTGCGTAGTACGGTGGTGCGGGTCTCCCGTATCGTCCCCTATGCTAAGTCAAGGCGTACATGACTTCATCGTCATCATTCTCTATCGATAAGTATTTATCTAGAGGCTCACTTGGCGTTTTTAAAAATCTTTTATCGAGAAACACCCCAAATCATGGTTTTTGGGTGCCAAACCCAGACAGCTAGGCACTTCAGTCTGGAACCGTGCTGCTGCTGCGGTCGCAGGTTCGAATCCTGCCTCGGGCATGGATATGTGTGATGTCCTTAGGTTAGTTAGGTTTGAATACACTCCTGGAAATTGAAATAAGAACACCGTGAATTCATTGTCCCAGGAAGGGGAAACTTTATTGACACATTCCTGGGGTTAGATACATCACATGATCACACTGACAGAACCACAGGCACATAGACACAGACAACAGAGCATGCACAATGTCGGCACTAGTACAGTGTATATCCACCTTTCGCAGCAATGCAGGCTGCTATTCTCCCATGGAGACGATCGTAGAGATGCTGGATGTAGTCCTGTGGAACGGCTTGCCATGCCATTTCCACCTGGCGCCTCAGTTGGACCAGCGTTCGTGCTGGACGTGCAGACCGCGTGAGACGACGCTTCATCCAGTCCCAAACATGCTCAATGGGGGACAGATCCGGAGATCTTGCTGGCCAGGGTAGTTGACTTACACCTTCTAGAGCACGTTGGGTGGCACGGGATACATGCGGACGTGCATTGTCCTGTTGGAACAGCAAGTTCCCTTGCCGGTCTAGGAATGGTAGAACGATGGGTTCGATGGCGGTTTGGATGTACCGTGCACTATTCAGTGTCCCCTCGACGATCACCAGTGGTGTACGGCCAGTGTAGGAGATCGCTCCCCACACCATGATGCCGGGTGTTGGCCCTGTGTGCCTCGGTCGTATGCAGTCCTGATTGTGGCGCTCACCTGCACGGCGCCAAACACGCATACGACCATCATTGGCACCAAGGCAGAAGCGACTCTCATCGCTGAAGACGACACGTCTCCATTCGTCCCTCCATTCACGCCTGTCGCGACACCACTGGAGGTGGACTGCACGATGTTGGGGCGTGAGCGGAAGACGGCCTAACGGTGTGCGGGACCGTAGCCCAGCTTCATGGAGACGGTTGCGAATGGTCCTCGCCGATACCCCAGGAGCAACAGTGTCCCTAATTTGCTGGGAAGTGGCGGTGCGGTCCCCTACGGCACTGCGTAGGATCCTACGGTCTTTGCGCGCATCCGTGCGTCACTGCGGTCCGGTCCCAGGTCGACGGGCACGTGCACCTTCCGCCGACCACTGGCGACAACATCGATGTACTGTGGAGACCTCACGCCCCAAGTGTTGAGCAATTCGGCGGTACGTCCACCCGGCCTCCCGCATGCCCACTATACGACCTCGCTCAAAGTCCGTCAACTGCACATACGGTTCACGTCCGCGCTCTCGCGGCATGCTACCAGTGTTAAAGACTGCGATGGAGCTCCGTATGCCACGGCAAACTGGCTGACACTGACGGCGGCGGTGCACAAATGCTGCGCAGCTAGCGCCATTCGACGGCCAACACCGCGGTTCCTGGTGTGTCCGCTGTGCCGCGCGTGTGATCATTGCTTGTACAGCCCTCTCGCAGTGTCCGGAGCAAGTATGGTGGGTCTGACACACCGGTGTCAATGTGTTCTTTTTTCTATTTCCAGGAGTGTAGTTCTAAGTCTAGGGGACTGATCACCTCAGATGTTAAGTATCATAGTGCTTAGAGCCATTTGAACCAGACGGCTATGCACGGTAAATGGGTGTATACAAATATTCCTAGGATCCCGATCTCCAGCAACTTTGGAAATTTTATTGATGTCTTTATCCGTATCACGTAAAATCCTGTGTGAGGCGGAAAGGTAGTTTATAAAATGACATAGCATGAACAGATATACTGTGAAGGGTCTCCGTTGCCATCACAAGGGTGCTGCAACCATTTTGTAGTGCTTAAGCCCACGGAAATTTTTTTTTTTCACGTAAAATCCGATCTGAGTTGAAAATTATTTTGTGTTATTTCAATTTCGGAATGACGTGCCCGGATGTAGCATGTAAAAGACGGGAACCAGAGTAAACATGCTCCTACCGGAGCACAAAAACACGAATACTGTCCTGTTTAAAAGACCCTGACCTAAAAGTGAGGTACCAGCTACCTCGTTCTATCTTCCTCAGCACCTTTAAAAAAATTTCCAAAAATTTTGCTATGGTAACATACTAGTGTTTTCTTATACTGGAAGAGAAGCAGACAGTGGCAATGGAAAATAGTAGACTGGTTGTGGTGTAGGAAGAGCGAAGGAAACAATGCCATTGTAAGAGAGAGAGACAACGGCAGTGGAACAGAGTTCAGAGAACAGTGCTAGGAAAAGTGTGATGATGATGAAGTCCCGCACACCTTGACAGAGCATAGGGGAACAATGAGGGGGACCCGCACCGCCGTACTAGGCAAGGTCCTAGTGGAGGGGGTTCAGCTAATGCCTTCCTCCAACCGTAATGGGGATGAATCACGATGATGAAGACAACATAACAACACCCAGTCATCTCGAGGAAGGTGAAAATCCCTGACCCCGCCGGGAATTGAACCCGGGACCCCCTACTCAGGAAGCGAGAATGCTACCACGAAACCACCAGCTGCGGACAGGAAAAAGAGTGAAGGGGACAGTACCAGTGGGAAAGGAAGAAACAGAAGGAGAAAGTGGAAGTGGGTGAGAGCCAATGATAGTGAGAGAGCCTACGGTAATGAGGACGAGGAAGAGAAAGAGAGTGACAGTGGGAAGAGACAGCAGCAGTGGGAAGGAATGAATGAGACGGTAGCAGTAAGAGAGAGAGAGCAAGAGGGAGAGGAGACAGTAGCAGTATGACAGAACGAAGAAGACTGCAGCTGTGAGGCAGGAGACAGTGAGAGATACAGAGAGATAAGACAATGAGTTGCACTAAATGAGGGAGAAAAAATGGGCAAGTGGACGTGGATGAATATGAGCGACTTGCGGTGATGGACTAGTAACAGCTGTGAGCGACTTAGCTGGGGAAGGTTATGAGAGTGGGAGGTGAGTTGCATGTTAAAAACAGTGCGAATATGTTCAAATGACAGACTTTTTGGCAAAATTCGTAAAGGTGCTGAGGATGCTCATAAATTAAGGATAATTGCAGAATGTGGTGCCACACAACGTGGCACTACACAAAACTGGCGCTAATAGCATAGGCACATACGGAACACACACGACACAGATCTGTAAGTCCACGGTATTGGTGATAAGTTGAGAAAACCGTCCCGAAACACATGTGCTACAAAACGCCATTGTTTCCTGCGCATGTACCCCGACATCAATATGGGATATGATCACCGTGCACACGTACACAGGCCGCACAACGGGTTGGCATACTCTGGATCAGGTGGTCGAGCAGCTGCTGGGGTATAGCCTCCCACTCTTGCACCAGTGCCTGTCGGAGCTCCTGAAGTGTCGTAGGGGTTTGAAGACGTGCAGTGATACGTCGACCGAGACCATCACAGATGTGCTCGATGGGGTTTAGGTCTGGAGAACAGGCAGGCCACTCCATTCGCCTGATATCTTCTGTTTCAAGGTACTCCTCCACGGTGGCAGCTCGGTGGGTCCGTGGGTTATCATCCATCAGCAGGAAGGTGGGACTCACTGCACCCCTGAAAAGGTGGACATACTGGTGCAAAATGACACCCCGATACACCTGACCTGTCAATGACATGCAGGGGTGTACGTGCACCAATCAAAATCCCACCCCACACCATCAAACCACGACCACCATACAGGTCCCTTTCAAGGACATTAAGGGGTCGGTATTTGGTTCCTGGTTCACGCCAGATGAGAACCCAGTGAGAATCACTGTTCAGACTATACCTGAACTCGTCCGTGGACATAACGTGGGACCACTGTTCCGATGACCATGTACTGTGTTCTTGACACCAGGCTTTACAGGCTCTCCTGTGACCAGGGATCAGTGGAATGCACCTCGCAGGTCTCCGGGCGAATAAACCATGTGTGTTCAGTCGTGTGTAGACTGTGTGTCTGGAGACAACTGTTCCAGTGGTTGCGGTAAGGTCCCGAGCGAGGCTACCTGCAGTACTCCGTGGCACTCTGCGGGCACTGATGGTGAGATATCGGTCTTCTTGTGGTGTTGTACACTGTGGACGTCCCGTACTGTAGCTCCTGGACACGTTTCCTGTCTGCCGGAATCGTTGCCATAATCTTGAGATCACACTTTGTGGCACACGGAGGGCCCGTGCTACGACCTGCTGTGTTTGACCAGTCTCCAGTCGCCCTAGTATTCTACCCCTCATAACGTCGTCAATATGTGTTCTCTGAGCCATTTTCAACACACAGTCACCATTAGCACGTCTGAAAACGTCTGCACACTTACTCGCTGCACCGTACTCTGAAACGCACCTCACACACCTCTGCGTATGTGGACTGCTGCCAGCGCCACCGTGCGACGACCGCAGGTCAAATGCACCGCACGGTCATACCCAGAGGTGACTTAAAGCCGTCCAAAGCGTTGTTTCACCATGTATCAGCATTATCCTTAATTTATGAGCATGAGTGTAGTATGATTCAAATGGTTCAAATGGCTCTGAGCACTATGCGACTTAACTTCTGAGGTCATCAGTCGCCTAGAACTTAGAACTAATTAAACCTAACTAACCGAAGCACATCACACACATCCATGCCCGAGGCAGGATTCGAACCTGCGACCGCAGCGGTAGCTCGGCTCCAGACTGTAGCGCCTAGAACCGCACGGCCACTCCGGCCGGCCAGTGTAGTATGAGGCAGCTGGTACACCCACTTTTCAGTTAATCTTTGAAACAGGAGTATTTTCACCTTTTTTCTGCTCCGACAGAAGAATTTGTCCTCTGTTCAATGCCAACGATTAATAAACAAAAAATGGTTCAAATGGCTCTGAGCACTATGGGACTCAACTGCTGTGGTCATTAGTCCCCTAGAACTTAGAACTAGTTAAACCTAACTAACCTAAGGACATCACAAATATCCATGCCCGAGGCAGGATTCGAACCTGCGACCGTAGCGGTCTTGCGGTTCCAGACTGCAGCGCCTTTAACAGCACAGCCACTTCGGCCGGCGATTAATAAACACCACCTCGGCTGTGTTATTACACATTTATTATGTTACGACCGGTTTCGTTCGTTGAAAACCTTCATGTAGTCGAGTTGTGCTAAAGTCGTGATATAAATGGTCTTGTTGTCCTAGGTAATGTTAAAGACCATATCCAAAAACACTGATCGTAAACTTTCTACTGCCCGCCTGACGAAAGTACGACGAGGATATACGGTGTGGTGCGTATAGTATGCGATGAATGTTGCCCGGACGAAACCCTGGTTGTAACACAATAAATGTGTAATAATACAGCTCTGTTGGTTTTCATTAATTTTTAATGTTAGTGTCAGCTATTGTGCTAAACATGACAAAGATTATTTTCAGTATCGTCTTGCTCTTAACCCCACACTCAGTCGACTAATAAGTTAACACTATAGATTTAAACTTTCCCATGAGGGTAATGAAATAAAAACATACTTCCGCAAACGTTATGCAAAATTACATTTACAGTTCGATCTAAATTTAATCCTTGCCAGCTTAGTGGCTGAAGAAGTAGTAAGAAGGCGAGATCAACGAAATGATGCGGTTGTTAATTTTATGCAGTTAAAATCCACAATATTTTGCGACAAAATTTACAAATGCTAGAAGAAGGGGCGTTTAACATTCAAGGACGATTTACGGCCGGCCGGAGTGGCTGAGCGGTTCTAGGCGCTACAGTCTGGAACCGCGCGACCACTACGGTCGCAGGTTCGAATCCTGCCTCGGGCATGGATGTGTGTGCTGTCCTTAGGTTAGTTAGGTTTAAGTAGTTCTAGGAGACTGATGACCACAGAAGTTAAGTCTCATAGTGCTGAGAGCCATTTGAACCATTTTGACGACTTACGAAAAAATCTCGCGTGGTGCGTATGAATTCATAGTAATTCCAACGTCACAGCTTCGACATTTACGAAACATTGATGGTATTTATAATTTTTAAAAAATTACGTCCTTTACATGGCGTCCTCCAGCACGAATACATTCGTGAAGTCTGCTGTTGAGATTCCTCATTGACCGCTGCAACATCTCAGCTGGGATACTGGGAACTGCATCCCGAATTCTCTGTTTTTAAACTCATCCAGGGTTCTTGGTCGAGTCGTGTAGACTTTGCTCTTGAGGTAGCCCCACAAGAAAAAATCACAAACTGATAAATCTGGCGATCTAGGTGGCCAGAGAACGTTGCTGAATCGTGAGATCACACGGTTGCCAAACAATTCTCGCACATACGCCATTGATTGCCGGGCAGCGTGTGATGTTGCTCCGTCCTGGTGAAACCAGGCTTCTGGACCGTTTGGAAAGTTGTTCAATGCAGGTGTAACAAAAGTTCATGACATGTTCATGTCGCTCTCTTTTTCCTACTCTAAAGGTGCTGAACCTTCCATGCCTATATATATGTGACACAATAATCTTTGTAAGAGCATATTTAAGAAACTCCTATGTCTATCAGTTGAACAGTTCTGTGCACAATTACACAACAAGAAACGGTAATAACATTCATGTCTCATATGCCAGAATATCAGCCTCCCAGAAGAGTGTCCTTCATAGAGGCACAAAATTGTATAACCACCTTCCTAACAACATCAAGTTGGTAAAGCAAGACAGCTTGTTCAAAAAAAAAAGCTGAAGTTATTTCTGATGGACCACAGTTTCTACTCTGTAAATGAATACCTCTCAGAATGAAACAGAATTTTGTAATGTTAAATTAATAAACAATTTATGGCAATTATTTATTAAAATGTACTACTTGTACATGTAACTTTGTATTAATGTAGATATTTGTAGTCCACAGCACTGTATAGGTTCAAAATGGCTCTGAGCACTATGGGACTTAGCATCTATGGTCATCAGTCCCCTAGAGCTTAGAACTACTTAAACCTAACTAACCTAAGGACATCACACAACACCCAGCCATCACGAGGCAGAGAAAATCCCTGACCCCGCCGGGAATCGAACCCGGGAACCCGGGCGTGGGAAGCAAGAACGCTACCGCACGACTAAAACTAAATAGGCCTAAATAAATAACGATCGACATTGATAGTTATTGAGTTTCCCTGTTCATTTGGAAAAACATACTGTCCGATAATCCCATGTGACGAAACACCACGCCATACTGTCACTTTACGCTCTTGAACATCATTAGGATTTGTGTTTGCCTAGTAACGGTAGTTCTGTTTAATGACATAACCTGTGAGATGAAAATGTGCCTCATCTGACATCCATAACTTGTTTACAAATTCATCGTCATTGTTTATTTTTGTTATCATTTGTTGACAGAATCCTAACCCTAACCTGTAATCATTGTCCTTCAATTGTTGCACCAACTGTCATAGGCATACCCATCGAGGGGAGCTGCCCCCCCCCCCCCCCCCCCAGATGATATTCGCAGTTTTTCACTAGTTTACTGTTTTATTTAATAAGAAATGCTGCATGTTTTCTCGGATTGTACAAGTACATTCTTGTATTTAAAATGTTTATTAAAAGCAGTTTTTCACTGGTTTACTGTTTTATTTAATAAGAATTGCTGTAAGTTGTCTCGAGTCCTTGTTTCCTGAGACTAGTATGACCTGCCTCCCCCCCATAGTTCAGATCCTGGGTACGCCCTTGCCAACTATAGTTTTGTACGGATGAAATTTTAAATCGAGATGAAGAATTCTGCGAACGTACTCCCAGGACATTCCAACCACTGCTGCTTGCTTACGAGTTGAACGCCGTGGGCTATGTAAGACAAACTCGCGTACAACATCAATGTTCGCTGGAGGACGCACACCTCTTGGCCCTCCTGTTGGTTTCTTCTTGAGGGCAGATCGTGTCTCTTGAAAGTTATTAATCCAACATTTTATCGCGTGTTTCCACGGGACGGCATCATGACGTCCTAAATTATAAAAACGTCGAAACTCCCTCTGCGCCGCTACCAATCTATCGTCGTTTTTATAAAACATTTTTATGGCTGACGCACGCTGTTGTACTTTTCACTGATCCATGATTACTGAAATTACGGACTGTTTACTCGCTAACTCGAAACATCCCCCAGTGCTGCCACCTGCCCATGGCTGCCACTACTCATGTCAAACATTCCTGTTACTCAGTCACCTTGTATTATAAAAAGTCTTCCTATAAGAGACAGTCAGATGAAAATGAGACAAATGGAAAAAGTAGGAAAGTATTTATTATTTGAAAAGTAATTCCCTAACTGTTAATACATTTATCCTACTATAAGACAAGACAGTGAAGGGCTTCATGGAAACATGTTTGCTGTTGCGTACAGAACCATGATAACAAAAACAGACATAATGTCTGAAGGGATAACGTTTTCATTAAGGGTTCCCAAAATTTGGAAACCACATGAGAAGTTATCGGGACCGTATAGAGGATGTGTAAGGGATACACAGCGAAACCTCTGCAGCCTAGTCGAAACAACAGGCATGTCAACTAGGGGAAAGTCATGATTGCCCCTTTTTTCGAGTATAAGGACCCACTGCCACAATTCATGCACAGAACTACGTGAAGACAATAATTACTAAAACTGAGCATCAATCCAAACGCTCGCGATAATGGCGGACGACATCAGTCTCTTGCAAGATGATGCCCTCTGATATGTTGCCAAGGCTGTTTCAAGTATGCTGCCGAAGTTTCGCTGGGAACCTCTTAGACATCCTAAATCATACAGGCCCAAACATTCCCCTTGCGGTTTTCATATCTATGCAGTCCTGAAGAAAGACATTCTTGGCTGTGCATGCCAGGGCACAATCCGTAGGCCACAGCAAACATTTTTGCATGAATGCACTGAGTGTTTCATCTCACGGTGGGATAATACACGCATCAAAAAAAGTTTTGCGTTACCCCTGTTCCCAGAACTCCTGAAGATAGACGTTGACTGTGGGTAATGTATCACAGACACAGTCCCTTTGACTGTTCAGACATGTCACTAAACCCACCCAAAGATGTAAACAACCGTGCATGAGCAACGCCTATTAGACGGAGGGGGTCCGACAGCCGATCACTTCCAGTCACTCCACCAGCAAGGAGGTACACGGCTCGTGTTGTCTGTAGTTCAACTATGCTTAGACCGCGGTTCGACCGCGTCCATATTGTTACTTTGTGCCAGGAAGGGCTCTCAACAAGCGAAGTGTCCAGGCGTCTCTGAGCGAACCAAAGCGATGTTGTTCGGACATGGAGGAGAGACAGGAACTGTCGATGACATGCTTCGCTCAGGCCGCCCAAAAGCTACTACTGCAGTGAATGACCGCCACCTACGAATTTCCTACAGCCACAGGACGTCGTGTTACGACTCAAACTGTGCGCAATAGGCTGCACGATGCGCAACTTAATTCCCGAAGTCCTCGGCGAGGTCCATCTTTGCAACCACGACACCGTGCAGCGCGGTACAGATGGGCCCAACAACATGCCGAATGGACCGCTCAGGATTGGATCACCTTCTCTTCACCGATGACTTTCGCGTATGTCTTCAACCAAACAATCGTCGGAGACGTGTTTGAAGGCAACCCGGTCAGGCTGAACGCCTTAGACACACTGTCCAGCGAGTGCAGCAAGGTGGAGGTTGTCTGATGTTTTGGGGTGGCGTTATGTGGGGCCGACGTACACCGCTGGTGGTCACGGAAGGCGCCGTAACGGCTGTACGATACGTGAATGCCATCCTCCGACCGTTAGTGCAACCACATCGGCAGCATACTGGCGAGGCATTCGTCTTCACGGGCGGCAATTCGCGCCCCCGTTGTGTACATCTTGTGAATTACTTCCTTCAAGATAATGACATTAAAAATGGTTCAAATGGCTCTGAGCACTATAGGACTTAACATCTGAGGTCATCAGTCCCCTAGAACTACTTAAACCTAACTAACCTAAGGACATCACACACATCCATGCCCGAGGCACGATTCGAACCTGCGACTGTAGCGGTCGCGCGGTACCAGACTGAAGCGCCTAGAACCGCTCGGCCACATCGGCCGGCGATAACGACATCGCTCGACTAGAGTGGCCAGCATCTTCTCCAGACATGAACCCAATCGAACAATCCTGGGATACATTGAAAAGGGCTGTTTATGGACGACGTGACCCACCAACCACTCTGAGGGAGCGAAGCCGAATCGCCGTTGAGAAGTGGGACAATGTGGACCAACAGTGCCTTGATGAACTTGTGGATAGTATGCCACGACGAATAGAGGCATGCATCAATGCAAGAGGGCCTGCTACTGGGTATTAGAAGTACCGGTGTGTACAGCAGTCTGGACCACCACCTCTGAAGGTCTCGCTGTATGGTGGTGCAACATGCAATGTGTGGTTTTCATAAGCAATAAAAAGTGCGGACACGATGTTTATGTTGATCTCTATTGCAATTTTCTGTACAGGTGATGCAAAACTATATTTGATGTGTGTTTTTTGAAATAAAAAAAAGGTTGACTTACTTTTTCGCACTTGTCTCATTTTCACGTAACCGCCCCTTATACAATTCCCAGGAACTGAGCTTGTGTAGCATAAACATGCAAACCTCCTGGTACAAGAATAAGCACATCTTCTTTTCGAATCATCTCGTCAGGCAGTTGTCATTTCCTTTGGGAAGATGTCTGCAACATATCGAGACAGTCAAAAGGCTGTAACTACGTAGCAGTTCAAGACAATCTCACTCTCTCTCTCTCCCTCCCTCCCCAAAGAAAGCAGGAGCAGAAAGATTAGTAGAAAACCAAGTTTCTCGGAATATTTACAGATTTATACTGACAGCTTCAAAATTCCAGATATTGGCTGAGTGGAATGTGCGTTCCTGTGCCCAAGCACAGGTTGCAAGGAACTGATTTCACTCCGCAGCGAAACTTCTAGGTTTTCTAGCGAAGCCACCGCTATACTCGCAGCGTTAAATTATTGAGTTGATGAATAAGTTCTTAGCGTTTTTGTTTTGCGTGTCGGTATTCCGGCTGCTACGGATTTGTTTAACGATTGTCATTTATTATGTTTAGTTCACTGTTCCTATTCGAGTTTACAGATTTACTATTTTGTCATTTGGGGATACTGAGTGGACTTCGCTAGAAAATGGAGTGAAAAGTGGAGAAATCGCAACAATTCCGATATATTCTTCCTTTTCAGTCGATAGACGGATGACAGCAGGGGAGGCAGCCAAAACCTTTTACGCCGTGTATGAGGATAATGCTGTTAAACAGAGCACGGCAAGAAAATGGATTTCTCATTTTATGGAGGATCGTTTAGAGACTTCTACATCTACATCTACGTACATACTCCGCAATCCACCATACGGTGCGTGGCGGAGGGTACCTCGTACCACAACTAGCATCTTCACTCCCTGTTCCACTCCCAAACAGAACGAGGGAGAAATGACTGCCTATATGCCTCTGTACGAGCCCTAATCTCTCTTATCTTATTTTTGTGGTCTTTCCGCGAAATATAAGTTGGCGGCAGTAAAATTGTACTGCAGTCAGCCTCAAATGCTGGTTCTCTAAATTTCCTCAGTAGCGATTCACGAAAAGAGCGCCTCTTTTCCTCTAGAGACTCCCACCCGAGTTCCTGAAGCATTTCCGTAACACTCGCGTGATGATCAAACCTACCAGTAACAAATCTAGCAGCCCGCCTCTAAATTGCTTCTATGATCTCTCTCAATCCGACTTGATAGGGATCCCAAACGCTCGGCATTACTCAAGAATAGGTCGCACTAGTGTTTTATAAGCGGTCTCCTTTACAGATGAACCACATCTTCCCAAAACCCTAACAATGAACCGAAGACGACTATCCGCCTTCCCCACAACTGCCATTACATGCTTGTCCCACTTCATATCGCTCTGCAATGTTAATCGACGTGACTGTGTCAAGCGCTACACTACTAATGGAGTATTGAAACATTACGGGATTCTTTTTCCTATTCATCTGCATTGATTTACATTTGCCTATATTTAGAGTTAGCTGCCATTCTTTACACCAATCACAAATCCTGTCCAAGTCATCTTGTATCCTGCTACAGTCACTCAACGATGACACCTTCCCGTACACCACAGCATCATCAGCAAACAGATGCACATTGCTATCCACTCTATCCAAAAGATCGTTTATGTAGATAGAAAACAACAGCGGACCTACCACACTTCTCTGGGGCACTCCAGATGATACCCTCACCTCCGATGAACACTCACCACCGAGGACAATGTACTGGGTTCTGTTACTTAAGAAGTCTTCGAGCCACTCACATGTTTGGGAACCAATCCCATATGCTCGTACCTCAGTTAGGAGTCTGCAGTGGGACACCGAGTCAAACGCTTTCCGGAAGTCAAGGAATATGGCATCTGTCTGATACCCTTCATCCATGGTTCGGAAGATATCATGTGAAAAAAGGGCGAGTTGCGTTTCGCAGGAGCGATGCTTTCTAAAGCCGTACTGATGCATGGACAACAACTTCTCTGTCTCAAGGAAATTCATTATATTCGAACCGAAAATATGTTCGAGAATCCCGCGACAAACCAATGTTAAGGTTATTGGTCCGTAATTTTGAGGATCCGTCCTTCTACCCTTCTTATATACAGGCGTCACCTGCGCTTTTTTTCAGTCGCTCGGGACTTTACATTGGGCAAGAGATTCGCGATAAATGCAAGCTAAGTAAGGAGCCAATGCAGTAGAGTACTCTCGGTAAAACCGAATTGGAATTGGAATCCCATCAGGACCTGGCGGTTTATTTACTTTCAACCCACTTACCCATGTTCAGGAAGACCTTCAGGGTTTGGCTAAGATCGTTTGAACGCATTAATCCACAGTGATCCACGTCATTCTACTCGAAAACTGGCAAATGTGATAAGCTGTCGGCATTCCTCTAGCGTGCGACATTTGCATGCACTGGGGAAGGTTCAAAAGTCGTGTGTGTGTGTATTGTGTATTGAACTGGGGACCTACAAACGACGGAGAGGCGTCGTCCCGCCGTAGCCCTCAGTGGTTCAGAACCCCACAGAATGTTCTCACGAAATTTCAATCACCAACTTTCTCCTCGGAATGCGAAAATATTTTGTTGACGCCGACCGACATTGAGAGAAACGATCATCATAAGAAAATAAGGGAAATCAGAGCTCGCACGAAAAGATACAGGTTTTCGTTTTCCCCGCGCGCTGTACGAGATTCGAATAACAGAGAATTATTGTGAAGGTGGTTAGATGAAGCCTCTGCCAGGCACTTAAATGTCAGCTGCAGATGTAGATGTAAATGTGTACGTGGAAAATGGTTGCGGGATGAAAAGGCCGAAGGAAAATGAAGAATCAATAACAAGAAAAAATACGGTATAGAGTAAAAAAAATGGAGATGAATACAGTAGTTGTTAATAGCAGTGTTTCCTTTTTGTTTGCATAGAAATGTATTTATACTCGGCTTTGAATAAAGCTTGGTTACCTTTCCAATGTAACGCAGCAAACCGCTACGAATAAATTGTACATACAAAATATAAAATGTGTCAGCGAACATCGACAGCACTGAGATCTGCGTTTTCCATGTTAACAAGATGTAAAAAATCGTTAATTTTTTATTTTTTAGTGGTGCATAATGTCTTTGCTTTTTTTCTACTAGCTGTGATCGTTGACGGCATGGATGTTACAATAATCTAACTTCCTTGGTTGACGGCGCCGCGTCCACAACAAACATCAAAATGGCGTCATAGCGTCAAAACAAAGAAGTCCGAGCGAGCTTCTGGAAGCTACCGCGAGATGTCAGGAGCTGCCCGTTCTTTTCCGTTACACTGGGGTCACCGCTGCAGACGACCGTGCAGAGCTGCTAGTTATTATCGTCGACGGGCGGGGGTGCTGCTTCTTGACTCCAGAGGGGCAGTCGGCTTTTGTTGGCAGGCGGCTCAGTGACACATTAGAAGTCGTGCGGGAGTGTTGGTGTACGTTGTTCGCTCTCGTTGGCGCGAGAAAGACTGAAACGAGAAATAATTCCAAGATGGATATTCGGTGGCTGTGGACTTTGGGCGTTATTTCGTGCCTCCTGCTAGACATGCGGGCTGCGTCTTCACAAGGTAAGCGAAAAGAACCGTTTAGTTGTGCTTAGCTTACGAGCCCATGTGTTTCCTCAGCTTTAGTGTTGTGCGTCTGACATCTGGTTTGGACGCATATCGTGTGACATCTGTTTATAAGCAGATCAGACTTTCAGATATCTAATGCTATTGTTTCCTTCAACATCCGTTATCACGGTGTAACAGAACATATGCGGCGTGTAGCGGGTGGGTCTGTAGAACCCGGATAGCATGTGAATGACCAGCGGGAGTATTTGTTTCTCGCTCTTGTGTTTCTGTCCTTGTTATTAGAGGGCCGTTGCAAGCGCGTTTAGCGAATAAGTGATGTTGCGATTAAATCTTAAAACGACCGTCTTTTTGGTGTGTTTACCGTTAGATTTTCCTGCGGGTTCGCCTTTTTCTGCCAGTTTATCGGGTGTGCAAAGGTCCAGAAATAGTAATCATAGCGAACTATTCTGACCAGCAAACATTTTGTTGCGCGATGCTGCGAGACTGTCAAATGGGGGAGCTAGGCAATGAGTTCAAACGGGCACTTCCTTTCCGACGAAACCGCCCACATGGTTTGCTGTTGCTCTTTGGTTAGCTGCATTCATTTCTTGGGCTATACGTCTCGTGATTTATTCATAGCGAACATGTTAATGTTTAAATTCTCTAGAGGGTTGCGCAATAAGATTCTATACGGCTTTTCTTGCGCTGTAATATTTGCTAAGTCGTCAGTTGCTGCAGTATTCATCAGGTCTTAGGTAGTATGCTCAACGTTTCAGACCACATTTTATGAGCTACCGAAGAGACTGTTTGAAAATATGGACAGTATTATCCTACGAGTGTTTTTCTGAGAGACAAACTTGAATTAGTGTCATTGCAGTTGATGCAGAAATTAGACAGTTTCACCCAAGCTGCTGTCAGTATGTGTTATGAAAATAGTTTATGCAGGAATTAAGTATTAGTTTCGGGGAAATTGTTGCAGCTGCAGACGTGAATTGATGTGTGCTGTTGGAAAGCTTAGTTCTGGTGACAGACGTGTAGCGTGGTCTAGGTTAGGTTGATAAGGTGATAATTCGGTTGTGAGCTGCCGTATGTGAAAGCAAATTACAGGTTGCGGTAACAAATTTATCTTTAGTGGAGCCAAAGGTTTGCGTCTGCGCCGTATTTAACGTGTTTTTCATCGTAAAAACTAAAGCTGCAAGGTAAACTCAGGAAACGTACTACGATAATGAAGTCCCAGAGTATTTTGTTGTATATGACTTACATATGTCGTGTATAAACGAAAACAATGCAAGGGGCCCCCCACTACGCAACTTGTACCACAAACTTTTCAAAAACAGCTTTGACCATTTCTTTTAAATAGTGAGTGTATCGAGACGTAAAATCACAACAAATGATAAAATGATGCAAAATAGATAAAAGCGAGCACATCAGGGAAAAGGTGACAGTTTTCTAGTTTCACATGTCGCATCACTATTTACGTGATGTAACACCTCGTGTGTTTGTGTATCAACCTATTTGTGGGATTTTTCCGTTCACGTGCTGGCACCGCTGACGGTTCTGCAGCGAAAAAAGTCGACTTGTTCTGCGGTCGACTAGGTTATGTAACCCTTCCTCCGACTTTGCGTTTGCAGCACATTGTCAGGACTGCGCGAATCTGGCTAGCGCTTAGCTTAGATTACGAACGGATTACGAGCTGAAGATTGCATATTTCGTCGGAAACGCTCATTGAGATACCATAGATATTTCTAAAGTAAGGCAATTCCGTACCAAATTCAAGCAATGTTATCTGCATGGCTGACGGTTCACAACTTCGCAAGCAGTCTTGTTTTCTTCTGAATTCAGTATTTTGCGGATCATTCAGTCAGGGTGTCCCACAAGTAATGGGCAGTATTCAGGGATATGGCAGGAACGATAATTCGAGGCGAAAAAATCTCGTAAACATGGGCTCTAATGCATACCTGCATACCTTGAGCTATACGCACTTCATATTCGATACCGTGAACACCTCTTCTGCAAAACAAATGGTCATGGCTCTCCAGGTATGAATATTAGATCCCATGTTTACGAGACACTTTTGCTTCGAATGGTCGTTTGTCATCCCTGAATACTGACCATTCGTCCTGTGCCATCCAGTTTAGGGTACTGCGCGTAATGTTACCGACTCGTAGATAGGGAGTCCAAAATCTGGCACAATACTCAACAATTGCTCGCATTGGCTTCTTGTACGCAACAATACAGTTGCTTGCGGAGTATTTATGTAGATGTAATCGCCTTTTTGTTTTTCTCTTGTTTAGAAATGTCAAATATTTTACAGGTGTATGGTGTGTAAGAAAATACATCAGCAGTCTTCTTCTTGCAGTCGTATTTTCTGTTTAGAGTTTTCTAACAAGGGAACCTCCCCATTGCACCCCCCTCAGATTTAGTTAAAAGTTGGCACAGTGGATAGGCCTTGAAAAACTGAACACAGATCAATCGAGAAAACGGAAAGAAATTGTGTGAAACTATGAAAAAAATATGCAAAATATACAAACTGAGTAGTCCATGTGCAAGATAGGCAACATCAAGGAGAGTGTAAGCTCAGGAGTGCCGTGGTCCCGTGGTTAGCGTGAGCAGCTGTGGAACGAGAGGTCCTTGGTTCAAGTCATCCCTCGAGTGGAAATTTTACTTTCTTTATTTTCGCAAAGTTATGGAAGATCAGTTTGGATTCCGTAGAAACACTGGAACACGTGAGGCAATACTGACCTTACGACTTATCTTAGAAGAAAGATTAAGGAAAGGCAAACCTACGTTTCTAGCATTTGTAGACTTAGAGAAAGCTTTTGACAATGTTGACTGGAATACTCTCTTTCAAATTCTAAAGGTGGCAGGGGTAAAATACAGGGAGCGAAAGGCTATTTACAATTTGTACAGAAACCAGATGGCAGTTATAAGAGTCGAGGGACATGAAAGGGAAGCAGTGGTTGGGAAGGGAGTAAGACAGGGTTGTAGCCTCTCCCCGATGTTGTTCAATCTGTATATTGAGCAAGCAGTAAAGGAAACAAAAGAAAAATTCGGAGTAGGTATTAAAATTCATGGAGAAGAAATAAAAACTTTGAGGTTCGCCGATGACATTGTAATTCTGTCAGAAACAGCAAAGGACTTGGAAGAGCAGTTGAATGGAATGGACACTGTCTTGAAAGGAGGATATAAGATGAACATCAATAAAAGCAAAACAAGGATAATGGAATGTAGTCTAATTAAGTCGGGTGATGCTGAGGGAATTAGATTAGGAAATGAGGCACTTAAAGTAGTAAAGGAGTTTTGCTATTTGGGGAGCAAAATAACTGATGATGGTCGAAGTAGAGAGGATATAAAATGTAGACTGGCAATGGCAAGGAAAGCGTTTCTGAAGAAGAGAAATTTGTTAACATCCAGTATTGATTTAAGTGTCAGGAAGTCATTTCTGAAAGTATTCGTATGGAGTGTAGCCATGTATGGAAGTGAAACATGGACGATAAATAGTTTGGACAAGAAGAGAATAGAAACTTTCGAAATGTGGTGCTACAGAAGAATGCTGAAGATTAGATGGGTAGATCACATAACTAATGAGGAAGTATTGAATAGGATTGGGGAGAAGAGAAGTTTGTGGCACAACTTGACCAGAAGAAGGGATCGGTTGGTAGGACATGTTCTGAGGCATCAAGGGATCACCAATTTAGTATTGGAGGGCAGCGTGGAGGGTAAAAATCGTAGAGGGAGACCAAGAGATGAATACACTAAGCAGATTCAGAAGGATGTAGGTTGCAGTAGGTACTGGGAGATGAAAAAGCTTGCACAGGATAGAGTAGCATGGAGAGCTGCATCAAACCAGTCTCAGGACTGAAGACCACAACAACAACAATGGTCTATCCGTTCGTTCATTGACGTCTCTGTTCACTGTAATAAGTTTAGCGTCTGTGTTTTGCGACCGCACCGCAAAACCGTGCGATTAGTAGACAAAAGGACGTGCCTCTCCAATGGGAACCGAAAACATTTGATCGCAAGGTCATAGGTCAATCATTCCTCCACAGGAAAACACGTCTGATATATTCTGTACGACACTTGTGGCGGCATGTGCGTCACATGACAGGAATATGTTGTCGTCCCACCTAACTTGTACACTTGGCGAATGGGTAAAAAGATTTTTCTACTTAGCCCGATTTAGGTTTTCTTGTGGATGTGATAATCACACCCAAAAAAGTGATGAATACATAACAGTTGTCACATTAACTGCAACAAATGAATGCAACAGTTTCACAGTCGCACAGTTTTCCCTGTGCTCTGTCAAAACATATATTTTTAACGTTTTCAAGTATTTCCGTGTGTAGACCGTCAAATCCTGCACATGGCCAAGAAAATCTGAACATGTCCTGGAATTTTGGAGAGCGAAGTTGATTATGTATGAGTGCCTGAACTTTGATAGCTGTCTGGAAACAAAAAATTAAATTTTTCCCTCGAGGGAAGACTCGAACCAAGGACCTCTCGTTTCACAGCTGCTCACGCTAACCACGGGACCACGGCGCTTCTGAGCATACATTGTCCTTGATGTTTTCTAACTTGCGCATGGACTACTCAGTTTGTATATTTTGCTATTTTTTTCATAGTTCCACACAACTTCTTGTTTTCTCGATTGATCTGTCTTCACTTTTTCAAGGCCTATCCACTGTGCCAACTTATAACTAAATCAGAGGGGGGTGCGATGGGGAGGTTCCCTTGTAAGTACATACTGTATTCGTATCAGAGGCACTGTGGCGAAGTGTAATACTCTGATAGAGAACTTAAAAAGCAGAAGCGGAATATGTACGTTGTCTGTCAAACGTATAACAGCAACGTCATACGAATATCCTGTGAAAGTTGTTAGCTGTGCGTGTTTGAAGTAGCGGAAATGTAGTTTTTTTATTGGCGCTTGTTATTTCTCCCCCAACCCCCGTCGGCCCACTCCACTTTTTGTAGTGCTGATGTAGGCATTGCGACATACATCCTTGAAACTGTCAGCTGTTACGAAATGAGCGGATTGGAGCGTCATAAGGATGAGCCTGCATTAATCCTCTTGTGTGCCGCGTGTCCTAACACGGTATTAACACAACCCGAAAGCGTTTACCACTGCATACTCGTAACACATTGTACGCGTCCGTAGTGTAAGGCCTCTAGGGGTCGACAGAAGCGTCCGATCCAACGCGTCGGCTTTCACCCGTGACGTAAGGGTGTTGTGTGTGACGTCATGACGGCGCGGAGTTTGGTTTGAGTGTGGCTGTCTCCAGTTCCGTTTTATCTTATTTTATTTACTTTTCTGGTCTGTTCGTTCTATCTCGTGAGATTTTTTTAAATTTAAAAACACTTATTACGTATTTTAATTATCTGTTTCTCGAATTTCTGTTTTAGTTTATTATATTTATCTTTCTGATCTGTTCGTTCTATCCCGTGAGATTTTTTTTTTAAAGACAAAAAACACTAATCAGCTACTGAAGCATCTCTATCTTCTATGGGTTGCAGGGGTTACGACCACTGGGGAGGTGGGTGGGTATTCATGCATGGCTGTCTTCACTTACACGTTGTAGCTACGCAAGGCGTCTAAATTTATTTATATTTAGTTTGCCCCCCCCCACCCAAAACACCCCATTTCCCGCGCTTGTCCCGTTAGTGTCATTAGGCTTCTTGTGGAAAGTGCGTTTTTTTTGTTTTTGTTTCCGCCATATTTGTGACGTCATGGGTCAAAGCAGACGGGTGGGATCGGACGCTTCCGTATTTCCGCCTCTAGAGACGATTGTCATCTACAATCTGTTTAAACATTTCGATGCAGTTTACTCTGCACTCGCCGCGCCAATTCGTCGTCCGAAACTACTCCAACTTTTTGTTCTTCAAATTTCTTGAAGGTAAAAAGGCATCCAGCGAAATCTTGGCTGTATGCCTGGTACACAAGAACTTAGATGATTGAGGGAGCTAAATGCCGAGTACAGATAAGCAAGTTGAGACAGACCTGCTTTCAATGACAAGCAATCCTGTCGTGTTTGAAACCGATTGTCGTTGACAAGGTGTGACGCTCGTATCCGATCGTTACGGTTGGTATCTTTTTCGGATCACTCCCCTTTTTCCCTTAACCGTGTTACATGACACCGTTGGGATTGGTACTCCACACCTAGTAAACACATCTCGTCGACACTCCAAGAAACGAGGCAGATCGATTCAAGCTGAGGTTACGGGCTTGTCGAGAGACACGTCAACCCTACGGTGATTCCACCAGACTGGCTGGCACATCCACACATCAGCGCTAGATAGTGACTGGATTGCCTGGTAACAGTTCTGTATCGAGGCTGGTCAAATAAGGTTGCTACATTTCCATGAAAGAGTGGAACAGTTTTGTTGCGTCTTCATGATTGGTAAGCTTGAGTTGTTCCAAGAATCGAATAAAGAATTTCGACCGCAGACGAGCACTGCAAGAAAGACGAAAACCTAATTTCGGAAACCATATTTCTCTGTCATGTTTACGTATCATCTGAAGCAGGTTTGCTAGAAAAGTTAAATATGACGCCTGGAAAAGAGCTGTTACAGTTTCTGATTTAGTCAGCACAGTCGCTATTTCTTTTCAACTAGACGAGGTGAAAACAGCTTCAGTCTAACTTTTCTACTTATTTTTTCACTGTACAAGAAGCCACTCCGTCCATATTAGCAGAAAATTTTTAAGAGACGAAACCTGACAGCCCAAGCACTTTTCAAAACCAGTTGCACTTACATGGGAGCGAAAATAGATTGCGGAATTGAAAAACCGGCGACCGTAAGCACGTTTCCACATTCGATTCTGAAGTGTTTACATGACTACCTAGAAGCCTCATTGGGAAATCCGGTTTTGGGAGCCCCCATGTAAACGGGGTGTTACATTACTAGACAGGCAAAGGCGCATACTTTTTATGAAGCCTGACGTTTGGTGAAGTAAGATGGCGGAGTTAGGAAGTTTATGGTACAACTACGATTTTCTGAAACGAAGTGATGTAAGCTTTGCGAGGTGGTCTAAACAAGTTCTACACTTGAGCAAGTATTTGCATACTAGTTGAGTTTAACATATATATTGAAGAATCGTGTTATGAGAAGAACGTGAAATTATATATACGCACGTTTGAATCATGCTATAGTTTTCGTAATAACATTTAAACGAATAAAGAACAAGTAGAACATTCTATTTACAGGAGCACTTTCATGGTGAGTATACTATTCAAAGAAAAGCCAAAGCTGATAGAAACAGGTTAAAAACGCATCATTAAGCTAGGCCTACGTCTGTTACTACTAGATTTATTAAAATCCTAAAATGTACAAAGTATTTAAACACTGCCGGTATTTCAGGAAATGCAAACTATTACGTAATTATTTAGGCCTAGATAATCAAAAATACGTAAAATGTGTATAGTTAAGCTTTCATTGAGACATGTTCGATTCCTTGTATCTTCCATCTGCTGTACGAAAAATAACAGCCAAACTCGACGGATGTACTGACCGTAGTTGTATCAGTTTATCCCTGTTTATTAAGACTGTTTTATCAGTAAGTAAACGGCTCTTTACGCGTCCTTCACATTAGCCGTTGTATTGTGATTCTGAAGTGATTCAGCGATACTAATTATACTGTATTGCCAGTCCAATAATGTATGTCTGTGATTTCAACAACTTACCGAGTACAGTGCATTGTTGACAACCGTTTGAATTAGGGATAACGGTCATCGCCGAAACAACTACCTTTCAGTTACATCGTTTTTCCTTTTTTGCCGCACCAGTTGGAGTGTTAAAACCGCTCGAAATAACAGATTTTCGGTTTTTTTATTCCTATTACTCTTTAATAAACTCAGAAATTTAATAAAGATTGAAAAAGTCCGAACCTCTTCGAAGGTACATAGAATCAAAAATATTAATTTAAATAGGCAAATAAAAAAACTGAGTCCATGCTACATTCGCTGCTTTTATCGAAAAGCGGTGAGTGGTTGAATTCTACAAAAAAACAGCAGTATTCTAATATGGATTCTACTTTTTTGAAACTCTGCTCGAGTCATGTTGTAATCGGGGATCATACCGCTATTTTGCCATTACGAATAGCCATTGCTGAGATTTAAGAACTGTTTTTTCGTGGTAATTTGTCAGTTTTCAAGGGCTAAAAGCAGGGAAAAGCATATTATGTAGACACAGGCAGCAGATAAATTGCTTTCTATTTTTATTGTATACTCTGATGATGAATAAAGTTTTTATTGCTGTTACTATAATATCCGTTGTCTTTTACTATTTAATAGAACTGGAAGACAATTTTTTTGATTTATTTTTGATTTTTTAAAGCAATTTAAGTATTGTACTTAACTGCTACGTCACTTCGTAAAAATATTTCTAGACAAGGGTTTGTGCTATTCTGCAATACAATGGGTGTCCGGCGACATCTACACGCTTACCTTAAGCCACGACACACGGCAACAGAGATATTATCTTAGAATTGCTTACCAATTCTTATGACATGTTGGATTCTCGTTTGTGTCGACGTAATTATTAAAGCTGCACTGACCGCTTTTCCCATTTTCTGTGATAACGCAATATTTCAAATCAATGCAAATTTTACGAATACAAATTACTCCTTTTAAAAAAGTTCATTTAAAAACGAAAAAATTTAATACTGCTGTTATGGCCAAGTGATATTTCGGTCTTTTACTCGGTTTTTGGGGAAAAAAATAAGAACAGTGTTACGACCGAGAGCGAACAAATACCGAAAAATACCGGTTATTCAGAAGTAAAATACCCGTGTAGGTTCGATCCGGTCTGTTTTTTGTTGTTTTTTTGTTTTTGTTTTTCATCATCTCTAGTGTGAATGATCAGTGTGTCGATTGCGATTGAAAATGGAGGAAAGTTTCGTGCTGTTGTTAAATATTTAAAGGGATAGACTGGGGCACAAATCAAAACAAAGTTCAGGCGGACTCTACATAGTCACTGAAGACTATTTACCTTTGGGTTAATGAATTTAAAACATCTGGCCGTCCAACTGAGGTCACCGCAAGGGAAACCATTCACAGAATCCAAAGCAAGAATCAGTGTGCGCAGTGGATGCCGCGAGTGCTCAAACCCGATCAAAAGCGAATCAGACACACAATTCCAACACTATATTTGGCGATGTTTAATCGTAGCCGGCCGCTGTGACCGAGCAGTTCTAGGCGCATCAGTCTGGAACCGCGCTGCTGCTACGGTCGCTCGTTCGAATCCTGCCTCGGACATGGACGTGTGTGATGCCCTTAGGTTAGTTAGGTTTAAGTACTTCTAAGTCTAGGGGAGTGATGGCCTGAGATGTTAAGTCCCATAGTGCTTAGAGCCATTTGAACCATTTTTTCTAACGTTAAGAATTATCTTGAAGAAAAAGCTCCACTGACACAGTCAATATGGATCCAGAAAACATCGTTCCTCTGAAACACAATTCGCTCTTTACTCACGTGAAGCGTTGAGTGATATTGACAAAGGATTTCAAATTGATTCCGTACTTCCAGATTTCCACAAGGCTTTTGCACTGTACCACACAAGCGGCTTATAACGAAATTGCATGCTTACGGAGTACCGTCTGTTATGTGACTGGATTCGTGATTTCTTGTCACAGGGGTCTCAGTAGTACTTTACGGTAAGTCATGAAGTAAAACAGAGGTGATTTCTGGCGTTCCACAAGGTATTTTTATAGGCCCTCTGCTGTTCCTTATCTACATAAACGTTTTAGGAGACAATCTGAGCAGCCGTTTTAGGTTGCTTGCAGAAGACGCTGTCGTTTATCGACTAGTAAAGCCATCGGATGATCGAAACCAATTGGAATACGATTTGCAACAGATATTTTAATCGTACGAAAATTGACAATTGACCATAAGTAATGAAAATGAGTGAGTGCTGTTGTGTTCTTCAGTCCTGAGACGGGTTTGCTGCAGCTCTCCATGCTACTCTATCCTGTGCAAGCTTCTTCTCCCAGTACCTACTGCAGCCTACGTCCTTCTGAATCTGCTTAGTGTATTCATCTCTTGGTCTCCCTCTACGGTTTTTACCCTCTACGCTGCCCTCCAATACTAAATTGATGATCCCTTGATGCCTTAGAATATGTCCTACCAACCGATCACTTCTTCTAGTCAAGTTGTGCCACAGATTCCTCTTCTCCCCACTTCTTTTCAGTACCTCCTCAGTAGTTATGTGATGTACCCATCTAATCTTCAGCATTCTTCTGTAGCACCACATTTCGAAAGCTTCTATTCTCTTCCTGTCCAAACTATTTATCGTCCATGTTTCACTTCCATACATGGCTACACTCCATACAATTACTTTCGGAAACGACTTCCTGACACTTAAATCTATACTCGATGTTAACAAATTCCTCTTCAGTAATGCTTAACTTGCCATTGCCAGTCTACATTTGATATCCTCTCTACTTCGACCATCAGTTTTTTGCTCCCCAAATAGCAAAACTCCTTTACTACTTTAAGTGTCTCATTTCCTAATCCAATTCCCTCAGCATCACCCGACTTAATTCGACTACATTCCATTATCCTCGTTCTGCTTTTGTTGATGTTCATCTTATATCCTCCTTTACAAAGCCTTAAAACTCCCATATTTCGAAACAACTGGTCATGCGACGAATAACTGAAGACGCTGGGTAGAAGTGCTGCTCTACGATGAAGGGGTTGGCATGGGAGAGGATGTATTGGCGGGCTCATTATACCAGTCAGATGATGGAAGAATTGCGTGGTACAGAGGCCTCTAAAAATTGCGTTGATTATGGATCGGGTCGTTGAGTTGAAGGTATCTGAATCGGTTGCCAACAGCAAACCAAGACTACTTTCTTCTGAGGCCATTCCCTGTACTTGTCTTGGAGACGCGGAGTAGACCGCAGTGGCGGAAATACGATCTGGCGATGCGATGCTGCAAGGTTGGCAACACGCAAAGTGGGAACTCACCGCGACAGCTGTTTTTTAGCGGCTTGCCAAGCGCGAGAAAAAAGACGATAGGCAAGTTAGCGAGGAAGACTGCTTGTGACGTTTCGTTCAGAGAGAGTTTGAGCGGGAGAGAGAGGGGGGGAGGGGAGTTGGCGGGGGGGGGGGATGATGGCCCGTTCTTCAGCGCGTCCACACTGTCCTACTAGCCGCCATGTTTTATGAGGTCATTATCAAAGGTTGGTGTTTGGTTTGGTAAGCGATAGTTTCGAAATTTCTTTACGAAATCGTGCCTGCCGTGTGCCTAGGGTATGAATGCGCGCACACACCTAGAAAAACAGATTTAAATTCGATGTTCATCATTTTTGGTCAAATGTTTCAGCGGAATGCAAATTCGACTCGCTAGAAATTACACAGCGGATTTTTGTACAAATCCTTACAACGAATGCACAGATGGGGTATCAAATTGAGCAGTGTGAAATCTAGGCTGGCAAAAATAGTGTAGTTGTTAAAGTAATCAGGATAATTAAAAAAATGAAATGATCGTAAGTTGGTACTTTGACAGAAAACTGAAATATTTCTTGAACGGTTCCTACTAGCTGTGCAAAAAAGTTTCAAAAAGCTCAGCTCAAGGCGTATCTATATAGCATAAATACATTGGTTGATATGTCAATATTTTTTCCGAACAAAGCTTGAAAATGAAATACATCGAAAAAATGGTCAAATATTTGTGAAATGATCCTGAGAAAGCCGGCAGCTACGACGGCGCCATCACTGTTGCCGGGGAAGGGAACAAAGTGACAGAACAACTTTCCCCCAAGTTTGATGCTGTCAAAACAAATGTGTGGTGCAGGATAAGTAACTACGAAATATTATCGAACTGTTGACGTTCAGCTTTTACATCGAGACTTGAAAGTAACTGATTGTGATGAACACTTGCCGTATAGTATCTGATAGAAAATACCCGGAAACCCATTAGTGGGCATTAATATCGGATGTGTGTACTCTCCGTCTTTGATGGTTTGAGCTTCCTGGAGACACTTTCAGTGAGGTGTCAATCCCTGCGGAGGAATGGCAGCCGATTTCTTCCCCAAGAGGCAAAACCAGTGTGAAGTCGACTTCTTTAACTCGCCCCAGATGTGTTCCATTGGGTTCAGGTCGGCACGCTGTGCAGGGCAGTCCATTTCGGGAACGTTGATGTCCACAAACCATTGCCTCATGTACTGCTTTGACACGAAAAGAAAATATAAAAAACATTTGGTGCACTGTTGAAATATACTCGATATTGTGCGCGTTTAAAGTCCACCCTGTACAGGGCTATTACAAATGATTGAAGCGATTTCATAAATTCACTGTAGCTCCATTCATTGACATATGGTCACGACACACTACAGATACGAAGAAAAACTCTAAAGTTTTGTTTGGCTGAAGCCGCACTTCAGGTTTCTGCCGCCAGAGCGCTCGAGAGCGCAGTGAGACAAAATGGTGACAGGAGCCGAGAAAGCGTATGTCGTGCTTGAAATGCACTCACATCAGTCAGCCATAACAGTGCAACGACACTTCATGACGAAGTTCAACAAAGATCCACCGACTGCTAACTCCATTCGGCGATGGTATGCGCAGTTTAAAGCTTCTGGATGGCTCTGTAAGGGGGAAATCGACGGGTCGGCCTGCAGTGAGCGAAGAAACGGTTGAACGCGTGCGGGCAAGTTTCACGCGTAGCCCGCGGAAGTCGACGAATAAAGCAAGCAGGGAGCTAAACGTACCACAGCCGACGGTTTGGAAAATATTACGGAAAAGGCTAAAGCAGAAGCCTTACCGTTTACAACTGCTACAAGCCCTGACACCCGATGACAAAGTCAAACGCTTTGAATTTTCGGCGCGGTTGCAACAGCTCATGGAAGAGGATGCGTTCAGTGCGAAACTTGTTTTCAGTGATGAAGCAACAATTTTTTCTTAATGGTGAAGTGAACAGACACAATGTGCGAATCTGGGCGGTAGAGAATCCTCACGCATTCGTGCAGCAAATTCGCAATTCACCAAAAGTTAACGTGTTTTGTGCAATCTCACGGTTTAAATTTTACGGCCCCTTTTTCTTCTGCGAAAAAAACGTTACAGGACACGTGTATCTGGGCATGCTGGAAAATTAGCTCATGCCACAACTGGAGACCGACAGCGCCGACTTCATCTTTCAACAGGATGGTGCTCTACCGCACTTCCATCACGATGTTCGGCATTTCTTAAACAGGAGATTGGAAAACCAATGGATCGGTCGTGGTGGAGATCATGATCAGCAATTCGTGTCATGGCCTCCAGGCTCTCCCGACTTAACCCCGTGCGATTTCTTGCTGTGGGGTTATGTGAAAGATTCAGTGTTTAAACCCCCTCTACCAAGAAACGTGCCAGAACTGCGAGCTCGCATCAACGATGCTTTCGAACTCATTGATGGGGACATGCTGCGCCGAGTGTGGGAGGAACTTGATTATCGGCTTGATGTCTGCCGAATCACTAAAGGGGCACATACCGAACATTTGTGAATGCCTAAAAAAACGTTTTGAGTTTTTGTATGTGTGTGCAAAGCATTGTGAAAATATCTCAAATAATAAAGTTATTGTAGAGCTGTGAAATCGCTTCAATCATTTGTAATAACCCTGTAGACTCTACGCTCTACATAATCCTCCGGGATAGTCTCCTCTTGTACTGCTTAAAATTCTAAACTAAACATTGAACTTCATGGGCAGAAGGTATCTTGAAAATGATAGTAAGAAATTTGTTAATGGTGATTGTGATGGTCTGAAGCATGCTTTGCGCGAATATAAAAGTATTTCAGACCAAATCCTTATTTAAAGGTATTAAATCTCACTTTCAATAGCAGCTTAAGCGAGACATGCTCACTTGTTACTCCGTGACTTCTCTTTTTATTAAATTAAGTCTAGGAACATTTTATCCGTTGCTTTGATCGTTGTCATTGTCTGTTTCTTGTCTTGAATTTAGTTGTTACCCATAATAATAACGTAACATTTCTTTATTTCTGGGCAAGGAAATTCTGAGATCTACCTCAAAAGTTTTCAAGAAAAGATGCGGGATACACGGAAGAAAGACAATAGTGAGTACAATGAAAACAATATTAGGTTTGTGTAGGGTAGGTGTAGTACTGGAAAGGGCTTAACAGCAAGGAAACGTAGTGCGATTATCAGCTTATCAAGCTCAGTTACAAACTTGCAGAAATACACTCTAAGGCAAACAGACGCACTTGGATCGTGTTGGAAGATGCAATCGCTATCCCCGAATTGCTCTTCAACAGTGGGAAGCTAGAAGGTGCTCTAAACATCAATGTAGGCCTGTGCTGTGATAGTGCCATGCAAAACAACAAGGGGTGCAAGCACCCTCCATGCAAAACACGACCACACCGTAACACCACCGCCTCCGAATTGTACTGTTGGCACTACACAGGCTGGCAGATGACGTTCACCGGGCATTCGCCATACCCACACCCTGCCATCGGATCGCCACATTGTGTACCGTGATTCGTCACTCCACACAACGTTTTTCCACTGTCCAATGTTTACGCTCCTTACACCGCGTGAGGCGTCATTTCGCATTTACCGGCGTGATGTGTGGCTTATGAGCAGCGGCTCGATCGTGAAATCAGTCTTCTCACCTCCCGCCTGTCATAGTCTTTGCAGTGGATCCTGATGCAGTTTAGAATTCCTGTGTGATGGTCTGGATATAAGTCTGCCTATTACTGCGACCCTCTTCAACCTTCGGCGGTATGTCAGTCAGCAGACGAGGTCGGCCTGTACATTTTTGTGCTTCCACTTCACTATGACATCGGAAACAGTGGACGTAGGGATGTTCAGTAGTGTTGAATCTCGCGTACATATGTATGAAACAGTGTCACCGTGAATTCCGCGGAGCGCCCCATTCTGCTCTCTCAAGATGTCTAATTACTACTGAGGTCGCTGATACGGAGTACCTGGCAGTAGGTGGCAGCACAATGCACCTGCTATGAAAAACGTGTGTTTTTGTGTGTGTCCGAATACTTTTGATCACATAGTGTAGCAAGTTATTTCCGATTGTCGATGTAAATGCTGAACGTTAACAGTTGGATATTATTTCGTAATTACTTATCCTGCACCACACATTTGTTTCGACAACATAAAACATGGGTGAAAGTTATTCGATTTTCCCCGCTATTGTCATGCTGTTGCCTCTCCACGGCTTCCTGTCGGTTTTGCCCCCTCCCGGGCAACAGTGACGACGCCCTGCTGGCTGCCGACTTTTCCAGACACCGCTCTCACAACACGACGCTGCACGTGCTTGCTTCGACAAACAACTCGGAACACAGCCGCGCACGGTGTGCAATAACTGCCGGGGAATGCGAGGTACGAGCAATGTTAATGCCACAACTTCACGTGTGGCACGGCGAGCATTAGAGAAGCATTTGGGTCGACGAACATCATCCACATTCTGCTTACCGTCTGGCTATGAGACGTCTGTTACTAGGTGTAGGAGCAGTAATGAGGCGTAAAATTTTTTTTGAACGACGCAATTTCAGAGACCTTGCTGGTCTCGTACAGACGTGATTTTGTGTGTGTAGACTGAAGCGACGAGTGAAATTTTGTACCAAGGCAAAGTATCGAACCCAGGTTTTCTATCCTGCCTATTAATCAGGAGAGCAGGGTTCGATTCCCGGCCTTAATACAAAATGTCGCCCGGCGCTTTAGTCTATACACATACACTACTGGCCATTAAAATTTCTACAGCAAGAAGAAATGCAGATGACAAACTGGTATTCATTGGACAAATATATTATACTAGAACTGACACGTCGTTACATTTTCACGCAATTTGGGTGCATAGGCCCTGAGAAATCAGTACCTAGAACAACCACCTCTGGCCGTAATAACGGCCTCGATACGCTTGGGGAATGAGTCACAGAGCTTGGATGGCGTGTACAGGTACAGCTGCCCATGCAGCTTCAATACCGTACACCAGTTCATCAAGAGTAGTGACTGGCGTATTGTGACGTGCCAGTTGCTCGGCCACCACTGACCAAAAGTTTTCAGTTGGAGAGAGATCTGGAGAATGTGCTGACCAGGGCAGCAGTCCAACATTTTCTGTATCCAGAAAGGCCCGTACAGGAATTGCAACATGCGGTCGTGCATTATCCTGCTGAAATGTAGGGTTTCGCAGGGATCGAATGAAGGGTAGAGCCACGGGTCGTAACACATCTGAAATGTAACGTCGACTGTTCAAAGGGCCGTCAATGCGAACAAGAGGTGACAGACGTGTAACCAATGGCACCCCATTACCATAACGCGGGGTGATACACCAGTATGGAGATGTCGAATACACGCTTCCAATGTACGTTCACCGCGATGTCTCCAATCGCTGATGCGACCATCGTGATGCTGTAAACAGAACTTGGATTCATCCGATAAAATGACGTTTTGCCATTCGTGCACCCAGGTTCGTCGTCGAGTACACAATCAGAGGCGATCCTGTCTGTGATGCATCGTCAAGGGTAACAGCAGCCGTAGTCTCCGAGCTGATAGTCAATGCTGCTGCAAACGTCGTCGAACTGTTCGTGCAGATGGTTGTTGTCTTGCAAACGTCCCCCCATCTGTGGCTCATGGATCGAGACGTGGCTGCACGATCCGTTATAGCCGTGCGGATAAGATGCCTGTCATCTCGACTGCTAGTGATACGAGGCCGTTGGGATCCAGGACGGCGTTCCGTATTACCCCCCTTAACCCAAAGATTCCATATGCTGCTAACAGTCATTGGATTTCGACCAACGCGAGCAGCAATGTCGCGATACGATAAACCGCAATCGCGATAGCCTACAACCTGACCTTTATCAAAGTCGGAAACGTGATGGTACGCATTTCTCCTCCTTACACGAGGCATCACAACGTTTCACCAGGCAACACCGGTCAACTGTGTACGGGAAATCGGTTGGAATCTTTCCTCATGTCGGCACGTTGTAGGTGTCGCCACCGGCGCCAACCTTGTGTGAATGCTCTGAAAAGCTAATTAATTGCTTATCACAGCATCTTCTTCGTGTCGGTTAAATTTCGCGTCTGTAGCAAGTCATCTTCGTGGTGTAGCAATTTCAATGGCCAGTAATGTAAAATCATATCTGTATGAGACCAGTAAAGTGCCTGAAATTATCATTTCATTTGTATGAGTTCGTGCACCTGGGTTTGACTCGATCTCCCATTTACATTTGATGCTGAGGTGCTATTCCAGAACATGGAGAGGCCCGGGAAATGTGTTCCTGCGTAAGGGGGAGTTTGAAGTAGACTGGGGCGGCAATGGGTATTTGGGTCGAGGAGGAGACGTGCCAGGGTAATCCGTGGAGTTGTCTGAACCGGTGTGCCAAGGTGGCTTAGTGGATGTTGTTTCTATACAGATCGCCGTGCGACACCTGGAGTTGTGGCAGTAACACAGAGCATGATCGGCTTTGTTCAGCGTTGTATGTCGAAGCACCTGCATAGTAAGCAGAGAACCCGGGTTCGATTCCCGGCTTTTGTACAGTTTATACACACAAAATCATATCTCTGAGAAGTTATGTACAGAGTTTAAATGAGGCCAGTGCTAGCAGTGCTGAAAAACGGACATTAATGAAATGCGATGAAACGTAACGTGCCATATTTGGAAGGACATTAACTGTATTTGTAATTGCGAATGTGAATAACCATCAGCTGGAGCATGAAACAATGAAAATAATTTGTGCCGGGCGGGTAATCTAACCCGGATGTCCCGCGTATCGCGAGCGGTCACCGTACCATTTGGCTACTCCCTGACGACTCACTTCCACATGTCATAAACGATACGTCCGCAATATCTTAATTATCCGCAGACACCAGGCAAGCGACTTTGAAGTAAAATTTCTCACCTGTACGTAATATACATAACGGATGTATGAGTGCAAGTTGTAGATGCGTGGGTGACGACGTGTGGAAGTTTGGGTCTGACTAAGTCGTCCAGGGATAGCCAAATGGTAAGGCCCTTTGCGTGTATTGTTGTAGAACACATGGATGGCATAGAATCTGAGTTTTCGCCAGTCGCGTCTGAGGAATCTTCTTCCAATGCTCACACAGTTCTTTGTAGAAAGCCTGCTTGCTTGTGCAGTTTTCTTAGCGAACACGTCCATCCACTTTGCCCTAAAGATGTTTTATGGGGTATAAGTATTGTCTTTGGTTTGGCCATTTGAATACGTTTACTTCGTGCTGCTTTAGAGTTGTCTTCGCATGGCCAGAAGAGAGCTACGGCCCATTGTCATGCTGGAACTGCCAATTACAAGGCATATTTCGTCTTCCGTGAGGTATCGCACGATCTGTTAGTATGGTTCAAATGGCTCTGAGTACTATGGGACTTAACATCTGTGGTCATCAGTCCCCTAGAACTTAGAACTACTTAAACCTAACTAACCTAAGGACATCACACACATCCATGCCCGAGGCAGGATTCGAACCTGCGACCGTAGCAGTCGCGCGGTTCCGGACTGATCTGTTAGTATTTCACCATACTTCAGACTACTTGAATAGTAACAAAACCAGCGGCTGTGTGTAAATCCAACGCCGTTTACTCTTTTTAGCATACGCTACCAGTCTAGACATCAAATGGTGTCATCTTCAGGACCTAGGCATAATCTGCCGTCCACAAACGTCGTCAGATGCAGTGAAGAGAGTCGTATGCATGAGACCAAAACTAACTGAATTCCGTGTGTTCCGTGGCAGTAACACGCCCAGCATGGTACAGAATCCAGTTAATTTTGGCCCGCTGCATACGATTCTGTTCATTGAACATGAAATTGTTTGCAGATGGCAGGTTATACGTGGGGCTCGAAGATGACACCATTCGTTCTCGAAACTGCTGGCATTTTTAAAAAAGAATAAACGACTTTGGATTCAAATACAGCCGCTGATTTTATTATTTAAGCACTTCCCGGCCGTGGTCCCACTTTCCCTGATGGAATACCAACGATACTGTTCATTACTCCAAGAATTTGGACTTCTACCTCTGTGCGCCGCTGTGACCGAGCGGTTCTAGGCGCTTCAGTCCGGAACCGCGCTGCTGCTACGGTCGCAGGTTCGAATCCTACCTCTGGCATGGTTGTGTGTGATGTCCTTAGGTTAGTCAGGTTTAACTAGTTCTAAGTTCTAGGGACTGATGACCTCAGATCTTAAGTCCCATAGTGCTCAGAGCCATTTGAGCCTCTGTGCGCCATGGTGGCTACTTGGTGCTTTCTGTCATTCCTCTTGTTTCACGGCCGTCGAACGTAGTGTATATCGTCTGACGAGAAGAGATTAAACATCATTCATCACTTCATATAATTTTTGACCAGTCTTCAGTGGTTCATGAGTCGTACGTAAAGCGAACTGCAGTGTGGCCTTCCTATTTCTTACATTTATTACAGGTTTTCAAGAAGGTTGCTTGGTATTCAGACCTGTAGCTGCTAAGCAACGTTTAACTGTCTAAAGGTGGACCTTCATCCCGTGGCTTACTTGTAGATCACAGCGTACTGCCCGGGATGATTTTTTGGGCTCGACCATCCATTGCCTTCGGGTGATCGTATCTTCTGTGTGGGTGTTTTTTCGGGGTCGACTACTTCGTGTCTTGTTATCTATCGTCCTCCCTTTTTTCTTTTCTTCTGAGGCCGTGACCAGACACGCACCAGTCTTTGTAAGATGCCAAACACCTCGGTGCGAAAAGTGGCAATTGACCCTGAATAAAGAAAAGTGTGAAGTTATTCACACTAGTACTAAAAGAAATCAGCTAAATATCGATTACGCGATAAGTCACAAAAATCTGAGGGCTGTAAATTCCACTAAATACTTAGGGATTACAATTACAACCTAAATTGGAACGATCACATAGATACTATTGTGGGTAGAGCAAACCAAAGACTGCAATTCATTGGCAGAACACTTGGACGGTGCAACAGGTCTACTAAAGAGACTGCTTGCATCACGCTTGTTCGCCCTATTCTGGAGTATTGCTGTGCGGTGTGGGATCCGCATCAAGTGGGACTGACTGATGACATCGAAGAAGTACAAAGAAGGGCAGCTTGTTTTGTATTATCGCGAAATAGGGGAGATAGTGTCACAGACATGATAGGTGGAGTGGCAATCATTAAAACAAAGGCGTTTTTCGTTGCGACGGGATCTTCTCACGAAATTTCGATCACCAGTTTTCTCCTCAGATTGCGAAAACATTCTGTTGGCACCCACCTACATAGGGAGAAGAAATGATCATCACGATAAAATAAATCAGGGCTCGCACAGAAAAATTTAAGTGCTTGTTTTTCCCGCGTGCTGTTACAGAGTGCTTGAAGGTGGTTCATTGAACACTCTGCCCGGCACTTTATTGTGAATAGCAGAGTAACCACGTAGATGTGGATGTAGACGTTCGCAATGAAGGACTGAGATTGGCCTTGACTCGGTAGTGTTAGGGCAGCTTGCGTGAAATTTACGAAATATTCTTTACTTTTAGGCGTTGCTGTTGAGTAAACAAAAATATTAGAATTGGGTTTGCGTTATGTAGTTTGTTGCAGGCTTACCATTCTGCAAAATACTTAAGAGCCCCTTGGAAAGAGCTTTTATACAGCGTGAGTACATGTTTACCTCCACTCAGCAATCAATATATGTAAGTGTGGCGAGGTCAAGCAGTCTTCTGCCCGAAGAACCGGTTTCACTGCGCGCATAGATAAACACGCCTGCCAACCTACTCGTTAAACTACAAAATACTTCTAAGCAATACTGTATACAGGGTAGTCCATTGATAGTGACTGAGCCAAATATCTCACGAAATAAGCATCAAACGAAAAAACGACTAAGAATGAAACTTGTCTAGCTTGAGGGTGAAACCAGATGGCGCTATGGTTGGCCCGGTAGAGGGCGCTGCCATAGGTCAAACGGATATTAACTGCGTTTTTTAGGATAGGAGCCCCATTTTTATAACATTCGTGTAGTGCGTAAAGAAATATGTTTTAGTTGCACCACTTTTTTCGCTTTGATAGATGGCGCTGTAATAGCCACAAACGTATAAGTACGTGGTATCACGAAACATTCCGCCAGTGCGGACAGTATTTGCTTCGTGGTACATTAGCCGTGTGAAAATGGACCGTTTACCAATTGCGGAAAAGGTCGATATCGTGTTGATGTATGGCTATTGTGATCAAAATGCCCAACGGGCGTGTGCTATGTATGCTGCTCGGTATCCTGGACGACATCATCCAAGTGTCCGAACCGTTCGCCGGATAGTTGCGTTATTTAAGGAAACAGGAAGTGTTCAGCCACATCTGAAACGTCAACCACGACCTGCAACAAATGATGATGCCCAAGTAGGTGTTTTAGCTGCTGTCGCGGCTAATCCGCACATCAGTAGCAGACAAATTCCGCGAGAATCGAGAATCTCAAAAACGTCGGTGTTGAGAATGCTACATCAACATCGATTGAACCCGTACCATATTTCTGTGCACCAGGAATTGCATGGCGACGACTTTGAACGTCGTGTACAGTTCTGCCCCTGGGCACAACAGAAATTACGGGACGATGACAGATTTTTTTGGACGCGTTCTATTTAGCGACGAAGCGTCATTTACCGACAACGGTAACGTAAACCGGCATAATATGCACTATTGGGCAACGGAAAATCCACGATGGCTGCGACAAGTGAAACATCGGTGGCCTTGGCGGGTTAGTGCCTGGTGTGGCATTATGGGAGGAAGGATAATTGACCCCCATTTTATCGACGGCAATGTAAATTGTGCAATGTATGCTGACTTGCGACTAAAAGATGTTTCACTGCATGACAGAATGGCGATGTACTTCCAACATGATAGATATCCGGCACATAGCTCGCATGCAGTTGAAGCGGTATTGAATAGCATATTTCATGACAGATGGATTGGTCGTCGAAGCACCATACCGTGGCCCGCACGTTCACCGGATCTGACGTCCCCGGATTTCTTTCTGTGGGAAAAGTTGAAGGATATTTGCTATCGTGATCCACCGACAACGCCTGACAACATGCGTCAGCGCATTGTCAATGCGTGTGCGAACATTACGGAAGGCGAACTACTCGCTGTTGAGAGGAATGTCGTTACACTTATTGCCAAATGCATTGAGGTTGACGGACATCATTTTGATCATTTATTGCATTAATGTGGTATTTACAGGTAATCATGCCGTAACAGCATGCGTTCTCAGAAATGATATGTTCATAAAGTTGCATGTATCACATTGGAACAGCGGAAATAAAATGTTCAAACGTACCTACGTTCTGTATTTTAATTTAAAAAACCTACCTGTTACCAACTGTTCGTCTAAAATTGAGCCACATGTTTGTGACTATTACAGCGCCATCTATCACAAAGCTAAAAAAAGTGATCCTACTAAAACATTAACATTTCTTTACGTACTACACGGATGTTATAATAATGGGGGTACCTATTAAAAAAAAAGGCAGTTGATATCCGTTTGACCTATGGCAGCGCCATCTGGTTTCCCCCTCAAGCTAGACAAGTTCCGTTCTTAGCAGTTTTTAGTTTGACGCTTATTTCGTGAGATATTTGGCCCGGTCACGATCAATGGATTACCCTGTATAATCCACATACTGAACCAGACATTGTAAAAACTACAGTACAGGTTAGGAGGCTGGAATGCGCAGGATATGAACTCAGAACGAACGACAGAATAGTTAAGATCATGATGGAAGATCAAAGCCACGGCTTGAGGAAACTGCCCGAGAGGACTTAAAGAAAACTGGAATTCAGAATTGGAGGAGATGGGCAGTAAACGGGGAAGAGTGAAACTATGTAGAAGGCAAAGTTTCACGAAGTTCTGTCATTGTGACGATGACGTGATTTGCTGGCCAATTCCACAGCATCGGTAAGCGTGCTGCATGTGTTTACATAGGCCGAGTATGCCGACGCGGCAGTTGTGTAGTTATCGGTTTTGTAGTGGAAAGTGTGCTACTGCTAACAGAGGATACGGTAGATTTCGTAAGCGCAGAGTACCAGATTAGAGCGTTTTCTCAGGTTGTCATTAAACTGCAATGCCCAGCACTTATTTCACCTGAACGTGCAGATAATACTGCGTATGAAGTGGGAAACATTACTCACAAGGGAACCTCCCCATCGCACCCCTCTCAGATTTAGTTATAAGTTGGCACTGTGGATAGGCCTTGAAAAACTGAACACAGAACAACCGAGAAAACAGGAAGGAGTTTTGTGGAACTATGAAAAAATAAGCAAAATATACAAACTGAGTAGTCCATGCGAACATAGGCAACATTAAGGGTGCCGTGGTCAGCGTGAGCAGCTGCGGAACGAGAGGTCCTTGGTTCAAGTCTCCCCTCAAGTGAAAAATGTTTCTTTATTTTCGCAAAGTTATGATCTGTCCATTCGTTCATTGACGTCTCTGTTCACTGTAATAAGTTTAGTGTCTGTGTTTTGCGACCGCACCGCAAAACCGTGCGATTAGTAGACGAAAGGACGTGCCTCTCCAATGGGAACCGAAAACATTTGATCGCAAGGTCATAGGTCAACCGATTCCTCCACAGGAAAACACGTCTGATATATTCTATACGACACTGGTGAAGGTATGTGCGTCACATGACAGGAATATGTTGGCGACCCACCTATCTTGTACGCTTGGCGAATGGGTGAAAACATTCTTCTACCTTGGCCGATTTAGGTTCTTCTACCTTGGCCGATTTAGGTTTTCTTGTGGATGAGATAGTCACTCTCAAGAAAGTGATGAAAACATAAGAGTTTGTCACATAAACTGCAACAAATGAATGCAGCAGTTTCACAGTCGCGCAATTTTCCCTTTGCTCTGTCGAAACGTATGTTTTTAACGTGTTCAAATTTTTCCCTGTGTAGACCGTCAAATGCTGCATATGTCCAAGCAAATCTGAACATGTCCTGGAATTTTGGAGAGCGAAGTTGATTATGTGTGTGTGCCTGAACTTTGATAATTCTCTGAAAATAAAAAATAAAATTTTACGCCAGAAGGAAGACTTGAACCAATGACCTCTCGTTCCGCAGCTGCCCACGCTAACCACGGGACCAAGGCGCTCCTGGGCTCAGATCATCCTCGATGTTGCCTATGGTCGCATGGACTACTGTTTGTATATTTTGCTTATTTTTTTCATAGTTCCACACAACTTCTTCCTGTTTTCTCGATTGATCTGTTTTCAGTTTTTCAAGGTCTATCCACTGTGCCAACTTATAACTAAATCTGAGGGGGGTTCGATGGGAGGTTCCCTTATCAGTTATACCGTAGTCCTTCAACAAGCATAGGCAGAATTGCCACTCCTATTGCTGTCGCACAAATAAGAATATGGCGGATATTACGTATGCACGGCCTCCATACATACCATTAACAGATTCAGTACCTTAAAGAACAGGGTAGACGACTGGAATTTTGTCGTTGCCTAATTGCATATCGCAGAGTCGTACTATCCGGACTGTTTACTGATGAAGCAACTTTCACTCGTGACTGTATGAACAACACGCGTAACTCATATCGGTCACCGGCGAAAACACATTCCTTTGTAGAGATCCAGGGTGAGAGTTATTGAACTGTATGAAATAAAATCGGCATAACTTCTGAACGGTATTAGTTAGTATCTCCAACTGTATGCCCACTTCAATTTGGATAGGTTAGTCAATAATCAAAATTGGCGCATTTGGTGGACTGAGAATGCGCATTTCACGAAGTCGCTTCTCCCTCAACGGGTGACCGTGTGGTGTGCAGTGCCCAGTCACGGAATAATCTGTGCGATATTCGTGGATGACACGGTGACTACCGAACGGTACGGGAAGGTTTAGGAAGAAGATTTCATCCCCATTATCCAAAGCGACCCTGATTTCGACGAGATGTTGTTCATACAAGACGGAGCTCGACCCCATCGAAGTAGGGGAGTGTTTGATGTCCTGGGGCAGCACTGTTGTGACCGCCTGATTCAGGCTACGGAGTACCCAGAGGCCACTGGCATGGGCCTCGATTGGCTGCAATATTCTCCGCATCTAAGCACGTGCAAATCCTTTTTGTGGGACTTTAATAAAGACAAGGTGAACAGCAACTACCCAAAACTATTGCTGAGCTGGAAACAGCCATTTAGGTCATCGACAGCATCGCTGTTTCGACGCTTCGGCGGGTCATGCGTAATTTCGCTATTCGTCTGTGTCGCAGAATCGGCAATGATGGAGGGCATATCGAACTTATCACTATATCAAGCTCTGCGGCGTATCAGGAGATATTGAGTTCGATCGATCACAGTTATCTTTTGACCAGCTCATCCGACGGGTTGAAATTTGCTTAGCGATCCGTGGCTCAGCATGAAACAGTCTGCAAGAACAATGAATCCCTAGTTCCATCACGCAACGGAAATCCTGACGTATCGACTTAGCACCGTCATTTTGACACAGTAGTGTACTTTCTCGGCTCCGGATTACGTGAAAATCAGCGGCTGTTTCTTTCATGCAGTTCTTATTTTGTGTATGTTGTACAGTTTGTAGTTTATCACAGTTATTGTAGTATACTTTACAAAAAGTATGGAAGCGTTTTGAACAATTTACGACATATTTATAAATGTTGTTGTGGTCTTCAGCGCAGAGACTGGTTTGATGAGCTACTCTATCCTGTGCAAGCTTCATCTCCCAGTACCTACCACAAGCTACATCCTTCTGAATCTGTTCAGTGTATTCATCTCTTAGTCTCCCTCTATTTTTACCCTCCACGCTGCCCTCCAATGCTAAATTGGTGATCCCGTGATGCCTCAGAATATGCCCTAACAACCGATCCCTTCTTCTAGTCAAGTTGTGCCACAAATTTCTCTTCTCTCCAGTTCTATTCAATACCTCCTCATTAGTTATGTGATCTACCCATCTAATCTTCAGCATTCTTCTGTAGCAACACATTTCGAAAGCTTCTATTCTCTTCTTGTCCAAACTATTTATCGTCCATGTTTCGCTTCCATACACGGCTACACTCCATACAATTACTTTCGGAAACTACTTTCTGACACTTAAATCTATACTGGATGTTAACAAATTTCTCTTCAGAAACGCTTTCCTTGCCATTGCCAGTCTACATTTTATATCCTCTCTACTTCGACCATCATCAGTTATTTTGCTCCCCAAATAGCAAAACTCCTTTCCTACTTCAAGCGTCTCATTTCCTAATCTAATTCCCTCAGCATCACCCAACTTAAATCGACTACATTCCATTATCCTCGTTTTGCTTTTGTTGATGTTCATCTTATATCCTCGTCTAAAGACACTGTCCATTCCATTCAGCTGCTCTTCCAGGTCCTTCGCTGTCTCTGCAAGAATTAAAATATCATCGGCGAACCTCATAGTTTTTATTTCTTCTCCATGGATTTTAATTCCTACTCCGAATTTTTCTTTTGTTTCCTTTATTGCTTGCTCAATATAGAGATTGAATAACATCGGGGAGAGGCTACAACCCTGTCTCACTCCCTTCCCAATCGCTGCTTCCCTTTCATGCCTCTCGACTCTTATAACTGCCGTCTGGTTTCTGTAAAAATTATAAATAGCCTTTCGCTCCCTGTATTTTACCCCGGCCACCTTCAGAATTTGATTTATAAATAAACAATAATAAAAGAACTGATGCTTCACATCTGAAATGCTTTCTGAAATTGAACTGAACTGAAACTTAATCACATATGAAGGAGACTAAATTTTTACCAGATACATATGACAGGATGGCGGAGACCTATTCAATTCCGCACATCTCTATTAACCAGAAAAAATACTATTATCTTATGTCAATTTTAGAATACTTTTTACAGTTAAAAATTTTTTCTGTATAATTTAGTTGAAACTGTAATGAAGTTCAGGTATAGACAATTTCTCGTTACAGAAACAAATTTTCCAATGCTTTACAATCGTAGAGGCGTGTAAGTAAATTCCGAAAAAATACAACTTGGGTGAAACTGCGATTGCAGATAAGTCATATTAAATTCTGTCTCAGAACATTTCTGATCGCTCTGAGCACTATGGGACTTATCATCTGTGGTCATCAGTCCCCTAGAACTTAGAACTACTTAAACCTAACCAACCTAAGGACATCACACACATCCATGCCCGAGGCAGGATTCGAACCTGCGACCGTAGCAGTCGCGTGGTTCCGGACTGAGCGCCTAGAACCGCTAGACCACCGCGGCCGGCAACATTTCTGAAGCACAGTCTTCATTCTGCTACATTTCTTGGTGTTAAAGATCGCTTTTGGTATTCTTCTACATATTTCTTGAGGAACGTATGTTCATCCTGCAACCAAAGTCAGTCACAGGCAAGCATTTTAGTGCCACGTTCTACGTCCAAATTGTTTAACACTTCCAGTCTAGTAATCTCTTAGTCGGCGAAACGTATATGCACACAACAGAATATCTACACAGCAAATATCAGTTCCGCGTAAACAAAACACTAGAACTATTCAAAGCCGAACAGGAGAAAAATGAGAGTAGTGGATGCTGGAAACCAGCAGTGTTACCAACATACACAATGTATCCGAAACACAATAAGCAAAAATTACCCTGTTTTGCAAAATGCTAATAGTTCTCTACCTTTTCACGAAACAGGCTCGCAAGCGTACACGACCCTTAAGTCTAATTTTTTTTTATGGTCGTCTTCTTTCATTCTGAACCCAATAAATATAGCACTGTAATCACGAAAGACTATAGAATTTAATAAATTTATAAACAAATCTGTTTTCAGATCATTCGAAAGTACTATGTGCCCTTAAGGGAAAATATAAGGCATGCAAAGCATTTTTTTAGTTACCAGTCTACTGGCTGGTTTGATGCGGGCCGCCACGATTTTCTCTCCTGTGCTAACCTCATTTCAGAGCAGCGCTTGCAATCTTCGTCCTTAATTACTTGCTGGACGTATTCCGATCTCTCTCTTCCTCTACCCTCTACTGTTTATGCCCTCTACAGCTCCCTCTAGCACCACGGAAGTCATTTCCTTATGTCTTAAGATGACCTATCATGCTGTCCCTTCTTCTTGTCAGTGTTTTCCATATTTTCCTTTCCTCTTTGATTCTGCACAGACCCTCCTGATTCCTTACCTTGTCAGTCCACCCAATTTTCAACATTCTTCTGTAGCACCAAGACTCAAATGCTTCGATTCTCTTCTGTTCCGGTTTTCCAACAGTGCATGTTTCGCTACCATACAATGCTGTGCTCAAATTAAGGGCTATGTTTGATGCTAGTGGACTTCTCTTGGTCAGGAATGCCCTTTTTGCCAGAACTAATCTGCTTTTGATGTCCTCCTTGGTCTGTCCGCCAATGGTTATTTTACTGCCCTGATAGTAGAATTCCTCAACTCCATCTACTTCGTGACCATCCATCATGATGTTAAGTTTCTCACTTGTCTCATTTCTGCGACTTCTCATTACTTTCGTCTTTCTCCTATGTCCATATTCTGTACTCATTGGATTGTTCATTCCATTCAGATGATCATGTAATTCTTCTCTTTCACTCAGCATAGCAATGTCTCCAGCTAATCGTATCATTGATACTCTTCCACATTGAATTTCAATCCCACCTCTGAACCTTTCTCTTATTCCCATAATTACTTCTTCGATGTTCAGATTGAGCAGTAGGGGGGAAGACTTCATCCCTGTCTTAAATCCTTTTTAATCCGAGCACTTCGTAAATCGTCGTCCACTCTTGTTATTCCCTTTTGGCTCTTGTGCATGTTTTATGAATTTGGCCAGCTATGGACCGCATACAACTTAAGACTTACGGTGTTTCTTTTTCTTTCGTTCTTCCCAGTACTTCATTTTCTCGTCAACTGCTCGTCACTGTTCATCTGTTCATTCTTGGGTCGAGGTTTTGGCTCGTCGTCTTTATAGTTCGCGTTTTCTATCAGTAGCCTGAATTGATTCCTGTCACTTATTATTTCTTCTGCAACACCTATTTTGTTGGCATCTTTCTTTACTGTTCCTATCCATCCTACAGTTTTTTCAGGTTACTAACGTAATTAAAATTTTTCTTTGTAATCCGTGTTTCTTCCATTCTTTTTAAACGTCCATAAAATTTTGGCCGTCTCTTCCTCATTGTATCTGTGATCTTTTCTGTATTTTTGTATAAGTCTTCATTTCTCTTTCTAATCCACCTATTTTCCACGTTTTTCTCAGGACCCTAGAATTTTTCTTAGTATTTTTCTCTCTTTTTTCTAGTTCTCTCAATTCCCCTTTCTTATTCAATGTTATGGACTCTGATCCATATGTTGCTTGTGTCCTAATAAATGAGTTATGTTGTCTAATCTTCGCTTGTTTGGATAATGATTTCTTATTGTAGTAGTTTTGTTAATTTATTTGCAAATTCTAACTTTTTTATTGTTTCTTCATTTGTTGTGTTATCCAGTCCAGTGGCTTGGATCCACTCCCCCAGGTACTTGAATCGATCAACTCTTTTAATTTTTCCATACTTTGTTTTCATAAACTTTTCTGTGTTATGCTTGTGTTCTAAGTACTCGGGTTTTTCGTAGGATATTTTTAGCCCAGTCTTTTCAGCAATCTCGTGTAACAGATAAAGCATAACTGTAGCGTCTGTTCGGTTTTCAGTTATCAATGCCATACCATCTGCAAAGACTAAACATGTCACTTCAAATTTGTTCTTTCCTTGGCCCATGCTTACACCCTTTGTGCGTGTGTTGTTTAATGTGCTTTCCCAAGTTTTTTACTATTTTATCTAAAACCAAGGTAAAGGGAAGTGGGGACTGTCTGTCTCCTTGTCGAACTCCCATTTTCATTTTGAATGGTTCAGAATTTCGCTTTGAAACTTAATTCTTGATGTTGTATCTGTGAGAGTTTGTTCAAGTCTTCTGGTGTTTTCGTCTGTCCCTGATTCATAAAGTATCTGGAATAGTGCTTGTCAACTGAGTCGTAGGCCGTCTAGAAGTCTACGAAATTAACTACTGTATTTTTATTTAGTATAGCTCTCACTCTCAAAATCGTTTTTAAATTAAGAATCTGTTCTTGTGCATATTGTACACTACTGGCCATTAAAATTGCTACACCACGAAGATGACGTGCTACAGACGCGAAATTCAACAGACAGGAAAAAGTTGCTGTGATATGCAAATAAGCTTTTCAGAGAACTCGCTCAAGGTTGGCGCCGTTCGCAACACCTACGACGTGCTGACAGGAGGAAAGTTTCCAACGGATTTCTCATACACAAACAGCAGTTGATCGGCGTTGCCTGGTGAAACGTTGTTGGCATGCCTCGTGTACGGAGGGGAGATGCGTACCATCACGTTTCCGACTTTGATAAAGGTCTGATTGTGGCCTGTCGGGATTGCGGTTTATCGTATCGCGACGCTGCAGCTCGCGTTGGTCGAGATCTAATGAGTGTTACGAGGATATGGAATCGGTGGGTTCAGGAGGGTAATACGGAACGCCGTGCTGGATCTCAACGGCCTCGTATAACTAGTAGTCGAGATGACAGACATCTTATCCGTACGGCTGTAACGGATCGTGCAGCCACATCTCGATCCCTGAGTCAACAGGTGGGGACGTTTCCAAGACGACAACCATCTGCACGAACAGTTCGACGACGTTTGCAGCAGCACGGACTATCAGCTCGGAGACCGTGGCTGCAATTACCCTTGAGGCTGCATCAAAGGCAGGAGCGCCTGCGACGGTGTACTCGACGACGAACCTGGGTGCACGACTGGCAAAACGTCATTTTTTCGGATGAATCCAGGTTCTGTTTACAGCATCACGATGGTCGCATCCGTGTTTGGCGACATAGCGGTGAACGCACACTGGAAGCGTGTATTCGTGATCGCCATACTGGCGTATCACGCTGGCTCGTCACAATACGCCAGTCATTACTCTCCATGAACTGTGGTATCGTGTTGAAGCTGCATGGGCAGCTGTACCTGTGCACGCCATCCGAGCTCTGTTTGACTCAATGCCCAGGCGTATCAAGGCCGTTATTTCGGCCAGAGGTGGTTGTTCTGGGTACTGATTTCTCAGGATCTATGCACTTAAATTTCGGAAAATGTAATCACATGTCAGTTCTAGTATAATATATTTGTCCAATGAATACCCGTTTATCATCTGCATTTCTTCTTCTGTAGCAATTTTAATGGCCAGTAGTATATATTACCCGTCTCTCTATAGCTTACCCCCAATTTTTCGCAGAATTTCGAACATCTTGCACTACTTTACACTGTCGAACGCCTTTTCCAGGCCAAGGCCTATGAAAGTGAAAGTGTCTCGATTTTTCTTTAGTCTTGCTTCTGTTATCAACAGCAACGTCAGAATTGCCACTCCGGTGCCTGTACCTTTCCTAAAGCCGAACTGATCGTCATGTAAGGCCATTACCAGCTGGCTTGTTACGTGCGCCGTTGGAGCGCTGCCCCTGGCAGAAGGTGAAACTCTCGCCTGTACACATTGTACAGTGCCGGCACCCACTGGAACGGAGACAATGGCGGCTCTTCACAACCGCGGGCGCAGTCACGCTAGCTGACCAGGTACCGCGTGACGTCACTAGCCACGGCGTTTCGGTCGGCCGCGCGTAGTCTCGCCGGAGTTGAGAGTTTTGCTCCTCATTACTCAGCCACGATCCGTTCCGTTATTCATTCTCACCGAGTGGGCGACTGCGGAGGCGAAAGTCGCCGGCCGGTGACGTCATCGTGGTCTGGCGGCTGTGCTTAGATTGCGTGCAGTCTGGAAGGTCGAGAGAACGTATGCCTACCCACTTTCTCTACAGCACGCAGAGGTCTGGCCCACACCTGCCAGTGTGCGGTGGAAACTACGACGGTGGTCTGAAAAGTTCTCGGAACGGAATAGAAAAAAGTTCATACATCACTGAAACATTCTTTTATTTTTCAATGTAGTGTCCTTGTAGATAAATGCGCTTGGTTCAAAATGGCTCGCCGGCAGTGGTGGCCGAGCGGTTCTAGGCGCTACAGTTTGGAACCTCGCGACCGTTACGGTCGCACGTTCGAATCCTGCCTCGGGCATGGATGCGTGTGATGTCCTTAGGTTAGTTAGGTTTAAGTACTAAGTTCTAGGGGACTGATGACCTCAGATATTAAGTCCCATAGTGGTCAGAGCCATTTGAACCATTTTTTGAATAACACGACTACACCGTAACACCACCGCTTCCGAATTTTACTGTTGGCACTACACACGCTGGCAGATGACGTTTACCGGGCATTCGCCATACCCACACCTTGCCATCGGATCGCCACATTGTGTACCGTGATTCGGCACACTACATAATGTTTTTCCAGTGTTTAATCGTCCAATGTTTACGCTCCTTACACCAAGCGAGGCGTCGTTTGGCATTTACTGGTGTGATGTGTGGCTTATGAGCCGCCACGGCCATGAAATCAAAGTTCTCTCACCTTCCATCTGTCATAGTACTTGCCGTGGATCCTGATGCAGTTTGGAATTCCTATGTGACAGTCTGGATAGACGTCTGCATATTGCACATTACGATCCTGTTCAACTGTCGGCTGTCTCTCTCAGTCAACAGACGAGGTCGGCCTGTACGCTTTTGTGCTGTACGTGTCCCTTCAGGTTTCCATTTCACTATCACATCGGAAACAGTGGACCTAGGGATGTTTAGGAGTGTGGAAATCTCAGGTACAGAAGTATGACACAAGTGACACCCAATCACCTGACCACGTTCGAAGTCCGTGAGGTCTGAGGAGCGCCCCACTGCTCTCTCACGATGTCGAACGACTACTGAGGTTGATATGGAGCACCTGGCAGTAGGTGGCAGCACAATGCACCTAATATGAAGAACGTATGCTTTTGGTGGTGTTCGGATACTTTTGATAACATAATGTACGCGCTCCTTCCTGTTCATTAATTTTACGTTGATTCCTGGTCCTTAATACCAATGGCATTGTAGCTGTAAAGTAGGATTTACCCATATGTTGTATACGTCTCCAGTCTGAAAGGTACGATAGGCAATAACATCCCTACTCAAATGGTTGCAATGGCTCTGAGCAGTATGGGACTGAACTTCTGAGGTCATCAGTCCCCTAGAACTTAGAACTACTTAAACCTACCTAACCTAAGGACATCACGCACATCCATGCCCGAGGCAGGATTCGAACCTGCGACCGTAGCAGTCGCACGGTCCCGGACTGCGCGCCTGGAACCGCGAGACCACCGCGGCCGGTTTTATCGTGTAGTAAGTAATTTTGAAGATAATACAAGAAAGTGCATCTCGCTTATTTATGCGGTGGAGTGAATGAGAACGAGAATTTAATTTTCAGTAGCTTTATCTGCAGCCTGTAAGGAGGCAAAGTCTGAACCAAGTTGGAGGAAGAAGCCACACGGATTCAGGGCACAGAATAGCTGGACCCTGAATAATAATGCTTAACGGCGACCATGTATTCAGTAAACAACATTCATTGTGTATAAAAGGGGTATTCAGGAGGCAACTTAGTGTTAGATGCATGTGGTGAAGTATAACAAACCAAGACGCAGCCAAAGCCAACCTGAAACACGTCACCCTTTATTAATATAGATACCACCCTGCCTTTTTTCTGAAACTCCCTGGCAGATTAAAACTGTGTGCCGTACCGACACTCGAACTCGGGACCTTTGCCTTTCGCGGGCAAGTGCTCTACCAACTGAGCAACCCAAGCACGACTCACGCCCGGTACTCACAGCTTTACTTCTGCCAGTACCTCGTCTCCTACCTTCCAAACTTTACAGAAGCTCTCCTGCGAACCTTGCAGAACTAGCACTCCTGAAAGAAAGGATATTGCGGAGACATGCCTTAACCACAGCCTGGGGGATGTTTCCAGAATGAGATTTTCACTCTGCAGCGGAGTGTGCGCTGATATGAAACTCCCTGGCAGATTAATTTTCAGTAGCTTTATCTGCAGCCTGTAAGGAGGCAGAGTCTGAACCAAGTTGGAGGAAGAAGCCACACGGATTCAGGGCACAGATGTAATGTTTCCCTAAGAAAAGCTTGTAGCTATAAAGCAAAACCGATTTAAACAGCACTGATAATGGGAAAACAGTCTTTTCGCAGTGGAAACATCTGTTCCCGTCAGATCACCGAATTTAAGCGCTGTCGGGCTGGGCTAGCGCTTGGATGGGTGGCCGTCCGGTCTGCCGAGCGCTGTTGGCAAGCGGGCTGCACTCAGCCCTTGTGAGGCAAACTGTGTAGCTACTTGACTGAGAAGTAGCGGCTCCGGTCTCGTGAACTGACATATGGCCGGGAGAGCGGTGTGCTGACCACATGCCCCTCCGTATCCGCATCCCTGCGTTTCAGAGCTGAGGATGACACGGCGACAGGTCGGTACCGTTGGGGTTGAAGGCTTTTTAGTGCAAGACTCAGATCCTTTTTCTTTCACGATCTGCTGAGAACGATGGATGGAGGGCAACACAGATTTCATATTCGCAGATTTCGTAATCTGTATTTTACCCCTGCCATCTTCAGAATTTGAAAGAGAGTATTCCAACCAACATTGTCAAAACCTTTCTCTAAGTCTACAAATGCTAGAAACATAGGTTTGCCTTTTCTTAATCTATCTTCTAATATAAGTCGTAGGGTCAGTATTGCCTCATGTGTTCCAATATTTCTACGGAATCCAAACTGATCTTCCCCGACGTCGGCTTCTACCAGTTTTTCCATTCGTGTATAAAGAATTCGTGTCAGTATTTTGCGCCGGCCGCGGTGGTCTCGCGGTTCTAGGCGCGCAGTCAGGAACCGTGCGACTGCTACGGTCGCAGGTTCGAATCCTGCCTCGGGCATGGATGTGTGTGATGTCCTTAGGTTAGTTAGCTTTAATTAGTTCTAAGTTCTAGGGGACTAATGACCACAGCAGTTGAGTCCCATAGTGCTCAGAGCCATTTTCAGTATTTTGCAGCCGCGAATTATTAAACTATCAGTTCGGTAATTTTCACATCTGCCAACACTGGCTTTCTTTCGGATTGGAATTATTACATTCTTATTGAAGTCTGAGGGTATTTCGCCCGTCTCGTACATCTTGCTCATCAAATGGTAGAGTTTCGTCAGGACTGGCTCTCCCTCCGACAGGAAGAGTGTTTGTAGCAAAGGACAGTGTCGGTGGAGGCAAACTCTTTGTAATGGTGCTTGCCTCATTGTTCATGAGCCGTTGATTTGAGGCCAGTGATTCTTGGTATGTGGTTGGTAGTGGGGATGCGTTATAACGCAGCAACGAGTTGGCTGCTTGCAGATTACAATTCAGCGCCTGCAACAACACGCCCGCCGCCGTACGTGACTCCGGCCACCCACGCGTTGTCCTGGTTGCGATCGCGTGGACGCGGAGCTTCGCTGCATTTGTTAAACAAGACGCCGAGTCGCGACTGCAGCTGCACAAACATTTAGTGCTGACGCCGCTCTGGTGGCGTGGCGAGCATTGTTTTAATGTACTCAATTCGTTCTCAGGTCATAGCTCGTGCCTATCCACACAATGACGCCACAAATAGCACTAACATACTTCTCGAAAGTATTGGGGGAATGGGACCTCCCTCCACGCCTGCGCCGTACTCCATGACAATGGTCATCCGCGGTAGTGCAGTACGGCGATCAGCTGCTGAGTGCAATGTCGAGCTGTTGACAAAATTCGAATCATCGATAATTTCAAAGAACCATCGAAGTATCTTCTTCTTTCTTGGCTTTACAGCTCATGATGAGCCTTGGCCTCTTCTCCAATTTCCTTCCATCTCTCTCTGTCCTTTGCCAATACTCTCCAGTTTCTATAGCCCATCTTCCTAAGATGTTCGATTACTCCATCTTCCCATCTGGCTCTCTACTACGTGCTCTCTGCCCCCCCTGGCTTTCCTTGTAATATTCTTTTTGGTACTTCTGTAGTATCATTCATGCGAGCCACATGTCCCGCCAACCTCAGTCTGGATGATGTCACTATTCTTCTGATGGGTTGGTCTTTGTATATGATATACAACTCGTGGTTGTATCTCCTCCTCCATCTTCCTCTTTCACGGATTGGGCCGATGATTCGTCTGAGTACCTTTCTTTCAAATGCACCCAGTGTTTCAATATCTTTAGTTGTTAATGTCCAGACTTCATAGGCGTATGTAAGCACTGGTCGTATAAGTGATTTACACACAGTTAATTTAGTGGTACGAGTCAGGACCCTTAAGGATAGAAGTCTTGTTACGGCAAAATAGTCTCTCTTGGCCAGTATTAATCTCTGCTTAATTTCATAGTTGGCATCATTTAGATGTATAACTGTAGCGTCCAGATACTTGAAATGTTCAACTCTCTCGAACGCATAATTGCCCATTGTTATTGCATTTGGCAAATTTTCTCTGTGCTTTTCCAGCTGCCATATATTTTGTTTTTTGTTCATTAGTAATTAACCCCATGTTCCTACTGGCCTCTTCAAGAGCTGTAAGTGTCTCTTCCGTTGCTGTTTGGGTTCTTGGGTACGAAGTATACCGGATATGAAACTTCCTGGCAGATTAAAACTGTGTGCCCGACCGAGACTCGAACTCGGGACCTTTGCCTTTCGCGGGCAAGTGCTCTACCAACTGAGCTACCGAAGCACGACTCACGCCCCGTCCTCACAGCTTTACTTCTGCCAGTACCTCGTCTCCTACATTCCAAACTTTACAGAAGCTCTCCTGTGAACCTTGAAGAAATAGCACTCCTGAAAGAAAGGATATTGCGGAGACATGGCTTAGCCACAGCCTGGGGGATGTTTCCGGAATGAGATTTTCACTCTGCAGCGGAGTGTGCGCTAATATGAATATATCCGCAATATCTTTTCTTTCAGGAGTGCTATTTCTGCAAGGTTCACAGGAGAGCTTCTGTAAAGTTTCGAAGGTAGGAGACTGGGTACTGGCGGAAGTAAAGCTGTGAGTACGGGGCGTGAGTCGTGCTTGGGTTGCTCAGTTGGTAGAGCACTTGCCCGCGAAAGGCAAAGGTCTCGAGTTCGAGTCTCCGTCCGGCACACAGTTTTAATATTCCAGGAAGTTTCATATCAGCCCATACTCGGCTGCAGAGTGAAAATCTCATTCTGTATACCGGAGATGTTTATTCCCTCGATATATCAAAACGATAATATCGAGCGCCGATATTTTTGTTTTTTCGCAGTTTTCGATCAACATTTGAAATTGTTCTTTTGGAATAGTAGTGAAACGTAATTTTACTTAAACTTTGTGAAAGAAGGTTACTACTTTTTGAGCATTCATCACGTCCAGCCTCTCTCTTTGACTCTACGAAGCAAGTATATGTGGCACAAAAAAGTCCAATTGCACTTGGGTGTGCCGGCCGCGGTGGTCTCGCGATTCTAGGCGCTCAGTCCGGAACCGCGCGACTGTTGTGGTCGCAGGTTCGAATCCTGCCTCGGGCATGGATGTGTGTGATGTTCTTAGGTTAGTTAGGTTTAACTAGTTCTACGTTCTAGGGGACTAATGAACTCAGAAGTTGAGTCCCATAGTGCTCAGAGCCATTTGAACCATTTTGCACTTGGGTGTGGTGGTGTGAATGGAACAAGATTTCCGATCTGAAGAAATAGGACCAGTTGCGATTACAAAAAAAAAAAAATTAAACGCGACTAGTGTGCTATTTCTTGACATACGCATTCTTCAAAAACAGATGCTGGAAATGAACAAAAATCTAAATGACAAGATTGGTCACTGCGGCGGGCGGAGACGTATGAGGGGAAATGCTGACGTAATCGGCGCTCGGCGCTACCAACGGAAGCAGCAGCGTTTATCTTCACCACGCACTTTTGATGATACAGTTGCTAGATTTCTGGCGTTGGCAGAAATGAGAGAAACAGGAAAGTCGACATGAAGTGTTCCGGTCAAATCCGACATGTGACGAAACCAAACGAGGGCTCCATCGCACACCTTTCATTCTGCCACTTGCGTACAGCTACCATTGTTAGCATGGTGGTTACCGCCAAGCGCGAACGTCCATCGTTTTCTTTTGTTTACCATCGAAGGAGGATAAGCAGGCTGCTAGCTTGTTGACGTACAGAATATCTAATAATAAATTAATACTTAAATATACAGCTCTAAAAGCGCCACTATATTTACAATTTGTATTTCTGTAGGCAGGTATGTAAAAAAATGGCTCTCAGCACTATGGGACTTAACATCTATGGTCATCAGTCCCCTAGAACTTAGAACTGCTTAAACCTAACTAACCTAAGGACATCACACAACACCCAGTCATCACGAGGCAGAGAAAATCCCTGACTCCGCCGGGAATCGAACCCGGGAACTCGGGCGTGGGAAGCGAGAACGCTACCGCACGACCACGAGCTGCGTACGAGGCAGGTATGTAGATATTTTTTCTGACGATATATCAATACTTCATCTCCGTATATCGAGAGCAATAATATTATTTTTAAATATTGATATATTGTATTCCCGATATTTTTAATAATACAGACAGTGGTAGTGGAATGCAACGCCTTTCACAAGCAGTCCATGTGTTGTATCCTGCCTATTCCTCAAATATGGGGTGCATAGGAAACCACCTTTCTCTGATCGCTAGACAATTCAAGCAAATAGTATCAATTAATTTTATTGACAAATAAATGACAACTCTTAACTTTCAGAAATGCAGATGTGTCGCGAGCTAAGGACGACGGATAAATAAGATACCTCTTCCCCAATATCAATGCTACACTAGATGATCAAAAAATAGCCGGACACCCCCAAAAACATACGTTTTTCGTGTTAGCTACACTGTGCTGCGACCTACTGCCAGGTACTCCATATCAGCGACCTCAGGAGCAGTTAGACATCGTGAGAGAGCAGCATGGGGCGCTCCATGGAACTCACGGACTTCGAACGTGGTCAGGTGAGTGTGTGTCACTTATGCCATACGTCTGTGCCCGAGATTTCTACACTCCTAAACACCCCTAGGTCCGATGTGATAGTGAAGTGGAAACGTGAAAGGACACGTACAGCACAAAAGCGTACAGGCCGACCTCGTCTGTTGGCTGACAGAGACAGCTGACAGACATACACTCCTGGAAATTGAAATAAGAACACCGTGAATTCATTGTCCCAGGAAGGGGAAACTTTATTGACACATTCCTGGGGTCAGATACATCACATGATCACACTGACAGAACCACAGGCACATAGACACAGGCAACAGAGCATGCACAATGTCGGCACTAGTACAGTGTATATCCACCTTTCGCAGCAATGCAGGCTGCTATTCTCCCATGGAGACGATCGTAGAGATGCTGGATGTAGTCCTGTGGAACGGCTTGCCATGCCATTTCCACCTGGCGCCTCAGTTGGACCAGCGTTCGTGCTGGACGTGCAGACCGCGTGAGACGACGCTTCATCCAGTCCCAAACATGCTCAATGGGGGACAGATCCGGAGATCTTGCTGGCCAGGGTAGTTGACTTACACCTTCTAGAGCACGTTGGGTGGCACGGGATACATGCGGACGTGCATTGTCCTGTTGGAACAGCAAGTTCCCTTGCCGGTCTAGGAATGGTAGAACGATGGGTTCGATGACGGTTTGGATGTACCGTGCACTATTCAGTGTCCCCTCGACGATCACCAGTGGTGTACGGCCAGTGTAGGAGATCGCTTCCCACACCATGATGCCGGGTGTTGGCCCTGTGTGCCTAGGTCGTATGCAGTCCTGATTGTGGCGCTCACCTGCACGGCGCCAAACACGCGTACGACCATCATTGGCACCAAGGCAGAAGCGACTCTCATCGCTGAAGACGACACGTCTCCATTCGTCCCTCCATTCACGCCTGTCGCGACACCACTGGAGGCGGGCTGCACGATGTTGGGGCGTGAGCGGAAGACGGCCTAACGGTGTGCGGGACCGTAGCCCAGCTTCATGGAGACGGTTGCGAATCGTCCTCGCCGATGCCCCAGGAGCAACAGTGTCCCTAATTTGCTGGGAAGTGGCGGTGCGGTCCCCTACGGCACTGCGTAGGATCCTATGGTCTTGGCGTGCATCCGTGCGTCGCTGCGGTCCGGTCCCAGGTCGACGGGCACGTGCACCTTCCGCCGACCACTGGCGACAACATCGATGTACTGTGGAGACCTCACGCCCCACGTGTTGAGCAATTCGGCGGTACGTCCCCCCTGCCTCCCGCATGCCCACTATACGCCCTCGCTCAAAGTCCGTCAACTGCACATACGGTTCACGTCCACGCTGTCGCGGCATGCTACCAGTGTTAAAGACTGCGATGGAGCTCCGTATGCCACGGCAAACTGGCTGACACTGACGGCGGCGGTGCACAAATGCTGCGCAGCTAGCGCCATTCGACGGCCAACACCGCGGTTCCTGGTGTGTCCGCTGTGCCGTGCGTGTGATCATTGCTTGTACAGCCCTCTCGCAGTGTCCGGAGCAAGTATGGTGGGTCTGACACACCGGTGTCAATGTGTTCTTTTTTCCATTTCCAGGAGTGTATCACGCCGGTAAACAGAAAACGACGCCTCGCTTCGTGTAAGCAGCGTAAATATCGGGCCATTGAACAGTGGAAAAACGTTACTAGACTAAGTGATCAAAACTATCCGGACACGTGGCTGAAAACGACTTACAGGTTCGTGGCGCCATCCGTAAGTAATGCTGGAATTCAATATGGTGTTGGCCCACCCTTGGCTTTGATGACAGCTTCCACTCTCGCAGGCATACGTTCAGTCAGGTACTGGATGGTTTCTTGGGGAATGGCAGCCCATTCTTCACGGAGTGCTGCACTGAGGACAGGTATCGATGTCGGTCGGTGAGGCCTGGCACGAAGTCGGCGTACCAAAACATCGCAAAGGTGTTCTGTAGGATTCAGGTCAGGACTGTGTGCAGGCCAGTCAATAACAGGGATGTTACTGTTCTGTAACAACTCCGCCACAGGCCGTGCATTATGAACAGGCGCTCGATCGTGTTGGAAGACGCAGTAGCCGTCCCCGAATTGCTCTTCAACTGTGGGAAGCAAGAAGGTGCTTAGAACATCAATGTAGGCCTGTGCTGTGATAGTGCAAAGCAAAACAAGAGGTGCGAGCCCCCTGCATGAAAAACACGACCACACCATAACACCATCGCCTCCGAATTTTATTATTTGCACTACACATGCTGCCAAATCACGTTCATTGGGCATTCGCCATACCCACACCCTGCCATCGGATTGCCATATTGTGTACCGTGATTCGTCACTCCACTCACCGTTTTTCCACTGTTCTGTCGTCCATTGTTTACGATGCTTATTCCAAGCGAGGAGTCGTTTATTAACCGGCGTGAAGTGTGGCTTATGAGCAGCCGATATACCATGGAATCAAAGTTTCCTCACCTCCCGCCTAACTGTCATAGTACTTGCAGTGGATCCTGAGGCAGTTTGGAATTACTATGTAATGGTCTGGATAGATGTCTGCCTATTAAACATGTTGACCCTCTTCAACTGTTGGCGGTCGGCCTGTACGCTTTTGTGCTGTACGTCGTGTTCCTTCAAGTTTCTACTTCAGTACCTCATAGGAAACAGTGGACCTAGGGATGTTTAGGACTGGAAATCTCGCCTACAGACGTATGACACAACTGACACCCAATCATCTGACCACGTTCGAAGTCCGTGAGTTCCGCGGAGCGCCCCATTCTGCTCTCTCACGATGACTAGTGACTACTGAGGTCGCTGATATTGAGTACCTGGTAGCAGATGGCAGCACGATGCATCTAATATGCAAAACGTATGTTTTTGTGGGTGTTTCACATACGCAATTTTTCTGTCCCAAGCTTCTTAGTAACAGATTTATTGACAATGATCATTGCAGGAATGAGATTTATTAACAAAAAGTTTCGTGGAGGTCTATAGTTTAAATCACGCATTGCACATTGCTTTGCTAGTAGATTGAATTTTTACTTTGTAACTAGCATAACAGCAGCAACCGTAGAATTTTGGAGATAGCAGCAGCACAGCATTTATTCATTGTGGAAACAGGTAGGCCGTTCATAATTTACATGTGATACCGTTAACACTACAGACAGGGAATTGTTGGCAGTTATTAATATTTCATATTTTTGTGACAGATTGCTTGTATTGCTAACAGGTCAGTTTTCGTAAATTTAATAGAACATTGTATCCTTGCCTCGAGCACTGCAGTACACAGTTTAATGTTATATTTCCTGTTACCTTTTGCATTTCTGATCGCTTTTCAAGAATAACGAGATTACTTGTGAACTTAAATATGAGCTTAACTGTTCCTCTAACCCGAGTTCAACTTCGTTACCACATGACAAAATACCATTATTTATAACTATACATTACCATACAACAAAAACTAATTAGCCGCTTTCAACGTAGCAATAAAACGACTATCGGACTAATTTGGGATCGCTGTATTTGAATGGGCGCGTAAATTTTCGCTGTAAAAGTAATTTTGTTTGTAACGTGAAATACACCGACGCTTTTCGTCGGCATTGGGCTTCGCTTGAAAGAGGTGACATCTTTGTTCGGGCTGACTGTAGCTACGCACTGCAAAAAACCAAAATGCAAATATCTGCAGAAACAGCAAGAAAATGCGTCTGACGCATTTCACGACAGACTCCCCGCATATGTAAGTTGTTCATTGCACGATATTTGGCCTGGACACCTGTTAGTCAGCCTCAGGTAAGACTGACGAAGTCTTAATCAGCGAAGCATGACTCACCTGAGCATGACTAACAGGTGCCTTGTCGAGATATTGTGCAATGAACGACGTCCGGCATGGAGCTCCAAACTGCTTTGAATATTTGGTTTAATGGCAAAATTTTTAAATTCGCAAATGCGTTGCTTGTTTCATAGAACAACGCGCACTCTTCAAAAGAATACGGAAGTCGAAAAGCCAGTGAAATCATTTTCGTACTATTTAACTTGCCTTACAACATACATTAAATTCTACATGTGCACGACCACTTTGTTATTCCCACTTAAGTATTAGGAATATGATTCGTAGGAACACTTTGTAATGTTGTTGCTTTAATTTGTTATGAAAGCGGTGCTGATAGACAATAAAAGCGGGTTAAAAGCTGTGAGCTGCCTGGGGAAGTTAACCTTGCATTACTGAGCAACTGTTTCACCAGGTATCCAGTCTAGCTTACCAGATTCCCAACCAGACTAACATTAATTATAATCTTTTAATAGTCATACGACAACCGGTGATATATATATATATATATATATATATATATATATATATATATATATATATAAAGAGAATTTAAATAAAAAGAAATAAATCAGTTTATATTTGGAAATTTACTTTAACATTGATCACTGAAATTTCAGCATATTAAACTTGATTCATAACTAAACTGGTGCCTTACTTAGGATTGTGAAAATGTGAGATTGTAATCTTACAGAACACATCAAATATGGAGCCAAGAATGGGAGACTGCATACAACACTGCATTCATAAAATAACACACGAAGAACGTTGAAACATATGCAAGAGGAAATTAACCACAACCAACCGATTCAATTTTCACCCAAAGAAGTTACGTTCGTAGCGCAATCCTGTCCGTCATGTAATTACCACACACTGGTATGCTAAATTCGTACTAACTCTCTGTGAAATCTTCCCGAAAAGAATAGCTGAGGCCTACTTTGATGCTTACACCACATGCTTCACGTGGTCAACTTGGTTTACACAAAGAGTGTAACTCCACAATAATTTTGATAATTACAATAAATTAAATCAAAAAGCAATTTACAAAAGAAAAACCTCGAACTGGTTACTAACGTCTTACTATTAACCTGATGGGTCAAACAATTGTATAAGCTCGTGGTACTGGTCTCACAAAGTACACCCCACGTGGGTTGAACATAAAGAAAAGTTGCTATATTGAAAAATATTGTCAAGACGAGACGTCATAATCTAACGCACATTCGCATTGAAGATTGATGATCTTAGTTAGAGTTACTGATCAACACGTGGTTCCGCTTTACTCACAAAGTAGTGACAAAGCAACTACTGGAAGATATTCTGAACTTCACACTCGAATTACATACACTGTGTCGCAATTTAAGATAACATTAGATATTTTAGAGCTAAACCTGAAATAAAGATTAAATTTTCAGTTAGGCTGAACTCAAGAAATCCATTGTCCTACGGACTTGGCAGAGACGCTCTTAGCCGGAGATCTTTCCACTTCAGACGCTCGCCGTGGACAGACTGGCGTGGGCCCCTACCGAGCACGCTTAACAGATACAACCGGAAGTGACCAGAGAGGCACATTCCTATACCAACATGACAAGGGACGGACAGAACCACACTAAGAATAGAAACCTCTCTGCTTTTAGAAAGTGTAGCTACCTGTTCCGACGTTGGTCCTACTGTTCTCTAGCAGACAGGCTTGTCTGCTACCATCGAGCATGCAACTAGAAATACATTTGCTCATTCATCCTCTCACACAGAAGGGAAGGGGGATGACAGTATCTTATCATATACAGTATATAAAAGAAAGCGGATGTAGGTTCCGTATGAGACGGTGTGACATGAATTACATATAAACTGTGTTTTAAAGTGTAGTAGTGTGACAGATCGTTCTTGTTTATGTGTAAAAGTAACACGTTCCACTACTCAGTCTCCTCCCAGATAGTCAGAAACATCACAGTAAATTTAGAAGAGGAATTTATGCCGTAAATGACAACATATTTAAGAAATTAATATGAAAGGAATCCAACAGAGACCTTTCAACTTGAAGACGATTTCTCTATCGTTCCACTGTCGAACAGCGCTCAGAAAAAACGAACACCCAAATCTATCTATGGAAACTCTGATTTTTCTTATTGTATGGCACTAGTCATTTCTCGCTACGTAGTTGGAGTCGGCAAAATACACTCCTGGAAATGGAAAAAAGAACACATTGACACCGCTGTGTCAGACCCACCATACTTGCTCCTGACACTGCGAGAGGGCTGTACAAGCAATGATCACACGCACGGCACAGCGGACACACCAGGAACAGCGGTGTTGGCGGTCGAATGGCGCTAGCTGCGCAGTATTTGTGCACCGCCGCCGTCAGTGTCAGCCAGTTTGCCGTGGCATACGGAGCTCCATCGCAGTCTTTAACACTGGTAGCATGCCGCGACAGCGTGGACGTGAACCGTATGTGCAGTTGACGGACTTTGAGCGAGGGCGTATAGTGGGCATGCGGGAGGCCGGGTGGACGTACCGCCGAATTGCTCAACACGTGGGGCGTGAGGTCTCCACAGTACATCGATGTTGTCGCCAGTGGTCGGCGGAAGGTGCACGTGCCCGTCGACCTGGGACAGGACCGCAGCGACGCACGGATGCACGCCAAGACCGTAGGATCCTACGCAGTGCCGTAGGGGACCGGACCGCCACTTCCCAGCAAATTAGGGACACTGTTGCTCCTGGGGTATCGGCGAGGACCATTCGCAACCGTCTCCATGAAGCTGGGCTACGGTCCCACACACCGTTAGGCCGTCTTCCGCTCACGCCCCAACATCGTGCAGCCCGCCTCCAGTGGTGTCGCGACAGGCGTGAATGGAGGGACGAATGGAGACGTGTCGTCTTCAGCGATGAGAGTCGCTTCTGCCTTGGTGCCAATGATGGTCGTATGCGTGTTTGGCGCCGTGCAGGTGAGCGCCACAATCAGGACTGCATACGACCGAGGCACACAGGGCCAACAGCCGGCATCATGGTGTGGGGAGCGATCTCCTACACTGGCCGTACACCACTGGTGATCGTCGAGGGGACACTGAATAGTGCACGGTACATCCAAACCGTCATCGAACCCATCGTTCTACCATTCCTAGACCGGCAAGGGAACTTGCTGTTCCAACAGGACAATGCACGTCCGCATGTATCCCGTGCCACCCAACGTGCTCTAGAAGGTGTAAGTCAACTACCCTGGCCAGCAAGATCTCCGGATCTGTCCCCCATTGAGCATGTTTGGGACTGGATGAAGCGTCGTCTCACGCGGTCTGCACGTCCAGCACGAACGCTGGTCCAACTGAGGCGCCAGGTGGAAATGGCATGGCAAGCTGTTCCACAGGACTACATCCAGCATCTCTACGATCGTCTCCATGGGAGAATAGCAGCCTGCATTGCTGCGAAAGGTGGATATACACTGTACTAGTGCCGACATTGTGCATGCTCTGTTGCCTGTGTCTGTGCCTGTGGTTCTGTCAGTGTGATCATGTGATGTATCTGACCCCAGGAATGTGTCAATAAAGTTTCCCCTTCCTGGGACAATGAATTCACGGTGTTCTTATTTCAATTTCCAGGAGTGTATTTTCATATTCGGAGGAGAAAGTTGCTGATAGAAATCTCGTGGAAAAGATCTATTCGCAACGGAAAACGCCTGTTTCATATCTGTGGTACTCGCCCACTTATTTCACGATAATACAAAACGAGCTCAGTTTCTTTGGATTTTTCTTTGTCCTTCGTCTTTCTTTGGATTTTTCTTTGTCCTTCGTCAGTCCTGTCTGGAAAGGATCCCACACCGCCCAGCAGCACTCTAGCACATGGTAGACAAGCGTAGTGTAGCCAGTCTATTTAGTAGATCTGTTAAATTTTCTAAGTGTTCTGCCAATAAAGCGCCGTCTTTGATTCGCCTTCCCCACATCATTTCCTGTGTGGTGCTTTCAGTGCGTTGTTTGTAATCGTAATCCCTAGGTTCAAAATGGTTCAAATGGCTCTGAGCACTACGCCACTTAACATCTGAGGTCATCAGCCGCCTAGAACTCAGAACTAATTAAACCTAACTAACCTGCCCGAGGCAGGATTCGAACCTGCCCGTAACGATCGCTCCGCTCCAGACTGTAGCTCCTAGAACCGCACAGAATCCCTAGGTATTTAGTTGAATTAATAACCTGTAAATTTGTCATATCGCGTGTAATCAAAATTTAACTGATATTTTCAGTATGATACTCATGTGGAGAGCATCACAATTTTCGCACTGTACAGATCTTACCTAAATAGTTTGGCGATTCGTTTTGCTTTTCTGGTGGCTTTACTAGACTAAACGATAACATCTGTAAACAGTCAAACAAGGAGATGACACCAATTGATTTAGTCGAATTTTTTATAGTAATTCTGCGTGAAGTTCAGAACTCAAATACGAATTTGCCAAAGAAAATTAATGCAACAGTCAATTTTTTTATAAAATATTGTTAATCAGGAGTGTTTAAATTTTAAAAACGCATTACAAATTCATTGTGTATTGTAGGCTTCAAAAAATGCACATAGAACGTGCACTCTTGTTTAAAAATTTCGATCTGTCGGGAATCGATCCCAGGCCTCCCGCACATGTTACGCATGAACACTACCGCAGAGCCACACTGATTGTCGAAAGTGAATTTACTTTAGCAGTCCGAAAACTTCAAAGTGGCTTTTCTTGAACTTTTGCGTTTTTCTCGGAAGTTTTTGAGAGTTGCATCGAAGTGCATTGGCAATTCATACGTTAAGTTCCATTCATGTTCCATAAACAAAGGGTGGCTCAAAATGAGCGCTGGGTTTGGAACGGCTGGTAAATTTTTGTCGGTTGGTGACATTGTTTTGATTCGTCTGAACTTCCAGGATCATTCTGATTGTTTACTCAGTTTGAATTTCTCGCATTCGGTGTCTAACCATGGACCAGTTCACTTTTGCGCAACATTTGCTAATTGTGGAAACGTTATCAGAATTGAGAAAGTTATGCAGCAACTTTCAGGTGACTTAGCGCGATTCTAGGGCGTAATGACGCACCGAATGAATAAACAGTTCGCAGACTTGTGAAAAAGTTCTTTGAGACGGGTTCCACGGTAAACCTTAAAACACTTGGTTGCGTCGTTCTGGCCGAAATGAGCGGTATATTGCGGTGATTCGTGACAGTGTGGCTGTTACCGTAGCGAAATCAATTCGTCACCGTTCCCAACAGTTGAGCCTGAGCTTTTCCTCAGTACGGAGAATTCTCCGGTACGATCTCCAAAAGCACCCCTATAAAATTCAGTTTATGCACCAGCTGAAAGTGACGGATCCCCAGAAGAGATGACAGTTCGCTGTTGGTGCTTACGGAATATCGTCAGTTATGTCTCTGAACTCGTGGTATCCTGTCATTAGGGTCACAGTTCGTTTCGAGTAAAACAGCAGTGATTTCTCTGGCGTTTCACGAGGTACTGTTACAGGCCATCTGCTGTTCCTTACCTATATAAACGATTTGGGAGACAATCTGAGCAGCAATCTTAGATGGTTTGGAGATGACGCCTTCGTTCATGGTGTAGTAAAGTCATCAGAAAAACAAAGCAAGTTTGAAAACGATATAGAAAAGATATCTGCTGCGCGGTCTCTGGCGCCTTGTCACGGTTCGCGCGGCTCCCCCCGTCGGATTTGAGTCCTACCGTGTGTGTGTGTGTGTGTGTGTGTGTGTGTGTGTGTGTAGTCATTAACGAAAGTTGACCGTAGGGACCAATGACCTGAGTAGTCTGGCCCCATAGGAACTTACAACCAACAAAAAGATATCTGTTAAGGTGCGAAAATTGGCAATTAACCCTAAATAATGAAAAGTGCGTGGTCATTCACGTGAATACTAAAAGAAATCCGTTAAACTTCGGCTACACGATAAACCAGTCAAATCTGTTTGTTGTTGTGGTCTTCAGTCCTGAGACTGGTTTCATTGATGCAGCTCTCCATGCTACTCTATCCTGTGCAAGCTTCGTCTCCCAGTACCTACTGCAACCTACATCCTTCTGAATCTGCTTAGTGTATTCATCTCTTGGTCTCCCTCTACGATTTTCCGCTCCACGCTGCCCTCCAATACTAAATTGGTGATCCCTTGATGCCTCAGAACATGTCTTACCAACCGATCCCTTCTTCTAGTCGAGTTGTCCCACAAACTCCTCTTCTCTCCAATTCTATTCAATACCTCCTCATTAGTTATGTGATCTACCCATCTAATCTTCAGCATTCTTCTGTAGCACCACATTTCGAAACCTTCTATTATCTTCTTGTCCAAACTATTTATCGTCCATGTTTCACTTCCATACATTGCTACATTCCATACAAATACTTTCAAAAATGACTTCCTGACACTTAAATCTATACTCGATGTTAACAATTTTCTCTTCTTCAGAAACGCTTTCCTTGCCATTGCCAGTCTATATTTTATATCATTTCTACTTCGACCATCATCAGTTATTTTGTTCCCCAAATAGCAAAACCTCTTTACTACTTCAATTGTCTCATTTCCTAATCTAGTACCCTCAGCATCACCCGACTTAATTTGACTACATTCCATTATCCTCATTTTGCTTTCGTTGATGTTCATCTAATACCCTCCTTTCAAGACACTATCCATTCCGTTCAACTGCTCTTCCAAGTCCTTTGCTGTCTCTGACAGAATTACAATGTCATCGGCGAACCTCAAAGTTTTTATTTCTTCTCCATGGTTTTTAATACCTACTCCGAATTTTTCTTTTGTTTTCTTTACTGCTTGCTCAATATACAGATTGAATAACATCGGGGAGAGGCTACAACCCTGTCTCACTCCTTTCCCAACCACTGCTTCCCTTTCATGCCCCTCGACCCTTATAACTGCCATCTGGTTTCTGTACTAATTGTAAATAGCCTTTCGCTCCCTGCATTTTACCCCTGCCACATTCAGAATTTGAAAGAGAGTATTCCAGTCAACATTGCCAAAAGCTTTCTCCAAGTCTACAAATGCTAGAAATGTAGGTTTGCCTTTCCTTAATCTTTCTTCTAAGATAAGTCGTAGGGTCAGTATTGCCTCACGTGTTCCAACATTTCTACGGAATCCAAACTGGTCTTCCCCGAGGTCACCTTCTACCAGTTTTTCCATTCGTCTGTAAAGAATTCGCGTTAGTATTTTGCAGCTGTGACTTATTAAACTGATAGTTCGGTAATTTTCACATCTGTCAACGCCTGCTTTCTTTGGGATTGGAATTATTATATTTTTCTTGAAGTCTGACGAAATTTCGCCTGTCTCATACATCTTGCTCACGAGATGGTAGGGTTTTGCTAGGCCTGGCTCTCCCAAGGCTGTCAGTAGTTCTAGTGGAATGTTGTCTACTCCCGGGGCCTTGTTTCGACTTGGGTGTTTCAGTGCTCTGTGAAACTCTTCACGCAGTACCAAATCTCCCATTTGATCATCATCTACATCCTCTTCCATTTCCATACTATTATTCTCAAGAACATCGCCCCTGTATAGACCCTCTATATACTCCTTCCACCTATCTGCTTTCCCTTCTTTGCTTGTTGTAAATAGTGAAGGAGAATAAATTATTGATGACTAAAGTCTCTATTATGTATATCTGTTGTGTTTATTAAGCTCCTGGAGAAACACTACGAATTTATGCACCAACCTAATAGATACACGTCAGTGTCCCACACACACTGTCACCCTATTGTACGAAGACTCGGCCCCCCCCCCCCCCCAGAACTGCCCGGTATTAATACAGTAGGCAACTTCGACTGTTTGGATCAACGGGTGAGATGTGGCAATAGACAACGGCACAGTTCGGCAGCTGTACAGAATCTGATGGCCAGTGAGCATCGTGTGAGCCGAATGTGGCGTACCTCAGGTACTGAAATTCCTGGTCACTGAATTGATGTCATTATCGAGGTTAGAAGCGGTGTTCTTCCTGTGTTAGCGGCATGTCTCCCGTTGGTGATTTGCCTTTTCATTGTGTTAATTTCTAGCTCCAGGGCAAGGAGCAAATACGGAGTTACATCAATCCGTTCTTTGGGCCGAAACCCACAAAACAAAAAAAGTTAATAACTCCATATGAAGTTCGCAGCTTTTTAACGGCACTCGTGATTTTCAAAGTGTGTGCGCTTGATGTACACGGAAGAGCCAAAGAATCTGTCCCACTTCGCTAATATGGTGTAGGGCCCCCGCGAGCACGCAGAAGTGCCGCAACACGACGTGGCATGGACTCGACTACTGTCTGAAGTAGTGCTGGAGGGAACTGACGCCATGAATCCTGCAGGGCTGTCCGTATATCCGTAAGAGTACGAGGGGGTGGAGATCTCTCCTTAACAGCACGATGCAAGACACACAAGATATGATCAATAAAGTTCACGTCTTCGGAGTTTGGTGACCAGCGGAAGTGTTTAAACTCAGAAAAGTGTTCCTGGAGCCACTCTGTAGCAATTCTGGACATATGGGGTGTCGCATTGTCCTGTTGGAATTGTTCAGGTCCGTCAGAATGCACAAAGGACATGAATGGATGTAGGTGGTGGCACAGGATCCTTACTGTGGTGTGCGTACTGTAAGACCTTCGGTACACACATCATCAGATTATTTGACTTGTCGCTCTAACGAAGTAGGCGAGTGTCAGCAATATGTCTCGTGGTCTTATCGTGGCGTGTTTATCTTCTGCCGTTAGGTCAGACGATAGAAATGCCACTTGCGCGCTTCGAGTAGCAGATTGACGGTGACCAACTTTAAACAGAACTTGATTAATTTTCACACACATTTATTAAAATAATAAAAAGCATAGATATTACGTAACTTGACTCTGGATGCTATTTACAATTGACAGTCTGAAGTTCCTTTGGTCTTGGTACGTTAATCTTATTCTCACATATCTCTGATAATTGACAGTGTCGGTACATTTATCTTCATGGGTATGTACAGGAATATGATAATCTTATTAGGTGCAGACTGAAACTTGACCATAGACTAATGCAGACTGACTAATCGGGGGTCTGTACACTCGTTATAATACCGTACACGTTCAGCTATCACTGTGCGAGTGTGATTCGCGAGGAGAAAAGGTTCTACGTTAGCAGCAATCTCATTGGCTGCGTTACATATTAATACGCGGATCGGCGGAAGCAGAATTTGGTCCGTCTCTATGGCAGCGCCATCTCGTAGTGCGGAGACGGACGAGCGCTGCGCCTGCGCTGTTGTGCATAGCGGGGCGCGCTCTAGTGGGAAACTTGCGTACGCTCTGACTACGCGGAACTATGAACACAAAACTTATGTATGTGCCCCACACCATTGCCGAGCCACCACCAGCTTGAAGTCACCTGCTGACATGCAGGGTCATTGATTCATGAGGTTGTCTCCATACTCGTAAATGTCCATTTGCTCGGTATAATTTGAACCTAGACTTGTCCAACCAGGCATCATGTTTCCAATCATCAACAGTCCAATGTCGGTGTTGACGGGCCCAGGTGAGGTGTAAAGCTTTGTGTCCTGCTGTCATCGAGGGTACACGAGTGGGTCTTCCGTTCCGAAAGCCCCTATTGATGATGTTTCGTTGAGTGGTTCGCACGCTGATACTTGTTGATGGCCTAGCACTGAAATCTGCAGCATTCGGAAGGGTTGCACTTCTGCAATGAACGGTTATCTGCATCTACACCTACATCCATACTCCGCAAGCCACCTGACGGTGTGTGGCGGAGGGTACCTCTATCGATTCTCCCTTCTATTCCAGTCTCGTATTGTTCGTGGAAAGAAAGATTGTCGGTATGTCTCTGTGTGGGCTCTAATCTCTCTGTTTTTATCCTCATGGTCTCTTCGAGAGATATACGCAAGAGGGAGCAATATACTGCTTGACTCCTCGGTGAAGGTATGTTCTCGAAACTTTAACAAAAGCCCGTACCGAGCTACTGAGCGTCTCTCCTGCAGAGTCTTCCACTGGAGTTTATCTGTCATCTCTGTAACGCTTTCGCGATTACTAAATGGTCCTGTAACGAAGCGCGCTGCTCTCCGTTGGATCTTCTCTATCTCTTCTATCAACCCTATCTGGTACGGATCCCATACTGCTGAGCAGTATTCAAGCAGTCGGCGAACAAGCGTACTGTAACCTACTTCTTTTGTTTTCGGATTGCATTTCCTTAGGATTCTTCCAACGAATCTGTCTGGCATCTGCTTCACCAAAGATCAACTTTATATGATCATTCCATTTTAAATCACTCCCAATGCCTACTCCCAGATAATTTATGGAATTAACTGCTTCCATTTGCTGACCTGCTATATTGTAGCTAAATGATAAGGGATCTATCTTTCTGTGTATTCGCAGCACGTTACACTTGTCTACATTGAGATTCAATTGCTATTCCCTGCACCATGCGTCAATTCACTGCAGATCCTCCTGCATTTGAGTACAATTTTCCATTGTTACAACCTCTCGATACACCACAGCATCATCCGCAAAAAGCCTCAGTGAACTTTCGATGTCATCCACAAGGTCATTTATATGTATTGTGAATAGCAACGGTCCTACGACACTCTCCTGCGGCACACCTGAAATCACTCTTACCTCGGAAGACTTCTCTCCATTCGGAATGACATGCTGCGTTCTTCAGTCGTCGTTGATCGCGTTCTTGCAGGATCTTTTTCCGGTCACAGCGATGTCACAGTTTTGATGTTTTACAGGATTTCTGATATTCACGGTACATTCGTGAAACGGTCGTACAGAAAAATCCCCACTTCGTCGCCACCTCGGCGATGCTGTGTCCCATCGCTCGTGCGCCGACTTTGGCATCACGTTCAGACTCGCTTAAATCATGACAACCTGCCATTGTAGCAGCAGTAACCGATCTAACAACTGCACCAGACATTTGTTGTCTTACACAGGGTGTTACAAAAAGGTACGGCGAAACTTTCAGGAAACATTCCTCACACACAAAGAAAGAAAATATCTTATGTGGACATGTCCGGAAACGCTTACTTTCCATGTTAGAGCTCATTTTATTACTTCTCGTCAAATCACATTAATCATGGAATGGAAACACACAGCAACAGAACGTACCAGCGTGACTTCAAACACTTTGTTACAGGAAATGTTCAAAATGTCCTCCGTTAGCGAGGATACGTGCATCCACCCTCCGTCGCACGGAATCCCTGATGCGCTGATGCAGCCCTGGAGAATGGCGTATTGTATCACAGCCGTCCACAATACGAGCACGAAGAGCCTCTGCAATTGGGTTGCGTAGACAAGAGCTTTCAAATGCCCCCGTAAATGAAAGTCAAGAGGGTTGAAATCAGGAGAGTGTGGAGGCCACGGAATTGGTCCGCCTCTACCAATCCATACGTAACCGTATCTGTTGTTCAGAAGCGTACGAACACTTCGACTGAAATGTGCAGGAGCTCCATCGTGCATGAACCACATGTTGTGTCGTACTTGTAAAGGCACATGTTCTAGCAGCACAGGTAGAGTATCCCGTATGAAATCATGATAACGTGCTCCATTGGGCGTAGAGGGAAGAACATGGGGTCCAATCGAGACGTCACCAACAATGCCTGCCCAAACGTTCACAGAAAATCTGTGTTGATGACGTGATTGCACAATTGCGTGCGGATTCTCGTCAGCCCACACATGTTGATTGTGAAAATTTACAATTTGATCACGTCGGAATGAAGCCTCATCCGTAAAGAGAACATTTGCACTGAAATGAGGATTGACACATTGTCGGATGAACCATTCGCAGAAGTGTACCCGTGGAGGCCAATCAGCTGCTGATAGTGCCTGCACACGCTGTACACGGTACGGAAACAACTGGTTCTCCCGTAGCACTCTCCATACAGTGACGTGGTCAACGTTACCTTGTACAGCAGCAACTTCTCTGACGCTGACATTAGGGTTATCGTCAACTGCACGAAGAATTGCCTCGTCCATTGCAGGTGTCCTCGTCGTTATAGGTCTTCCCCAGTCGCGAGTCATAGGCTGGAATGTTCCGTGCTCCCTAAGACGCCGATCAATTGCTTCGAACGTCTTGCTGTCGGGACACCTTCGTTCTGGAAATCTGTCTCGATACAAACGTACCGCGCCTCGGCTATTGCCCCGTGCTAATCCGTACATCAAATGGGCATCTGCCAACTCCGCATTTGTAAACATTGCACTGACTGCAAAACCACGTTCGTGATGAACACTAAGCTGTTGATGCTACGTACTGATGTGCTTGATGCTAGTACTGTAGAGCAATGAGTCGCATGTCAACACAAGCGCCGTAGTCAACATTACCTTTCTTAAATTGCGCCAACTGGCGGTGAATCGAGGAAGTTCAGTACATCCTGACGAAACTAAAATGAGCTCTAACATGGAAATTAAGCGTTTCCGGACACATGTCCACGTAACATCTTTTCATTATTTGTGTGTGAGGAATGTTTCCTGAAAGTTTGGCCGTACCTTTTTGTAAGACCCTGTATAGGCGTTGCCGACCGCAGCGCCGTATTCTGCCTGTTTACGTATCTCTGTGTTTAAACACACATGCCTATATATTTTGAACATTTCGGTGCCGTGTCAGCAACTGTATAAATATTGATTTTAATAATGAACAGCCTCAGTTGGACCATTTACCTAGAATTTACCTAGGTGTCAGTCGGGATAACCCAACCTTCTTCAGAATAAAAGTAACTATTATTTGTCCATAGTGGACATCGTCAAGCTAACACTGCAAATCCATAAATTGCTGTACGATAATTTATGGACTTGTACTTTCAGTTTGACGATGTCCACTATGGACAAACTATAGTTTCATTCTGAAGAAGGTTGGGTTATCCCGACTGAAGCATAGGTGAATTCTAAGTAAACGGTGCAACTGAGGCTGTTGGTTGTTAAAATTAACACATGCCTATACCAGTTTCTGTGGCGCTTCAGTGTAGAAGCCCCCAGAGTCCCTGTAGTGTGAAGCACCCATTACTGCTGGTACGCGGTTGGCGGCGTGCCCGAGGTCTCGCCAGCAGCGTGCGCAACACCGCAGAACTTCCTCCACATCGCTGGCAGACCTTGAGATTCGCAGCTGAGGCCGCGGCTCTGATACTGAACTTGGCAACCGCACTTCGTTAAAGTCGCGCCCGGCCGTCCGTTGCTTTCGATACTGTGGAGGAAGAGCAGGGGGTCACAGTATTGCGATACGATAAAACGCGAGGTCGCCACCTGCAGAGGGGGCGTATCAGCCATCCCGTGAGCTGCCCGCATGAAGGGTATCTGAGTCGGCGTAGTGTTCTCCCGCTACACGGAGCGCTCGCAAATGTCTTGAAATCCCCCAGAGATACAGTAAGGCGAGTGTGTTGAAATTCTATTGTAGGGAAGTTCCGCTGCCGCGCGGGATTAGTCGAGCGGTCTTAGGCGCTGCAGTTATGGACTGTGCGGCAGGTACCGGCGGAGGTTCGAGTCCTCCCTCGGGCATGGGTGTGTGTGTGTGTGTGTGTGTGTGTGTGTGTGTGTGTGTGTGTGTTTGTCCTTAGGATAATTTCGGTTAACTAGTGTGTAAGCTTAGGGACTGACGACCTTAGCAGTTAAGCCCCATAAGAATTCACACACACATTTAAAGTTCCGCCGTACGCAAGGCACTGTTTGATTACTGTTGTTTTCCCCAAACGTTTTTTACTATCTTCAGTGACTTTGACATGTTAACATCTTCAGCTTGTGACGATTAGTTTCCAAAAAAAAAACAAAAAAAAACAACACATTGTAACCTAAGGAGAGCCGAGCGAACCGTGGCAGGGCGTCTGAAACCGCGCGGCAGATGAAAAAAGCTAGTAACTATTAATGATACAGGGTGATTCAAAAAGAATACCACTACTTTAAAAATGTGTATTTAATTAAAGAAACATAATATAACCTTCTGTTATACATCATTACAAAGAGTATTTAAAAAGGTTTTTTTTTCACTCAAAAACAAGTTCAGAGATGTTCAATATGGCCCCCTCCAGACACTCGAGCAATCTCAACCCGATACTCCAACTCGTTCCACACTCTCTGTAGCAAATCAGGCGTAACAGTTTGGATAGCTGCTGTTATTTCTCGTTTCAAATCATCAATGGTGGCTGGGAGAGGTGGCCGAAACACCATATCCTTAACATACCCCCATAAGAACAAATCGCAGGGGGTAAGATCAGGGCTTCTTGGAGGCCAGTGATGAAGTGCTCTGTCACGGGCTGCCTGTCGGCCGATCCATCGCCTCGGGTAGTTGACGTTCAGGTAGTTACGGACAGAGAAGTGCCAATGTGGTGGCGCTCCATCCTGCTGAAATATGAATTGTTGTGCTTCTTGTTCGAGCTGAGGGAACAGCCAATTCTCTAACATCTCCAGATACTGTAGTCCAGTTACAGTAGCACCTTCGAAGAAAAAGGGACCAAAAACTTTATTGGCCTAGTCAACAGCGCCTCAAGCGAACAAATGTACAACTAAATGAAAGTTTATAGCTCCCTTAATTCGCCGACAGATAGTGCTTTGCTCTGCCTTTTGTCGTTGCAGAGTTTTAAATTCCTAAAGTTGTGGTATTCTTTTTGAATCACCCTGTATAACGCGACAGGGTAGAGAAACCAAGCATGGTAATAAGAGAGTAAATTAGAGTTAAAAAAAATTTTAAGAGTAACTGAAATTTGTGACGACAGGAAGGTCATTTGAGTGACGTTTAGTATTGTGATATCAGCTGATTGATCAGCGTGACAGAATGTCAATCCTAAGGTCCCGGGTTCGATTCCCGGCTGGGTCGGAGATTTTCTCCGCTCAGGGACTGGGCGTTGTGTTGTCCTAATCATCATCGTTTTATCCCCATCGACGCGCAGGTCGCCGAAGTGGCGTCAACTCGAAAGATCTGGACCAGGTAAACGGTCTACCCGACGGGAGGCCCTAGCAACACATCTCATTTTTTTCAGCAAACGCATGTAGCATAATTTTCATGAAAACATGCACAGCAATCTCTTTTCATACAATGTGTTTAGTTAAAAGTATGAAACAGTTTTTTTTCCCGTGTGTTGTGATTATTACTTCGTATGGCGTGAAGATCTGTTCCGGCCGCTGAGGCCGTCCGCTTCTGGGCGCTTCAGTCCGGAACCGAGCAGCTGCTACGGTCGCAGGTTCGAATCCTGCCTCGGGCATGGACGTGTTTGATGTCCTTAGGTTAGTTAGGTTAAAGTAGTTCAAAGTCCAGGTGACTGATGACCTCAGATGTCCAGTCACATAGTGCTTAGAGCCATTTGAACCGTTTGAAGATATGTGCTACTGTAGAGAAATCTGCAAATATAAACAAAAAGGGATAAAATTCAGTATATGCAGATATTTATCAACATGTAACTAAGTTTTGCTACAGCTGAATTTCGAAATTTATCAGCGTGATAATTTCGCGAGACTTCAGTGCATTTTACACTGTATCAGTTACTGTGTAAGCCTTCGAAGTGGAAGCAGTTTTCCGTAACTGTAGCATCGAATACTTCCTCCTCCTGGCTCTACAGCCCTTGACGGGCCGTGACCTGTTCTACATCATTCCGCTCGCCCCTGTCCGGCGTCTTCATCACCGGTTCTTCGTCCCACTGTGTTTCACAGCAGTTCTGTTGTTGATGGGCTCCCATGTTCTATGTGAAGAATATGGCCGACCCATTTGAGGCGGTTTATTTTAAAGAACTCTAATTTCAAGATCTTTACATAATTTGTAAAGTTCAGAATTATATCGTCTACGCCATGCTCCATCTTCGTCGCAACTACGAGAGTGAGTCAAATGAAAACATTAAATATTTTTTTAATATTATTTATTGTGCAGAAGAGGTACAAAGCTGGATCACGTTTCAACAAAAATCTCCCGCAAGCTCAATGCAGGTTCTCCAGCGCTTACAAAGTGAATAGATTCCTTTAGAAAAAAGTTCTTTTGGTAGTCCGCGCAACCACTCGTGCAACGCGTGGCGTACCTCTTCATCAGAATGGAACTTCTTCCCTCCAATTGAGTCTCTGAGTGGTCCAAACATATGGAAATCACTTGGGGCAAGATCTGGCGAGTATGGTGGATGAGGAAGACACTCAAAATGCAGGTCTGTGATTGTCGCAACTGTTGTACGGGCAGTGTGGGGCCTCGCATTGTCATGTTGCAAAAGGACACCTGCTGACAGCAATCCACGTCGGTTTGATTTGATTGCAGGCCGCAGATGATTTTTTAGGAGATCTGTGTATGATGCACTGGTGACAGTGGTCCCTCTAGGCATGTCATGCTGCAAAATGGCGCCTTTTTCGTCCCACAAGAGTCAGCATGACCTTCCCTGCTGATGGTTCTGTTCGAAACTTCTTTGGTTTCGGTGATGAGAAATGGCGCCATTCCTTGCTCGCTCTCTTTGTTTCCGGTTGGTGGAAGTGAACCCAGGTTTCGTCCCCAGTAACGATTCTTGCAAGGAAGCCATCACCTTCTCGTTCAAAGCGCCGAAGAAGTTCTTCACAAGCATCAACACTTTGTGAAACTGGAGCACATCATGCACAGTGTGGCGTGCTGACCCATGACTAATCTGTAAACATGCTGCAGTGTCATTCAGTGTCACTCGGCGGTTTTCCTTCTGGAGTCACAACTCGTTGTGCCTGACCTGGACGAGGAGCATCTTCCACTGAAATCACACCATTTGCGAACTTCCTACTCCATTCGTAGACCCGCTGCTGTGACAAACATGCATCACCGTACTGAACCTTCATTCGTCGATGAATTTCAATAGGTTTCACACCTTCAGTACGCAAAAACCGAATAACAGAACGCTGTTCTTCCCTGGTGCAAGTTGCTAGGGGGGCGGCCATCTTTATATTGATACTGAGACGGTATGTGTGCATCTGCACTATGCTGCCACCTACAGGCCATTCTGCACGCTGTTTGTAGCACGCTTACCAACTTACAGGATAACGGCGCGAAATTTCTATTTGTTATTACAAATTTAAGGTTTTCATTGGACTCCCCCTCGTATCTGCACGATTTACTTGCCATTTGTCTGTTATCTCAATACAGAGGTCACTTCTGATGAAGTTCAAGATGTCGTCAGCGTGTGTTTCAGCCCCGGTATCTGCAGAAACGGCAGTGACTCTTTCTTCAATAACTGCTGCACTGCATAATAAAGGTATGTCGTCTGCATTTCCGGTTAAAAGAAGAAGCCGAATTCTGTGTTTGACTTCTACAGCTGTGGGATTATTGTAGAACGCACCAAGGCGTCGAATTCAAGAAAAATAATTTTCCAAGCAGTCCTGATTTAGACGTGATGCTAAGATAAACTTCACGTTATCTTTCTTTGCCTCTTCGAGTAACCCTAGAAGGAATGTGATTGAGACTATAAACTCCTTCTGAAATGTCAACAAACCCTTCCTGTACCCGCAGCGCATGTCATGGTAAACATTGCGAAACTTTTTAAAGTGTTCTCTTGACTTTTAAAATTCAGACGAAATCAGCAACGTAAAGGTGTGACAATGGGAGTTCCAGAGTTTAAAACGTCGAAAACATCGTTTCCTAAATCAAAGAACATGCTTTCCCGTTCTTTCGCGTTCTTTTCCCAAAACATACAAAAGAGCTTTAGCCGTGCGACGTGAAAATAAGCGGGCTGCCGTCCTAACATTTTGTCGAGCGCGCCCTGTAACACAGATGTGCGCTTCTGAAATGTGATGTACTACATTCAGATAGCCTTTCTGGCTGTCTAACAAATTCTCAATTACAGTCTTGGTTATCAAAGTTCCATCAGCAAGAGAGAACCCTTCATCTAAAAAGTGGCTCGTAAGGAGCTTCAATAAACGTGGCACATCGTAAAAAAAAAACCAGATTTTCCTTTCATTGTGAGCTGGATTTTTGAAAAAGGTTGTTTATACACTCCTGGAAACGGAAAAAAGAACACATTGACACCGGTGTGTCAGACCCACCATACTTGCTCCGGACACTGCGAGAGGGCTGTACAAGCAATGATCACACGCACGGCACAGCGGACACACCAGGAACCGCGGTGTTGGCCGTAGAATGGCGCTAGCTGCGCAGCATTTGTGCACCGCCGCCGTCAGTGTCAGCCAGTTTGCCGTGGCATACGGAGCTCCATCGGAGTCTTTAACACTGGTAGCATGCCGCGACAGCGTGGACGTGAACCGTATGTGCAGTTGACGGACTTTGAGCGAGGGCGTATAGTGGGCATGCGGGAGGCCGGGTGGACGTACCGCCGAATTGCTCAACACGTGGGGCGTGAGGTCTCCACAGTACATCGATGTTCTCGCCAGTGGTCGGCGGAAGGTGCACGTGCCCGTCGACCTGGGACCGGACCGCAGCGACGCACGGATGCACGCCAAGACCGTAGGATCCTACGCAGTGCCGTAGGGGACCGCACCGCCACTTCCCAGCAAATTAGGGACACTGTTGCTCCTGGGGTATCGGCGAGGACCATTCGCAACCGTCTCCACGAAGCTGGGCTACGGTCCCGCACACCGTTAGGCCGTCTTCCGCTCACGCCCCAACATCGTGCAGCCCGCGTCCAGTGGTGTCGCGACAGGCGTGAATGGAGGGACGAATGGAGACGTGTCGTCTTCAGCGATGAGAGTCGCTTCTGCTTTGGTGCCAATGATGGTCGTATGCGTGTTTGGCGCCGTGCAGGTGAGCGCCACAATCAGGACTGCATACGACCGAGGCACACAGGGCCAACACCCGGCATCATGGTGTGGGGAGCGATCTCCTACACTGGCCGTACACAACTGGTGATCGTCGAGGGGACACTGAATAGTGCACGGTACATCCAAACCGTCATCGAACCCATCGTTCTACCATTCCTAGACCGGCAAGGGAACTTGCTGTTCCAACAGGACAATGCACGTCCGCATGTATCCCGTGCCACCCAACGTGCTCTAGAAGGTGTAAGTCAACTACCCTGGCCAGCAAGATCTCCGGATCTGTCCCCCATTGAGCATGTTTGGGACTGGATGAAGCGTCGTCTCACGCGGTCTGCACGTCCAGCACGAGCGCTGGTCCAACTGAGGCGCCAGGTGGAAATGGCATGGCAAGCCGTTCCACAGGACTACATCCAGCATCTCTACGATCGTCTCCATGGGAGAATAGCAGCCTGCATTGCTGCGAAAGGTGGATAGGCACTGTACTAGTGCCGACATTGTGCATGCTCTGTTGCCTGTGTCTATGTGCCTGTGGTTCTGTCAGTGTGATCATGTGATGTATCTGACCCCAGGAATGTGTCAATAAAGTTTCCCCTTCCTGGGAGAATGAATTCACGGTGTGCTCATTTCAATTTCCAGGAGTGTATATTGACACAAAGTTCATTCCACACTTTAGAGTTTTTTTGCATCCATACCACACGTTACAGCCACAACGTGCAGCCCCGAATTTTCAGTTTTTAATATTATACCTAGTAGCAGGCCACAGTTCATCGCCACATCGAAATTGTAATAAATCGGCTGCTTCCAAGACGAACACAAACCACGATTCATTGCAAGTAGAACATTTGTGTGTGTGGTCCTAAAAATCGTGTCTTCCGAAGCACAATAGCAGATTCTACCATCAATGTTCATTACATCGAAACACAATACAGATGTCTTCTGTAGGGGAGTAAATGTACGACTCTTTGCTTTCAGAATTGCCAAAACTTCTTCTGAAATACCTGGATTACACTTAAAATTCGTAGTCCATTTTTGAAGTGTTGCTCGACGTGGCAAAAGAATATTTCGCTTCCTCAAATATGTGTAAGCTTTTCGAGAAAGAGCTTTTAGAGTTAGGGCATTGGCAATTTCCCGAGCACTCCATTTAACACGTCTCTTGCCTTGCAACAAACAGCGAATTTGTCCTGGAGTGAAACACTTGGATAAGATATTGTGTACTTTCTTCTTTACGACACTTTCTTTCGCTGTAGCACTTAATTTTGTCTTCTTTAATAAGACGCGTCTAACAGTATTGGCTTTCTTCAGGGCTGCTTAACCCGTTTTAAGGCTACTTGCAAATACGGCATTTTTCTTATAAAGAACTTCTATTTCTGATGTCAGTCTCTTTATTTCTTCGTCCTTCACTTTCAAAACAGTGTGTTTACAAATGGGCACTGTATTCGTGTCTCGGTCCAGTTTCCTTTTCCTTGGGGACACAGACTGCAAGGTATCGATTGCTCTCTTGCGCACATCTCTCTTCTGATAATGTAGAGCTCGCTCACGAACATGGTACAGGAACAAAAAAGCCTATTAAGTGTTCCGTTCATGATTAATAATTAGTGCTAAAATGACACTTTTCCACTAAAAATAACTCATTTGAGAACATAAAACTTAACGAGTCAGTACCTTAATCTAATTGATCAGTGTAACACAGCAGCTTGGTTACCTCATTGTCAGGTTCAGTGCTGTTTTCGATTGTACGTAAATCTCCGTGCCAGTTGGGTAAACGTTGAGATGGAACTGCATCTGCTTTAAGTTTATTCTTTTTGCGACAACCCCCACGAGTCCGTTCTTTAAATCCCGCTCGCAATCCTCGGGAAGAAAGTGAATGGAGCAGATACGGGCGTTAATGACATTAATTTCGTCAGCTCACCTGCACCGAGATATCCATTCCCTTTGCAGGGAATTCTTGGGAAAACAATACACTATACCACTAGTCCTACTTTCATAGTTTTTACAGATTGCAACTGCACAATTACTCTTATTCCTATCCATAATTCGGTCTGCTCGCAACACGCGCCACTAATAAAAACACTGCTGCCGTACTCGATGCTCTCTGCCCGGTGACGTCACAGCGCGAAGGGTACTCTGGGTAAATTGTTCGCGGACACGGCGGGAATGGCCTACCTTGTACACTACTGGCCAGTAAAATTGCTACACCAAGAGGAAATGCAGATGACAAACGGGTGTTCATTGGACAAATATATCATACTAGAACTGACATGTCATTACATTTTCACGCAATTTGGGTGCATAGATCCTGGGAAACCAGTACCCAGAACAACCACCTCTGGCCGTAATAACGGCCTTGATACCCCTGCGCATTAAACAGAGCTTGGATGGCGTGTACAGGTACAGCTGCCCATGCAGCTTCAACACGATACCACGGTTCATCAAGCGTAGTGACTGGCGTATTGTGACGAGCCAGTTGCTCGGTCACGATTGACCACACGTTTTCAGTTGGTGAGAGATCTGGAGAATGTGCTGGCCAGGGCAGCAGTCGAACATTTTTCTGTATCCAGAAAGGCCCGTACAGGATCTGCAACATGCGGTCGTGCATTATCCTGCTGAAATGTAGGGTTTCGCAGGCATCGAATGAAGGGTAGAGCCACGGATCGTAACACGTCTGAAATGTAACGTCCACTGTTCAAAGTGCCGTCAATGCGTACAACAGGCGACCGAGAGGTGTAACCAATGGCACCCCGTACCATCACGCCGGGTGATACGCCAGTATGGCGATGACGAATACACGCTATCAATGTGCGTTCACCGCGATGTCGCCAAACGCGGATGCGACCATCGTGATGCTGTAAACACAACCTGGATTCATCAGAAAAATGACGTTTTGCCATTCGTGCACCCAGGTTCGTCGTAGAGTACACCATCGCAGGCGCTCCTGTCTGTGATGCAGTGTCAAGGGTAACCGCAGCCACGGTCTCCGAGCTGATAGTCCGTGCTGCTGCAAACGTCGTCGAACTGTTCGTGCAGATGGTTGTTGTCTTGCAAACGTCCCCGTTTGTTGAATCAGGGATCGAGACGTGGCTGCACGATCAGTTACAGCCGTGCGGATAAGATGCCTGTCATCTCGACTGCTAGTGATGCGAGGCCGTTGGGATCCAGCACGGCGTTCCGTATTACCCTCTTGAACCCACCGATTCCATATTCTGCTAACAGTCATTGGATCTCAACCAACGCGAGCAGCAATGTCGCGATACGATAAACCGCAATCGCGATAGGCTACAATCCGACCTTTATCAAAGTCGGAAACGTGATGGTACGCATTTCTCCTCCTTATACGAGGCATCGCAACAACGTTTCTCCACGCAACGGCGGTCAACTGCTGTTTGTGTATGAGAAATCGGTTGAAAAGTTTCCTCATGTCATCACGTTGTAGGTGTCGCCACCGGCGGCAACCTTATGTAAATGCTCTGAAAAGCTAATGATTTGCGTATCACAGCATCTTATTCCTGTCGGTTAATCTTCGCGTCTGTAGCACGTCATCTCCATAGTGTAGTAATTTTAATGGCCAGTAGTGTATGTCTAGCTACCTTGGTTTTTCACCAGCGCGACGTTCACACATCTTTTAAGGGGAACGGGTGGGTGGATGGGTGGGGGAGGGGGCAAAGTGCCGGCAAATAGGCGGTTGTGCACAGGCTGTGCCAGCATATCTCCAGACACCCTGAAATTGGCGTCTCAATTTTGTTAAAAAGTTGCACCGCTACTCGCATGGCTAAGCCGCAAATAAAACTAAATGTACAGAGGTAAGGATGATTAATGGCACAAACTTCATGAAGCAGTTAATAATTAAAAGTAACTCCACGATCTGCTCTTCACTGAAAATCGTAAACGATTGATGACTGAACTAGAAATCTGATTATGGTCTGGAAATGATATGCAGGCCCTGCGCTTCGTAACATTCAACTTGGCAAAATGAGTCCATTAACTTCCATAGCACTGGCCTGGCCCAGATACATAACGTCAGTTCAAAATGGATTCGCTAAACACTCTTCATCACAAGAATAAACAATGTAAACACGATGGTGGGTCAGAAGCCGTAGCACACGTACACTGGTGTAGGTACGTAGCTCCCACTTATGTATTAGATATCTTATTATAAATGAATCTTTAAGATATTCTTATGGATTAACAGCCACCAAAGTTTTCCTTAATCACGCTTTAGATGCGTAGTTTTTATTTAAAAGTGCACTGCTGTGCTCTGATTGATGCGCAGTGTGAGAATGGCTGAGGCCGCTTCTTGCTCCATAGTAGAACACGCGTATGGGACACGGCTAGAAAGCGCCGAGAAATAGGTTGTTCTTAATGTTCATCATTAATTTGCAGAAAAAAAATCGGCTTTTCAGTTTTCCGAGGATTTGATGCAGTAGAGATACAAATACACATAGGATGTATAGCAGAATCGATAGCGTAGTAGACTGGCAATATGGTACAGTTCATGGGCTGTTGGTTAAGTGTCGCCTTGGTTATTTTTTTTAAATACCTACATCTCGTAATTATATAAATTCATCATTTTTTATGAATCATGTACGTCTTCTTGTTTGTAATTGCATATCTCACGCGAAATTACTGTTTTCATTTGAAATATAAATTCTATTTATATAGTAACTATCGATACTTTATTAAATACTCCGAATAAAGATTGCTTAAATTAAGAAAACGTAACAGTTAAAGTTTTGAAGGCAAAAATAAAAAAAAAATCAAATACTCTTTATTTGGACTACGTCCATTGTTTTATACCACAGGTGTAGGTAAGTCTCACAGAAACTTGGAAAACAATGATTTTCACAGAATCGATCACTGCATACAAATACTGCGTTTTCATTTGCCACTGTACCATTACAGTATGAACCCAACAGCACTGAGCTGGAGCCAAGTTGTGGGATCTGGCCCGTGAAGTGACAAGACTGTTAGCCCTTTCGTGGGCAGAATTATTGAGCAGTTTTTTTTGTGAATGGAGAGCAGATAGTAGTTAACAGATAGGTATATTTATCATACAGAATACCAAATTTGCTCAAACTGTGGAAGTGAGGTCACACAACGAGGTGGGAAGTATTCTTCCCTCTGCCCTTCCTTGGAGTTAAATGACAAAAACAACTTTTTCAATATACGTCATATTTATTTAATAAATTTACTTCTCTTGTTACAATGATTGTTCACAATTACTTGCCATGAAATTTTCTGAAACATGGGTCTATGCAAAGTGGTATTCGACAATATGTACAAACACAGCGAGTGCTCTTTACCGCAGCTTTGGTACTAAAGTGACGGCACGTACAGTAGGTTTCTCCTAAATTGGGTTTACGCTCCCCTACAGCCACATGACGAAAATCGTCAGGTAGTTTACCTCTTATTGCCAGGAAGGCAGGTTTTTGTACACGCGTTTTTTGGGATGAGAAGCCAGCGATCAATTGTCTAGCTAGATTGATCCTGTATGTGAGCTGTCCACTTTCTCTTTTATTTTCCACAGGATAAAACTGTTCACTGCAGCAACGTCCTCCAGGAAATAAAATATTCTGTGCCACCATTTTTGCCAATAGCATACCTTTCTCGTAATTAATCAAACTTATCTACACCACCCATTATTTTGTTGTCTTCTGACACAACTTCAGGACAAGAAATCTCTGTACTGGTACCATCCTTGTTTTTCCTTTTCACTGTGGCTGTTTCTCATGGCTCATGAATTGAGGACAGGAAAGTGACAGGACGGTTATCCATCCATTTTACTGCAGAAATGGCTCCTTTTGTTTCAAACTGGAATTCTCCTCGTTCCAATTTTGTTTTCCTTCTTAAATTTGGGTAAATCAAAAGTATTTACCTTATACTTTAGCTTTGAGGAAAAAATCAGAAAATGTCACTCAGACAGCACTGAAAGGTTCCTCTACAGAACAACACTCAGCTATGCAATGCCTCTGCGCGAAGGTACAGTAAAAACGGCGGGAACTTCCAATTGGAAGTAGTACCCTATACTGATCACTAGGTGGTGACACCGTACGAAGGTGGGAACTGTGAATCCCACGGGACTAGGAGCGAGTTCATTGTAGTGGGAAGCATGTTTCCCCACGGCTCACGAAAGGGTTAAGTCGCCAGACTTACTGGAACTAACGCACGCAGCTTTCTCACTAGTCAAACGCTAAAACGGCACGTAATGAAAAAAGAGGAGAAAATGTTGCGCATGGGTGGCTTCGTGGATTCTGTTGTTAGGCTTGTTATCAACGTAGCAGGTGACAGTTCAAAAATGGTTCAAATGGCTCTGAGCACTATGGGACTTAACATCTGTGGTCATCAGTCCCCTAGAACTTAGAACTACTTAAACCAAACCAACCTAAGGACATCACACACATCCATGCCCGAGGCAGGATTCGAACCTGCGACCGTAGCGGCCGCGCGGTTCCAGACTGTAGCGCCTTTAACCGCTTGGCCACCGCGGCCGGCTGTTACAATTAAAGGCAGCACACGAACGAACCCTGTTTACGCACTGTTTCCCTGCAAATGGCGGCTTCTATCACGTTCATTGTGGGGACGCGAAACTAGCGCCAACTCGCGGTCTAGTTTTTATTTAGTAAGTCTAAGAGTTCAATGCTCCGTTAGGCCGTATCCCTGTGATCGTACTTCATTGTACTGGACGCCGCTTCGCTTCCGTTCCATGTGAAACGCAATGCAATGAAATTCAACCAAATGCGGAAGAATACATGGCGTCATGTTTACATCCTGTTTTATTCCTGTGATGAACACAGTAGAGGAGAATTTAGGTTAAGTAGTGTGTAAGCTTAGGGACTGATGACCTTAGCAGTTGAGTCCCATAAGATTTCACACACATTTGATCATTTTTTTTAGGACTGACTGAGTGTATAAGGCCAGTTTCGTGTAGATGCTTGCAAATAACGGCAGGTTGCGGTTTCCGTGCCTCTTACGTGACAGTTGGGTGCCTGCACCACATCCTTCGTTCATCCTGGTGCTGCGTTCCGCGAAACTCGAAACTGCTTGGCAGCGCGGAAGGTCTTGGCATGAAGCAGATTTTTCAAAAAAACATAGGCCAACGAAAAATTTTATGAAAAATTTGTTTTACTTTGATAGCTGATCATTATATATTTTTATCAGCTGAATCTAAATCTAGCCTTAGTTTTTCTGTACCACCAATAGTTTTCGAGCAATATGCATTTTATTATATAGTATAAAAATCCTATGCTGTACGGTAGACGGGGGAATTAATGAAACGCTGTGTCGGTATTTACAGTAAGCTACTTAAAACACTGATATGTCTTAATGGAGGTTTCTACACTGATATGTCTTAATGGAGGTTTCTCTTGTCAGCTGGAATTGGTTTGTATTTTATTTTTCCGTTTTTCATTGAACCTTCTTGTGTACCTTTTTCTACGACGAGTCGCTTGCTGAATTTCTCGGTGAAGTGACAAACAGTAGTCCCCTGTCATGTTGGTGTTCCAGCGGCTTTGGTAGCGTTTTTCCATCACTTTAATGTCCTGGTGAAAACGCTCTCCTTGCTCCTCACTAACATAAAAAAGTGGTTCAAATGGCTCTGAGCACTATGGGACTCAACATCTTAGGCCATAAGTCCCCTAGAACTTAGAACTACTTAAACCTAACTAACCTAAGGACATCACACACACCCATGCCCGAGGCAGGATTCGAACCTGCGACCGTAGCAGTCCCGCGGTTCTGGACTGCAGCGCCGGAACCGCACGGCCACCGCGGCCGGCGCACTAACATCTCCCACATCGTCGGGGAAGTAATAAAGGTGACTGTTCAAAAAGTGAACTTTCAGGCTCATTTAAACATCCTAAAGATTTAAACTTCTTTAACATTATAGCTGTAATAGAAACATATTCTGGGTCTTTTTCGTGTCCTAAGAACTTTGTAACGACTTGGCTTAATGATACCCATGCTTCTTTCTCATTTAAGGTCATTGTGGATTCAAAGTTAACATCAATTTTCTAATGTCAGGTCTGCCAAACACGCCTTCTTTTAGTTTAGCTTCTCAAAGGTGTAGAAACTTTTGGCAGAGATACTTAAAACATGGTCCATCTTTAGGCAAAGGGTTTACAAACTGTTTCATTAGGCCTAACTTTGTATGTAGAGGTGGTAGGAGTACGTTCTTCGGATCTACGAAGTTTTTGCGTAGAATTTTCTTCTCACCAGGTTTTAAAGACTCCCTCACAGGCCCGTCCTTTCTGTACCAGTGATAACGTCATCTAAGAGTACATTCATTACACCTTTTTAAATTATTTTAACTATATAAGAGCTGTTAATTTTTTAAAAATCACTTAATTTAATAAATTTAACTGTAAAATGTGAAGAAATGGTGGTTTTTAAAGTATCATATTTGGATTTCCCACCCTAAAAAACATAAGAATAAGGTATTTCCATCATTGCCCTTTGTTATTGAAAATAGTAATGTAATGTTCCTCTCTTGTCTCCCTTTGCCCATCATCCGGCAACAGTTTGAAATTAATATTTTGCTAACTTGAACCGGAAATATTTAATCGGGAAACCACAAAACACGTATGTCACTGAACTGTTTTATAATTTTGGGTTAAAGTAATTTACATGCAGAAAGGGGCGATATTTTGGCCTAGAATTTTACATTAGCTTAAATATAGCGAAATACACAATACGCGGGGTAGAGGCATTAAATGCTGTGCTGCAAAGTAGGCCTAAGACAGTAATTCGGAAACAAGATGATTATTGCAGCTGGAGAATGGCATGGACAACGTTCTGAGAGTCAGTTTTTCTTAAAACGCGTGTTAATTGTGTTTTCGGTGCTGTTCATCGACAGTTGAAGGAGACGTGTGGTGACGGAGTTACGGATGTGTCGAAAGTGCGTTCCTGGGTGCGACAGTTTAATGAAGGCAGAACATCGTGTGACGACAAACCGAAACAACCTCGGGCTCTCACAAGCCGGTCTGACGACACGATCGAGAAAGTGGAGAGAATTGTTTTGGGGGATCGCCAAATGACTGTCGAACAGATCGCCTCCAGAGTTGGCATTTCTGTAGGTTCTGTGCACACAATCCTGCACGACGACCTGAAAATGCGAAAAGTGTCATCCAGGTGGGTGCCACGAATGCCGACGGACGACCACACGGCTGCCCGTGTGGCACGTTGCCGAGCGATGTTGACGCGCAATGACAGCATGAATGGGACTTTCTTTTCGTCGGTTGTGACAATGGATGAGACGTGGATGCCATTTTTCAATCCAGAAACAAAGCACCAGTCTGCTCAATGGAAGCACACAGATTCACCGCCACCAAAAAAATTTCGGGTAACTGCCAGTGCTGAAAAAATGGTGTCCATGTTCTGGGACAGCGAGGGCGTAATCCTTACCCATTGCGTTCCAAAGGGCACTACGGTAACACGTGCATCCTACGAAAATGTTTTGAAGAACAAATTCCTTCCTGCACTGCAACAAAAACGCGCGGGAAGGGCTGCGCGTGTGCTGTTTCTCCGAGACAACGCAACCGCACATCGAGCTAACGTTACGCAACAGTTTCTTCGTGATAACAACTTTGAAGTGATTCCTCGTGCTCCCTACTCACCTGACCTGGCTCCTAGTGACTTTTGGCTTTTTCCGATAATGAAAGACACTCTCCATGGCCACACATTCACCAGCCGTGCTGCTATTGCCTCGGCGATTATCCAGTGGTCAAAACAGACTCCTAAAGAAGCCTTCGCCGCTGCCATGGAATCATGGCGTCAGCGTTGTGAAAAATGTGTACGTCTGCAGGGCGATTACGTCGAGAAGTAACGCCAGTTTCATCGATTTCGGGTGAGTAGTTAATTAGAAAAAAAATCGGAGGCCTTAGAACTTGAATGCACCTCGTATGTGAATAGTTTTTGGCTCGCGCAAATGAGAATGAGATGTTTAAGAGAGTCCTATGGCCCCTGCCGACTTTATTTTCACAGTTGAAAACCCCGTTGAAAGGACAAAAGTCTGCAACGATAAGGAGATAAAATAAAACTCGTAGACGGAATTTCGCACGATCCAGCAAGAGGCGTAGCAAGGCTGTTCCCACAAGTGGAAACGGCGTTGGGAGCGTCATATCAATTATGGAGCAGTTTTTATAAGGACACCATGTACAAGTGAAAGGTAAGCGTGGAAAAATTTTGTGGATGAAGTTTCGGAATTTTTTGAACAGACCTTGTAAGTCACATTACTCTTGTTAGTTACCTAAGTATGGCCGAGCTGTTGTAGGCGCTTCAGTCCGGAACCGCGCTCCTGCTACAGTCGCAGTTTCGAATCCTGCCTCGGGTATGGATGTGTGTGATGTCCTTAGGTTAGTTAGGTTTAAGTAGATCTAAGTTGTAGGGGACTGATAACCTCAGATGTTAACTCCCATAGTGCTCAGAGCCATTTGAGCCACCTAGGTATGTTGGTAGTTTCGTATCTACCATCCAGTCTACACATCCTCAACGACTTAAAACGAAACTTTTATATTTCAGTTTCCCTTCATTTCGGATTGAAGAATAGAAAAATCTGATTTTGGAACATTTATTTCTTTGTTGAAGTAATTTAGAAAAAATAGTCTTTAGTAACTCCGATTTACAGGCGCCGGCGTTCTTTGTGGTATATTAGGGGAAAAAGAAGTGTTACTATCGGTCGGTGTAACTGTGGCATAATTTGACATTTGTCGCGAGAGATCCGATACGATTGTTTCGAAGGAGTGATGGAAGGCGGCACGAAACTAGGCCAAACGTTGGTGGCGGAAGGAAAGGAACGGTCGGCTGCTCCCGTCAGCGGAAGTGGCTAGGACGGTCGGTGTTACTATCGATAACGCCCCGTTTCGTACGAAGAGAGCGAGCAGGTCGTTGCGTCAGCCCCAAACAGCGGGACGTTGTGTGTGCGTGCTGTTGACGCAGGAGGTGGCCGTGTGTGGCAACGCATGCTGACTCAGCCTCCTGCTTCGCCGCCTGTCAGTAACCGGAAGTGGTGCCGGGTTTGGTGTGTGCGCAGCGCCCCACGCACAGCGAGGAACAACAGATTGCTTCTGACTACTCTGCGGCCACGTCAGCTGCATGAATGAATGTTCTCCCTCACCGTCCGGCTTTGAGTGGCTTCACTCAATGTCAGACAGCCAATTCACGCTAGTCTGTCCATACTCCTCAAAACACCGTGAAGTGCATTGCAGAGGGTACGTGCCATTGTACTAGTTATTAGGGTTCCTTTCCATTCCATTCTCGTTACAGAGTAACATATCTTTGTCTGTGTTCTCGTATGGAGCACGGGGAAAGGGATTGTTCTAATGCCTCTGCACGTGCAGTAATTGTTCTAATCTTATACTCAAAATCCTCTTGCTGAGCGATACATAGGGCGGGGGGGGGGGGGGGGTGATAGTATATCCCTAGAGTAATCCTTTAAAGCCAGTTCAAGAAACTGGGCGCAGCCCCGAATCCTCCCGAAACCAGGTAGGTAAGCAGGTAGAGGGACCGAACCCTCCCAAATTGACGCAGTGGGACAGAGCATTGTGTGCGCTGTTGACCACAGCTGTCTGTGGCCACTTTGCAGTTCGCGGCACGACGTTGTATAGCTAACATGTTCTCAGACGAATTTACAGTTTCAGTAAGTGGGAAGAAACGAAACGAAAAGAGAAAAGAGAAACGAAAAAAAGGAGAAGGGGAGAAAAGAAAAGAAAAGAAGGGAAGGTAAGGGAAAAAAGAAAAGAAGGGAAGGTAAGGGAAAAAAGAAAAGAAGGGAAGGTAAGGGAAAAAAGAAAAGAAGGGAAGGTAAGGGAAAAAAGAAAAGAAGGGAAGGTAAGGGAAAAAAGAAAAGAAGGGAAGGTAAGGGAAAAAAGAAAAGAAAAGGAGGGAAGGTAAGGGAAAAAAGAAAAGAAGGGAAATGTTGGTTTTGAAAGGTAACACCTTCGGTTTTCAAAAACTGCTGAAAGGTGGTGTAGCGCGATGGACGTGCAACATTAATGGCTGCAGAAGTTTTGTTAAAACATTTCTAATGTGGAGCTGGATGTCACGGAGCGTCAAGAAGAGCACAGTCACGAAGAAATGCCTCATAACAAAATTCAGAGTTAACAAATCGTTTCTGACCTAAAGAGAAAAGTCACAGAAGATATTTGTGAGAGCCGTCGAAAATAATGTACCAGAAGCTAAAAGTAGAAGATACGCAATATAGAACTACGAGAGATGTCAACAATTTTCGCGAATCTATTTACAAAGCTAGGCGCAAAATTCTGCCAAAAATGTCCACAAATGTTGCAGATGTTCGTGATATCAAAACGCTGAATGTGGAAACCACAGACGGGACAGTGTTTATTAGAAAATAACACCGAGAAAAAAGTGATCATATTTTGAGACTCTGCAAACTTTAAAACATTAACACAGTGTGAATCTATATTTGTTGATCGTACGTTAAAGTGCTGTCCAAAGTTTTTTTGTCAGCTGATCACAATACTTAGGTTAGTTAATGGCCATTACATCCTATTGGTCTTCTCCCCCGTCAACAATGTTTTATGACTTTAAAGAGAGCATAATGAAAGCTGGAACTGACGTCTGGCCTGGTAATCGCATTCAAGGATACAAATTTCACTTAACACAGAGCTCGTGGCCAAAACATTGGGGCTTGCACATTACTACGCAAAAAATGAAACTGGAACGTTTCTGTCGTACATCTTTGGTTTGTCCATGCTGGCTCCTGATGTGGTTGCCGACTGTTTTGCCGACTGTTATGTCGACGGTTTCATGGCAGAGATACGTGCATCAGAAAAATTGCAAGACTTTTGTGACTATTCAGTAGAAACTTACATAGAAGAGAATGCACTATTTCCTTCATCCATGTGGGCAGAACTTAGTTGTAACAGACAGCGAACAACTAATGCTTGCGAAAGTTTCCATAACAAATATACATCGGACACTTACCAATTTGTTGTGTGTATAAAACTTCCAGGTAGATTAAAACTGTGCCGGACCGAGACTCGAACTCGGGACCTTTGCCTTTCGCGGGCAAGTGCTCTACCAACTGAGCTACCCAAGCACGACTCACGCCCCGTCCTTTCTTTCAGGAGTGCTAGTTCTGCAAGGTTCGCAGGAGAGCTTCTGTAAAGTTTGGAAGGTAGGAGACGAGATACTGGCAGAAGTAGAGCTGTGAGGACGGGGCGTGAGTTGTGCTTGGGTGGCTCAGTTGGTAGAACACTTGCCCGCGAAAGGCAAAGGTCCCGAGTTCGAGTCTCGGTCTGGCACACAGTTTTAATCTGCCAGGAAGATTCATATCAGCGCACACTCCGCTGCAGAGTGAAAATCTCATTCTGTTGTATGTATAGATTTGCTGGAAATGTAACCATAATTCCTAAAATGAACACTGAGATAGAATATGTGTTGCGAAATCAAGATTTGCTATTTTAATAAATTATGAAGAAATCAAGGCTATAGATGATACCAGTTTCTAAAAATAAATATCAAAATAAGATAAAAGACAAAACTTCAAGCTAGCTGCATACTCTGGAGTAGCTGCAATCCAAACAGTTGAGAAATCCTCGAAGCCAACGGGAATATCCCCGTTCAATATGGATGCCTTGATAGCAGATTTTGCTCCATTGTAAATCAGTAAAAGAGCCGAACTTTCAACAACTGAAGTAGTTTCTTTCGCCTGCTTGAAGTATTCATAACGTTTAGAACTGCTACCTGCTTCAAACGGGAGGATTGGGTACCATTTTTCTGACCTCGGCAGGATTCGAGGCTACGCCCAGGAAACTTCGTAAGTAGGCTTTCTCTGGATAGATTACGTCTATCTTCATGATTGTCAGGTCAGTTTCTTCAGCAGCTGCGTCACACTCTCCGGCGGATCAGACGAGTGACTATTTGTGCTGCCCTTCTCTGTATATATATTCAACTTCCCCTGTTCTACTTGTTATGGGTATCACACACTTCAGCAATATTCTATACAGGTCGCACGACTAATATCTAATCAGTCTCCTTCATAAACTGACTACATTTTCCAAGCATTCTACGAATAAACCGAAGTCTACCGCCTGCTTTACCCACGACTCAGCCTCTGTGATCGTGCCATTTCATATCCCTACAAGGTGCTACCTCCAGGTATTTGTATGAAATGACCGATTCCAGCAGTGACTCAATGATATTGTAGTCACAGGATACTATGTTCTTTCGTTTTGTGAAGTGCAAAATTTTACATTTCTAAATACATCAAAAAAAGTTTTGCCTCGCTCAGGCGGCCCAAGGGCTACTACTGCAGTGGATGACTGCTACCTACGGATTATGACTCGGAGGAACCCTGACAGCAACGCCACCATGTTGAATAATGCTTTTCGTGCAGCCACAGGTCGTCGTGCGCAATAAGCTGCACGATGCGCAACTTCAACCTAACTACCTAAGGACAACGCGCGCGTGCGTTGTCCTTAGGTTAGTTAGGTTGAAGTAGTTCTAAGTTCTAAGGGACTGATGACCTCAGATGTTAAGTCCCATAGTACTCAGAGCCATTGGTCGATGAGGCCTGGCACGAAGTCGGTGTTCCAAAACATCCCAGAGGTGTTCTACAGGATTCCGGTCAGAACCCTGTATAGGCCAGTCCATTACAGGGATGTTATTGTCGTGCAATTACTCCGCCGCAGGCCGTGTATTTTGAGCAGATGCTCATAATAAGCAAAACCACATGTTACACTTGGTTTCCGAAAAGCATTCGACTCAGTACCACACCTATGATTATTGTTGTAACTACGTTCATACGGGGTAAGTCAAATTTGTGACTGGATTGAGGACTTTTTGGCAGGGAGTACGCCGCATGTTACCTTGGATGGAGAGTCACCGTCAGACGTAGAAGTAACTTAACGTGTGCCCCTGAGAATTGTGTGGGGGACCCTTGCTGTTCGTGTCATATTAATGACCTTGCAGACAATATTAACAGCTCAGTCAGGGTTTCGTAAATGATAGTTACCTATAATGAAGAACTGTCTGAAAGAAGCTGCATAAATATTAGGTCAAATTTGGTAAGAATTCTACGTGGTGCGTAGATTAGCAACTTGCTCTAAATACACACATCACAAAAAAGTTTTGCATCACCTCGGTTCCGAGAGTTTCGGAACCTGTGCAGAAAATTGGAATAGAGATCAACATAAACATCAAATCTGCCCCTTTTTATTTCTCATGAAAACCACACGTTGCATGTTGTACCACTGTACAGTGAGACCTTCAGTGGTGGTGGTCCAGATCGCTGTACACACCGGTACCTCTAATACCCAGTAGCACGACCTTTCGCATTGATGCATGCCTGTATTTCTCATGGCATACTATCCACAAGTTCATCAAGGCACTGTTGGTCCAGATTGTCCCGCTCCCCAACGGCGATTCGGCGTAGATTCCTCAGAGTGGTTGGTGGGTCATGTCGTCCATAAACAGCCCTCTTCAATGTATCCCAGATATGTTCGACAGGGTCTGGAGAACATGCTGGCCACTCGAGTCGAGAGATGTTATTCTGAATGAAGTCATTCACAAGGTGTGCACGACGGGGGCGCCAATTGTCGTCCATGAATACGAATGCCTCGCCAGTATGCTGCCGATATGGTTGCACTATCTGTCGGAGGACGGCATTCACGTATCGTACAGCCGTTACGGCGCCTTCCATGACCACCAGCGGCGTACGTCGGCCCCACACAATGCCACCCCAAAACAGCAGGGAACCTCCACCTTCCTGCACTCGCTGGACAGTGTGTCTAAAGCGTTCAGCCTGACCGAGTTGCCTCCAAACACGTCTCCGGCGATTATGTGGTTGAAGGAATACGCGACACTGATCAGTGAAGAGAACGTGATGCCAATCCTGAGCGGTCCATTCGGCATGTTGTTGGGCCCACTTTACCGCGCTGCATGATGTGGTTGCGAAGATGGACCTCGCCGTGGACTTCAGGAGTGAAGCTGCGCATCTTGCAGCCTATTGGGAACAGCTTGAGTCGTAACACGACGACCTGTGGCTGCACGAAAAGCATTATTCAACATGGTGGCGTTGCTGTCAGGGTTCCTCCGAGCCATAACCCGTAGGTAGCGGTCATCCACTGCAGTAGTAGCCCTTGGGCCGCCTGAGCGAGGCATGTCATCGACAGTTCCTGTCTCTCTGTATCTCCTCCATGTGCAAACAACATCGCTTTGGTTCACTCAGAGGCGCCTGGACACTTCCCTTGTTGAGAGCCCTTCCTGGCACAAAACAACAATGCGGACGCGATCGAACCGCGGTATTGAGTGTCTAGGCGTGGTTGAACTACAGACAACACGAGCCGTGTACCTCCTTCCCGGTGGAATGACTGGAACTGATCGGCTGTCGGACCCCCCTCCGTCTAATCTCTAATAGGTGCTGCTCCTGCATGGTTTGCCGGCCGCGGTGGCCGAGCGGTTCTAGGCGCTTCAGTACGGAACCGCGCTGCTGCTACGGTCGCAGGTTCGAATCCTTCCTCGGCCATGGATGTGTATGATGTCCTTAGGTTAGATAGGTTTAAATAGTTCTAAGTTCTATAGGAATGATGACTTCAGAAGTTAAGTCCCATAGTGCTCAGAGCCATTTGAACCATTCATGCATGGTTGTTTACATCTTTGGGTGGGTTTAGTGACATCTCTGAACAGTCAAAGGGACTGTGTCTGTGATACAATATCTACAGTCAACGTCTGTCTTCGGGAGTTCTGGGAACCGAGGTGATGCAAAACTTTTTTTGATGTATTTAGAAATGTAAAATTTTGCACTTCACAAAACGCGCGCACTTCACACACACACACACACACACACACACACACACACACACACACACACGCCCGAGGCAGGATTCGAACTTGCGACCGTAGCGGTCGCGCGGTTCCAGACTGTAGCGCCTAGAACCGCTCGGCCACAATGGCCGGCTCACATCGATACCTTTCCTCAGTGCAGCACTCCTTGAAGAGTGGGCTGCCATTCCCCAAGAAACCTTCCAGCACCTGGTTGAACGTATATCTGCGAGAGTCGGTATTAGCAACGCTTAGGGTTGGCCAACACCATATTGAACTCTAGCATTGCCGATGCAGGGCGCCACGAACTTGTAAGCCATTTTCAGCCAGGTGTCCGGATACTTTTGATCACATACTGTATCCCTTCAGTTAATACAGCATCTGCATCTACGTGACTATTCTTCTAATCACACTTAAGTGCTTAGGGAGGGGGAGGAATTCATCGAACCACTTTGAGACTATTTCACCGCCGTTCCAGTCTCGAATAGTACGTGGGAAAACAACCAAATATTTCCGAGGGAGATTAGGCAGTAGAGATGTAGTGGCACCCGTGCGATCCCTGCAGGGTCGCCAGTCTCTCTCTCTCTGTCTCTCTCTCTCTCTCTCTCTGTCTCTCTCTCTCTCTCTCTGTCTCTCTCTCTCTCTCTGTCTCTCTCTCTCTCTCTGTCTCTCTCTCTCTCTCTGTCTCTCTCTCTCTCTCTGTCTCTCTCTCTCTCTCTGTCTGTCTCTCTCTCTGTCTGTCTCTCTCTCTCTCTCTCTCTGTCTCTCTCTCTCTCTCTCTCTGTCTCTCTCTCTCTCTCTGTCTCTCTCTCTCTCTCTGTCTCTCTCTCTCTCTCTCTCTGTCTCTCTCTCTCTGTCTCTCTCTCTCTCTCTCTCTCTGTCTCTCTCTCTCTGTCTCTCTCTCTCTCTCTCTCTGTCTCTCTCTCTCTGTCTCTCTCTCTCTGTCTCTCTCTCTCTCTCTCTCTGTCTCTCTCTCTCTCTCTCTCTCTCTCTCTCTCTCTCTCTCTCTCTCTCTGTGTGTGTGTGTGTGTGTGTGTGTGTGTGTGTGTGTGTGTGTGTGTAAAATGGTCGTGGTTGTTCTAGCGATGACTCAGCTCTGGCAGTGGGCAAGCGACACCGTGGGCTGTCCGCTGGGGTAAAACCGGAGCGGCCCATCTCGTTCATTCCGCCGCCGTCTCGCGGCTTCCGTGTCGCCCGGTCGCTAGCGTGTCCACAAGCCACGCCCTCTCCCTGCTGGGCGTGGCTCCTGGAAGACAATAAGTGGCGGAAATTGGGGTTAAAAGTGCATCGGAGGACCAGGGACGGGGAACGGGCTAAATTTCTGGAATTGCGTGCAAGCAAGTCAGTCCATGCTGACGGAACTGGACTGTGGCGTAAGTCCCTGAAAGCTGTAGGTGGGTTTTGAAATTTGGGCAACGATATAATTGGCGCTGGCCGAAGTAGAGAGCATATGAAATACAGCCTAGAGATTTGCCTGTACGATTTTGGAAAATTTGGGAATTTGTGGTACCGGCCAGTGTGGCCGAACGGTTCTAGCCGCTACAGTCTGTAACAGCGTGACCGCTACGGTCGCAGTGGTTAGACACTGGACTCCCATTCGGGAGGACGACGGTTCAATCCCGCATCCGGCCATCCTGATTCAGGTTTTCCGTGATTTCCCTAAATCGCGCAAGGCAAATGCCGGGATCGTTCCTTTGAAAGGGCATGGCCGACTTCCTTCCCCATCCTTCCGATGACCTCGCTGTCTGGTCTCCTTCCCCAAACAACCCAACCCAACCGCTACGGTCGCAGGTTCGAATCCTGCCTCGGGCATGGGTGTGTGTGATGTCCTTAGGTTAGTTCGGTTTAAGTAGTTCTAGGGGACTGATGACCTCAGAAATTGTCCCATAGTGCTCAGCCATTTGAACCATTTTTTTTTTTAATTTGTGGTAAGATACCACGGGAGTTCGGAGTAGGTATTAAAATCCATGGAGAAGAAATAAAAACTTCGAGGTTCGCCGATGACATTGTAATTCTGTCAGAGACAGCAAATGACTTGGCAGAGCAGTTGAATGGAATGGACAGTGTCTGGAAAGGAGGATATAAGATGAGCATCAACAAAAGCAAAACAAGGATAATGGAATGTAGCCTAAGTCGGGTGATGCTGAGGGAATTAGATTAGGAAAAAAGTAGTAAAGGAGTTTTGCTATTTGGGGAGCAAAATAAGTGATGATGGTCGAAGTAGAGAGGATATAAAATGTAGACTGGCAATGGCAAAGAAAGCGTTTCTGAAGAAGAGAAATTTGTTAAGATCGAGTATAGATTTAAGTGTCAGGAAGTCGTTTCTGAAAGTATTTGTATGGAGTGTAGCCATGTATGGAAGTGAAACATGGACGATAAATAGTTTGGACAAGAAGAGAATAGAAGCTTTCGAAATGTGGTGCTACAGAAGAATGCTGAAGATTAGATGGGTAGATCACATAACTAATGAGGAAGTATTGAATAGGATTGGGGAGAAGAGAAGTTTGTGGCACAACTTGACCAGAAGAAGGGATCGGTTGGTAGGACATGTTCTGAGGCATCAAGGGATCACCAATTTAGTATTGGAGGGCAGCGTGGAGGGTAAAAATCGTAGAGGGAGACCAAGAGATGAATACACTGAGTAGATTCAGAAGGGTGTAGGTTGCAGTAGGTACTGGGAGATGAAGAAACATGCACAGGATAGAGTAGCATGGAGAGCTGCATAAAACCAGTCTCAGGACTGAAGAGCACAACAACCACCATGGGACCGAACTACTGACGTCGTTGGTCCCTAAGCTTACACGCTACTTAATCCAACTTACGCTTAGGAGCAAACACGCACACGCACACACAGGCGCGCGCGCTTGGACTCAAAGCTCCGACGGGGGGAGCCACGCGAACCGTGCAAGGCGCCCCTGGCCGCACGGCTACCCCGCCGCTGCAAGAGAAGATTTTTCTTAACATCCGCACTAATACTGAGAATGAGAAAATAACTCGGTTACCTTCATAGAACTGGGGTCCTGACTAGTTTTAGATAACATTTGGTATGGAGTTCGCTTGAACGACGAAGAAGAACGCAGGTTACTTTAGGAAGTGTGTAGTAAAAGATATTTGAGTGGAATTCGGGAAAAAATGTTTAATCTTCAAAAAAGTTTGTAGTCTTTGACCTTTCAACTTTATCGTATTTGTTAAGATGCTTACACTGTTTGATATGTTCTGCATAGTAAGTGTTAGCGTAACGAATACAGTGCTTTTACAATCCTCTATGGTTTTAATCCATACTAGTATGCCACAAGCCCATGCCGTGCAGCAGGCGTCTCTTACAGCTTCTGAGTTGCCAGAAGGCTCACAACGACGGCATCATTAAAATGCTTCACCACACATGCACAACTTGCCTTTACATGCAGAATGCAGGAGAGTTTCAGTAATGCTGTGTTGCAGTGGTATGCGAGCGCATCTTAAGTAACGGGCAAACGCGTGAGGGCAGCTGACTGTGTTCCACGTACAAATATTATAAAATTTGCGCTGCACTAGGTTGCAGATTATTCATTTTTTCTTCCTCAGTTTAACGCTACTTCATAATTTTAGAAAGAGCTCATTTCAGTAGCGTCACCATCACTCATTATAACTTGACGACCGATACATGTCAACTGCTCAAAGCGGTGTGGCTACAGTTGGACTTTCGATCATAGGGTACCGGGTTCGATTTCCGGCGCTCGGGACTGGTGTGCGTTTGGGCGGAGCGGCGAGGAGGGTCTTCTGACTGAAGAGCACGCGCTCAGGAACCTTTTTATTACACATATCTCGAGTGAGCTTTTATGGTCTGTGTAAGGGTATGTTTAGCTAGCTGCTATAGCAATGGCGCTTTAAGAAATATGAAATACTACTTTTAGCAGTTACGAGATCTTAACAGCTGCCTAGTGATAGCAAAAGTAGTTTGAGAGACTCTGTATCTGGCTGCGTGAAAGGGGGCAGGCGCTTGTGTAACACTAATTACATTAGAAACTAAATTCAAAGCCAACTCCTGTGGTAAATATAGTACTTTACAAGAGAAATAGAGGGGCCGACATTATGCCAATGCATTACCAGTAATACCAAGCAGGAAGAGCGGTTAGAGCAGAAAGATTGTATCCATTGGAGCACGACTGAGCTTCAACCGTGCATGCTGCAGGCAGCATCTAGGCCGCATTCAAGGTGTTGAGCCGCTGCTTTGAGAGTGTGCAGTCTCGGAGGATGTGAACTAGGGCTGTTGGAAGATGCCAATTTGTCGATATCTTCCCAAAAAATATCGATATACCTAAGCGCTATTCTTACTCCGACATACACATGCTCATAAATTGACAATTACAGGCTGTGGTGCCACACGACGTGGCACTGCACAGAACTGACGCTAATAGCATAGGCACATAGGGAACACACACGACACAGATCTGTAAGTCCACGGTAGTGGTGATAAGTTGAGAAAACCGTCCCGTGCTACAAAACGCCACTGTTTCCTGTGCGTATACCCTGACATCAGTATGGGATATGATCACCGTGCACACGTACACGGGCCGCACAACGGGTTGGCATACTCTGGATCAGGTGGTCGAGCAGCTGCTGGGGTATAGCCTCCCATTCTTGCACCGGTGATTGTCGGAGCTCCTGAAGTGTCGTAGGGGTTTGAAGACGTGCAGCGATACGTTGACCGAGAGCATCCCAGACGTGCTCCATGGGGTTGAGGTCTGGAGAACAGGCAGGCCACTCCATTCGCCTGATCGGTTTCGAGGTACTCCTCCACGATAGCAGCTCGGTGGGGCCGTGCGTTATTTTCCATCAGGGGGAAGGTGGGATCCACTGCAGCCCTGAAAAGGCGGACATACTGGTGCAAATGGTCGTCCCGATACACCTGACCGGTTACAGTTCCTCTGTCAAAGACATGCAGGGGTGTAGGTGCACTAATAAAAACCCCACCCACACCATCAAACCAAGACCTCCATACAAGTCCCTTTCAAGGACATGGATTGGTATCTGCTTCCTGTCTCATCCCAGATGAAAACCAGAAGAGTATCACGGTTCAGACTACACCTGTACTCGTCCGTGAACATAACCTGAGACCACTCTTCCAATGGCCATGTACTGTGTTCTTGACACCAGGCTTTACGGGATCCCCTGTGACAAGAGGTCAGTGGAATGCACCTTGCAGGTCTCCGGGCGAATAAACCGTGTCTTTTCAGTCGTCTGTAGACTGTGTGTCTGGAGACAACTGTTCCAGTGGCTGCGGTAAGGTCCCGAGCGAGGCTACCTGCAGTACTCCGTGGCCGTCTTCGGGCACTGATGGTGAGATAACGGTCTCCTTGTGGTGTTCTACACTATGGACATCCCGTACTGTAGCGCCTGGACACGTTTCCTGTCTGCTGGAATCGTTGCCATAATCTTGGGATCACACTTTGTGGCACACGGAGGGCCCCTGCTACGACCTGCTGTGTTTGACCAGCCTCCAGTCGCCCTAGTATTCTACCCCTCACAACGTCATCAATATGTGTTCTCTGAGCCATTAGCATTCTGAAAACGTCTGCACACTTACTTGCTGCACTGTACTCTGACATGCACCAACACACATCTGCGTATGTGGACTGCTGCCAGCGCCACCGCGTGATGACCGCAGGTCAAGTGCACCGCAAGTTCATACCCCGAGGTGATTTAAACCCGCAAACCATCCACCAGAGCGTTGTTTAATCATATATCAGCATTATTCTTGATTTATGAGCATGAGTGGATATCGATATATCGACACCGAAACGGGTATATCGAGTGCCGATATTTTTATTTTATATATTTTTCGCAGTTTTGGAAAATATTTAAAGGTATTCTTTTGAAATTGTAGTAAGAGATATTTACTTTCACTGTGTGAAGGAGTCTTACTGCTGTTCGAGCTTTCATCATGTACAGTCTTTCTCTTTGTGTGAAGCAAATGTATGTGGTAGAAGGTAGTAGTCCCATTAAACTGGAGGGAGGGAGGAAGGGGGGAATGGCACAGTGAATGAAATAAGATACACATTCTGAAGAAACAGCACACCAGTTGCCTCAAAAACGATTTTTTTTAACTATTGAGCTATTTTTTCACATGAGCGTTCTTCAAAAACATTTACTGAAAATGAACAAAAATCTAAATAACAAGATTGGTCTTTGCAGTGGGTGTAGACTTGAGGGGAAATGATGACGCAATCGGCAGTCGGCGGTGCCAACAGAAACTGCAACGATTAGCTTCAACACGCAGTTTTGGCACAACTGCAATGCCGCCTGCGTTGACAGAAATGAAAAGAAAGAGGAAAAAGGAGTCGACATAAAGTGTTCTTGAAAAATCCGATATGTGACGAAACCCTAGCAGCGGACTCATCGGACACCTTCCATTGTGTCACTGTCTTGCAGTTACCATTCTTCGCAAAGTGACTCTGCCAAGCTTGAACGTGCATCGTTTCCCTTCAGCTCTTGCTCTAAGAGAGAGAGGCTGCCTGCTAGCTTGTTGATGTACAGAATATCTAATAATTATACAGCTCTAAAACTGACGGTATATTTACAATGTGAGGCTCATACTTTTATTTACCGGTGCATCGATTCTTTTTATGTCGATAATGGTTTTCTATGTGTTGAGAGACGATAATGAGACTTCTCTAAATATCGATGTATCGTATTCCCGATATTTTTAAAAATATTAAGTCCTAATGTGAACCATTCGTCCTCTATTGATTTTTATTTATTTATTGTTCCGTGGGACCAAATTAAGAAGTCTCCATGGTCATGGAACGAGTCAATACATGAAATTATAACACGATATTAGAAACAGATAAAATGAAATATAAAAAAACATATTCAGGTGACAAGTCGTAAGTTTAAATGAAGAAAATCAACAATGTAACACTGGAATTTGCTTAATTTTTCAGCTCTTCCACGAGCTCCTCGACAGAATAGGAGTGAGCCATGAGGAAACTCTTAAGTTTAGACTTAAAAGTGTTTGGGCTACTGCTAAGATTTTTGAGTTCTTGTGGTAGCTTATTGAAAATTGATGCAGCAGAATACTGCACTCCTTTCTGCACAAGAGTCAAGGAAGTGCATTCCACATGCAGATTGGATTTCTGCCTAGTATTAACTGAGTGAAAGCTGCTAACTCTTGGGAATAGGCTAATATTACTAACAACAAACGACATTAAAGAAAATATATACTGTGAGGGCAATGTCAGAATTCCCAGGCTATTGAATAGGGGTCGACAAGAGGTTTTCGAACTTACACCACATATAGCTCGAACAGCCCGTTTTTGAGCCAAAAATACCCTTTTTGAATCAGAATAATTACCCCAAAAAATAATACCATAGGACATAAGCGTATGAAAATATGCGAAGTACACTACTTTTCGTGTTGAAGTGTCACTTATTTCAGATACTGTTCTAATGGTAAATAAAGCAGCATTTAGTTTCTGAACAAGATCCTGGACGTGGGCTTTCCACAACAGCTTACTATCTATCCGAACGCCTAGGAACTTGAATTGTTCCGTCTCGCTTATAATATGCCCATTCTGTCTGATAAAAATATCGGTTCTTGTTGAATTGTGAGTTAGAAACTGTAAAAACTGAGTCTTACTGTGATTTAGCATCAAATTATTTTCCACAAGCCACGAACTTATTTCATGAACTACATTATTTGTTACTGTTTCAATATTACACACAAGATCCTTCACTATCAAGCTGGTGTCATCAGCAAACAAATATTTTTGAATCACCTGTAATACTAGAAGGCATATCATTTATATAAATAAGAAACAGCAGTGGCCCCAGCACCGGCCCTTGGGGAACGCCCCACTTAAAAGTGCCCCATTGGGACTGAACATCACTACCACTCTCAATACTGCGGAGAATTACCCTCTGATTTCTGTTCTTAAAGTAAGAGGCGAACCAATTGTAAGTTACTCCCCTTACTCCATAATGGTCCAACTTCTGCAGTAATATTTTGTGGTCAACACAGTCAAAAGCCTTCGTTAAATCAAAGAAAACACCTAGCGTTCACAACCTTTTATTTAATCCGTCCAAAACCTCAAAGAGAAAAGAGAATATAGCATTTAAGTTAGTAAACCATTTCTAAAACCAAACTGAACATCTGACAGCAAATTATGTGAATTTAAATGCTCCAGTAACCTTGTATATACAACCTTCTCGATAACTTTAGCAAACACCGATGGCATAGAAATAAGTCTAAAATTGTCAACATTATCAATGTCTCCCTTTTTATAAAGTGGCTTCACTACCGAGTACTTTAATTGGTCAGGAAACCGACCACTCCTAAAGGAAAAGTTACAGATATGGCTAAGTACTGGGCTAACATACATAGAACAATACTTCAGTATTCTGCTAGATACCCCGTCATATCCATGAGAGTTCTTGGTCTTTAGTGATTTAATTATTAACTCAATCTCCCTCTTGTCAGTATCATGGAGGAGCATTTCAGGTAACAGTCTCGGAACACTTTTTTCTAAGAGCACTATATGATTCCCTGTTGGGACTAGGTTTCTATTTAGTTCACCTGCTATATTCAGAAAGTGATTATTAAATACTGTACATATATGCGACTTATCAGTAACACGGACATCCCCACTACGCACAGATTCTATATCCTCGACCTCTCTGCAGACCAGTAACTTCCTTTACGACTGACCATATGGTTTTAATTTTATCCTGAGACTTAGCTATTCTATCTACATACCACATACATTTTGCCTTCCTAATAACTTTTTTAAGCACCTTACAATACTGTTTGTAATGGGCTGCTGCATTTAGATTTTGACTGTTTCTAACGTTTTGATATAATTGCCACTTTGTTCTACAAGATATTCTCATCCCTCTAGTCAGCCACCCAGGCTGCCTGTTTGTGCTAGTACCCTGTTTCGAACGTTCTAACGGAAAGCAACTTTCAAAGAGCACGAGAAAAGTCTTGAGGAAAGCATTATATTTATCGTCTACTGTATCAGCACTATAAACATCTTGCCACTCTTGTTCCTTGATAAGGTTTACAAAAGTCTGTACAGCAACTGGATCAGCTTTCCTAAAAAATTGGTAACTATATTTAACACGTGTTGCAGCGCAAAAATCTTTTAGACTTAAAATTTGTGCATCATGATCTGAAAGGCCATTCACCTTTTTGCTAACAGAATGCCCTTCTAGTAATGAGGAATGAACAAAAATATTGTCTATGGTTGTTCTACTGTTCCCTTGCACTCTCGTTGGAAAGAATACGGTGTGCATAAGATTAAGGAGGTCTACCAGCATCCTCTTCCTTGCACAATCACTTACACAATTAATATTGAAGTCACCACATATAACTAACATTTTGTATTTCCTATAAAGTGAACCAAGATGCAACAACCGAAGGCAACAGGCCCTGTACGGCATATGATGGTGTTAAAATGCTCTTTCAATATCAGCGTTGATGCAACTGGCGATAGCCGTTTACGGGGTATAACGAGGGATCATCCCTCTTCCTGTGTGCAGAAAAACTACATGTGCATGCTGTCAGATGAATCACTGTGAAACTGATGCAAAAGAAACTCGTGAATTTAGATTTGCATCTTAATTTACACAAGCTAATATAGTTAAAAAAAGGTGTCATCTACGACCATTGTAGCAAGTAATTTTGTAATACTTACCCGATATAACCCCGTCGAGGCGTAGCAGCACCTCGCGAGGAACGTCTGCTAGTCAGACACGCACTGTGTGTGTGCGAGCGAGAGAGCGTGCTGTCCGTGTGTAGAATGGGGAAGGCGCGCAGTCTGTCTTGAGTTTGAAAGAAAGCAGATTGTGATGGCCCGGAGGCTTGGTACGAGCGTTTCGGAAACTGCACGACTTGTCAGGTGTTCGAGGAGTGCTGTGGCGAGTGTCTTCAGCACGTGGCGGAAACAGGTGAAAGCACGTCCAGATGTCGTGGGATTTGGCGGCCACCCCTCATGACATATGTCAGACGTCGCAGGCTGGGCCGACTGGTAAAGCAGGACATTGGGGGAACTAACATCAGACTTAAATGCTGGGCAGAATACAAGTGTTTCTGATCACACAGTGCACCGAACATACAGTACTGACCATTAAAATTGCTACACCACGAAGAAATGCAGATGATCGGGTATTCGTTGGACAAATATATTATACTAGAACTCACATGCGATTACATTTACACGCAATTTGGGTGCATAGGTACTGAGAAATCTGTACCCAGGACAACCACCTCTGGCCATAATAACGACCTTGATACGCCTGGGCATTGAGTCAAACAGAGCTTGGATGGCGTGTACAGGTACAGCTGCCCATGCAGCTTCAACACGATACCACAGTTCATCGAGAGTAGTGACTGGCGTATTGTGACGGGCCAGTTGCTCGGCCACCATTGACCAGACGTTTTCATTTGGTGAGAGATCTGGAGAATGTGCTGGCCAGGGCAGCAGTCGAACATTTTCTGTATCCAGAAAGGCCCGTACAGGATCTGCAACATGCGGTCTTGCATTATCCTGCTGAAATGTAGGGTTTCGCAGGGATCGAATGAAGGGTAGAGCCACGGGTCATAACACATCTGAAATGCAACGTCCACTGTTCAAAGTGCCGTCAATGCGAACAACAGGTGACCGAGACGTGTAACCGATGGCACCCCATACCATCATGCCGGGTGATAACGCCAGTATGGCGATGACGAATACACGCTTCCAATGTGCGTTCACCGCGATGTCGCCAAACACCGATGCGACCATTGTGATGCTGTAAACAGAACCTGGATTCATCCGCAAAAATGACGTTTCGCCATTCGTGCACCCAGGTTCGTCGCTGAGTACACCATCGCAGGCGCTCCTGTCTGTGATGCAGCGTCAAGGGTAACAGCAGCCACAGTCTCATAGCTGATAGTCCATGCTGCTGCAAACGTCGTCGAACTGTTCGTGCACATTGTTCTTGTCTTGCAAACGTCCCCATCTGTCGACTCAGGGATCGAGACGTGGCTGCACGATCCGTTACAGCCGTGCGGATAAGATGCCTGTCATCTCGACTGCTAGTGAAGCGAGGCCGTTGGGATCCAGCACGGCGTTCCGTATTACCCTCCTGAACCCACCGATTCCGTATTCTGCTAACAGTCATTGGATCTCGACCAACGCGAGCAACAATGTCACGATAGGATGAACCGCATTCGCTATAGACTGTAATCCGACCTTTATCAAAGTCGGAAACATGACGGTACGCATTTCTCCTCCTCAAACAAGGCATCACAACGCTTCACCAGGCAACGGCGGTCAGCTGCTGTTTGTATATGAGAAGTCGGTTGGAAACTTTCCTCATGTCAGCACGTTGTAGGTGTCGCCAGCGGCGCCAACCTTGTGTGAATGCTCTGAAAAGCTAATCATTTGCATATCACAGCATCTTCTTTCTGTCGGTTAAATTTCGCGTCTGTAGAACGTCATCTTCGTGGGGTAGCAATTTTAATGGCCAGTAGTGAACATCAGTTACAGTTACCTTTAGCAGAAATCTGAAATGCCATAATATGTAAGACAGTGCTCGTTCGTACCCTCAACCGCATCGTCTGGTAAGAAAACGTGACGTGGAATCAGACTAGCTACTAACATAAATCACAAGAATAGTCTCCATGCCCTTCCTAACTTGTGCATTCTTCATGCCATCATTCGGAGCAATTGTCACACATAATCCAGTGTTCCGTGATAGGCTCCTTGTGCACTTAACCCTGTGCAATTCCAAATATCAGATCCTTCGTTGGATAAGGACCTGCTTGTTCCTGAAGATTATAGCGCGGTAAAGTCGAGATTAGCCCTAGAGATGTAAGTTGTTGATACTGGTAGTGTCTGTTCTTGGTCTTGTCTGGTTTAGCTTGTTTAAGAATTCATGTTTCCCGTGTTTATTATTATTATTATTATTATTATTATTTATTATTTCCTTCACTTTCTCAGACGTTAAGTCCGGTTAAAAATGGAGTGACGCGGACCTTGATCAAGCGTCACTTCCTTTTAACTGTACGGTATGTGTTATATTGCATTTAGGAACTTTCGGGTAATTGAACATGTATCAATAATTACGGATTTCTGTAATTGTATATATAAGTTTGGATGTAGCTGTATTGTATTGATGTACTGGTGGATATTGTGTGGTATGACTCCTGTAGTTTATAGTATAATTGGTATAATGTCAACTTTATCCTGATGCCACATGTCCTTGACTTCCTCAGCCAGTTGGATGTATTTTTCAATTTTTTCTCCCGTTTTCTTTTGTATATTTGTTGTATTGGGTATGGATATTTCGATTAGTTGTGTTAATTTCTTCTTTTTATTGGTGAGTATGATGTCAGGTTTGTCATGTGGTGGTGTTTTATCTGTTATAATGGTTCTGTTCCAGTATAATTTGTATTCATCATTCTCCAGTACATTTTGTGGTGCATACTTGTATGTGGGAACGTGTTGTTTTATTAGTTTATGTTGTATGGCAAGTTGTTGATGTATTATTTTTGCTACATTGTCATGTCTTCTGCGGTATTCTGTATTTGCTAGTATTGTACATCCGCTTGTGATGTGATCTACTGTTTCTATTTGTTGTTTGCAAAGTCTGCATTTATCTGTTGTGGTATTGGGATCTTTAATAATATGCTTGCTGTAATACCTGGTGTTTATTGTTTGATCCTGTATTGCAATCATGAATCCTTCTGTCTCACTGTATATATTGCCTTTTCTTAGCCATGTGTTGGATGCGTCTCGATCGATGTGTGGTTGTGTTAGATGATCCGGGTGCTTACCGTGTAGTGTTTTTTTTTCCAATTTACTTTCTTCGTATCTGTTGATGTTATGTGATCTAAAGGATTGTAGAAGTGGTTATGAAATTGCAGTGGTGTAGCCGATGTATTTATATGAGTGATTGCCTTGTGTATTTTGCTAGTTTCTGCTCGTTCTAGAAAGAATTTTCTTAAATTGTCTACCTGTCCATAATGTAGGTTTTTTATGTCGATAAATCCCCTTCCTTTCTGCTTAATGTGAATCTTTCTGTTGCTGAATGTATGTGATGTATTCTATATTTGTGGCATTGTGATCGTGTATTATTATTATTATTATTATTATTATTATTATTATTATTCGTCTTTGCTGTGGATCGATCTTTTTCGGCAGTGGATAAATACTGAATAAGCTTACACATGTTCGTACATCGGCTCTCTGAACTTAGTTTGTGTCACGTTCTCGGCTTTTTCCTTGTGACCGCACAGTCAAATCATCTGGTACTGAGAAGCAGCATTTATCCGTTGGCTCCCGCTAAACTCTTTTGCCTACTTCAGTTGTTGAAAGTTCGGCTCCTTTACTGATTTACAATGGAGCAAAATCTGCTATCAAGGCATCCGTATTGAACGGGGATATTCCCGTTGGCTTCGAGGATTTCTCAACTGTTTGGATTGCAGCTACTCCAGAGTATGCAGCTCAAAACAAAGCACTCACATCTGTCTGCCTAATAGGTTTTCCTGGGTTAGTAACCGTTAGAAACGAGCGGGGGTGGGGGGGGGGGGCGTTAAGAGTACACGCGTTGCCTTTCCCGCCATCTTAACAGCGTATTCTTCACCGATCCACCACACAGTTCAAAAAAAAATGTTCATAAATGGCAATCCGCTGTTTATCGCGCCGTGGTTTGTTCCTCACAGAACGGCGATTCCTTTGGCAAATAATTTCATTTTCTAGTGCATACCTAGATAGTGCGTACTGCTTACGACACAACTTAAAGACTACATAATTTGAAACAAAACCTTATATTTCCCTGCTATAACCAATAAACCTGGCTTTTCAATATTATATGTAATGGCGTCGCTAGAGAGCAACAGGTGAATGTAGTTTTTCGCTCTCGGTCACTGTGGCCAATGTCGAGAAAATGCCACTGAAAACGCTTTACCGTAGGTGTGTTCTTGCCCGACCTTACCCTAATTAAATCTCTCCATGTACCCAAGCAAAAACGTTCTATCCCGCGTACCTCAACCAGCTCCAGAAGACCCGAAGGCATTGTAAGAACAAGCGCTGAAGATTAAAAGCTGTATGTAGCTGGCTGTAAGTAGGACGTTTAGGTAGATGTTGTTGTTGTTGTTGTTGTTGTTGTGGTCTTCAGTCCTGAGACTGGTTTGATGCAGCTCTCCATGCTACTCTATCCTGTGCAAGCTTCTTCATCTCCCAGTACCTACTGCAGCCTACATCCGTCTGAATCTGCTTAGTGTATTCATCTCTTGGTCTCCCTTTACGATTTTTACCCTCCACGGTGCCCTCCAATACTAAATTGGTCACCCCTAGATGTCTCAGAACATGTCCTACCAACCGATCCCTTCTTCTAGTCAAGTTGTGCCACAAGCTCCTCTTCTCCCCAATCCTATTCAATACCTCCTCATTAATTATGTGATCTACCCATCTAATCTTCAGCATTCTTCTGTAGCACTACATTTCGAAAGCTTCTATTCTCTCCTTGTCCAAACTATTTATCGTCCACGTTTCACTTCCATACATGGCTATTCTCCATACAAATACTTCCATAAACGACTTCCTGACAATTAAATCTATACTCGATGTTAACAAATTCCTCTTCTTCAGAAACGCTTTCCTTGCCATTGCCAGTCTACATTTTATATCATCTCTACTTCGACCATCATCGGTTATTTTGCTCCCCAAATAGCAAAACTCCTTTACTACATTGTCTCATTTCCTAATCTAATTCCCTCAGCATCACCCGACTTAATTCGACTACATTCCATTATCCTCGTTTTGCTTTTGTTGATGATCATCTTATACCCTCCTTTCAAGACTCTCTTCATTCCCTTCAACTGCTCTTCCAAGTCCTTTGCTGTCTCTGACAGAATTACAATGTCATCGGAAAACCTCAAAGTTTTTATTTCTTCTCCATGGATTTTAATACCTACTCTGACCTTTTCTTTTGTTTCCTTTACTGCTTGCTCAATATACAGATTGAATAGCATCGGGGAGAGGCTACAACCCTGTCTCACTCCCTTTCCAACCACTGCTTTCCTTTCATGCCACTTGACCCTTACAACTGCCATCTGGTTTCTGTACAAATTGTAAATAGCCTTTCGCTCCCTGTATTCTACCCCTGCCACCTTTAGAATTTGAAAGAGAGTATTCCAGTCAACATTATCAAACGCTTTCTCTCAAGTCTACAAATGCTAGAAACGTAGGTTTGCCTTTCCTTAATCTTTCTTCTAAGATAAGTCGTAGGGTCAGTATTGCCTCAAATGTTCCAATATTTCTACGGAATCCAAACTGATCTTCCCCGAGGCCAGCTTCTACCAGTTTTTCCATTCGTCTGTAAAGAATTCTTGTTAGTATTTTGCAGCTGTGACTTATTAAACTGATAGTTCGGTAATTTTCACATCTGTCAACACTTGCTTTCTTTGGGATTGGAATTACTACATTCTTCTTGAAGTCTGAGGGAATTTCGCCTGTCTCATACATCTTACTCACCAGATGGTAGAGTTTTGTTAGGCCTGGCTCCCCCAAGGCTCTCAGTAGTTCTAATGGAATGTTGTCTACTCCCGGGGCCTTGTTTCGACTCAGGTCTTTCAGTGCTCTGTCAAACTCTTCATGCAATATCATATCTCCCATTTCATCTTCATCTACATCCTCTTCCATTTCCATAATATTGTCCTCAAGTACATTGCCCTTGTATAGACCCTCTATATACTCCTTCCACCTTTCTGCTTTCCCTTCTTTGCTTAGAACTGGGTTTCCATCTGAACTCTTGATATTCATGCAAGTGGTTCTCTTTTCTCCAAAGGTCTCTTTAATTTTCCTGTAGGTAGTATGTATCTTACCCCACTTGAGATAAGCCTCTACATCCTTACATTTGTCCTCTAGCCATCCCTGCTTAGCCATTTTGCACTTCCTGTCGATATCATTTTTGAGACGTTCGTATTCCTTTTTGCCTGCTTCACTTACTGCATTTTTGTATTTTCTCCTTTCATCAATTAAATTCAGTATTTCTTCTGTTACCCAAGGGTTTCTACTAGCCCTCGTCTTTTTACCTACTTGATCCTCTGCTGCCTTCACTATTTCATTCCTCAAAGCTACCCATTCTTCTTCTACTGTATTTCTTTCCGCCAGTCCTGTCAATTGTTCCCTTATGCTCTCTGTACAACCTCTGGTTGTTTCAGTTTATCGAGGTCCCATCTCCTTAAATTCCCACCTTTTTGCAGTTTCTTCAGTTTTAATCTACAGGTCATAACCAATAGATTGTGGTCAGAGTCCACATCTGCCCCTGGAAATGTCTTACAATTTAAAACCTGGTTCCTTAATCTCTGTCTTACCATTATATAATCTATCTGATACCTTTTAGTATCTCCAGGGTTCTTCCATGTATACAACCTTCTTTCATGATTCTGAAACTAAGTGTTAGTTATGATTATGTTGTGCTCTGTGCAAAATTCGACCAGGCAGCTTCCTCTTTCGTTTCTGTCCCCCAATCCATATTCACCTACTATGTTTCCTTCTCTCCCTTTTCCTACACTCGAATTCCAGTCACCCATGACTATTAAATTTTCGTCTCCCTTCACAATCTGAATAATTTCTTTTATTTCATCATACATTTCTTCAATTTCTTCGTCATCTGCAGAGCTAGTTGGCATATAAACTTGTACTACTGTAGTAGGTGTGGGCTTCGTGTCTATCTTGGCCACAACAATGCGTTCACTATGCTGTTTGTAGTAGCTTACCCGCACTCCTATTTTCCTATTCATTATTGAAGCTATTCCTGCATTAGCCCTATTTGATTTTGTATTTATGATCCTGTATTCGCCTGTTCAAAAGTCTGTTCCTTCTGCTACCGAACTTCACTAATTCCCACTATATCTAACTTTAACGTATCCATTTCCCTTTTTAAATTTTCTAACCTACCTGCCCGATTAAGTGATCTGACATTCCACGCACCGATCCGCAGAACGCCAGTTTTCTTTTCCTGATAACGACGTCCTCTTGAGTAGTCCCCGCCCGGAGATCTGAATGGGGGACTATTTTACCTCCGGAATATTTTACCCAAGAGGACGCCATCATTTAATCATACAGTAAAGCAGCATACCCTCGCGAAAAATTACGGCTGTAGTTTCCCCTTGCTTTCAGCCGTTCGCAGTACCAAAACAGCAAGGCCGTAGATGTAAAACCTAATAAATAAATTTTTATGAAAAAAGTTTCAGCTGCGCAACAGGCAGTTCGTATTGCAAATCAAAGGACATACTAAACACGCAATTGTAGGGTCTCACATGTGGAGGTTTTCTTTTATTCACTATGCGTTCCGAGCAAAACTGGAATAACACGTAAATTACTTAGAACAGAGCTGGTTTTCTGGGCGAACTGGTGGACGAAACCGGCTGGGTTCCCAGGCTGGCATCGCCCGTGATGTACTCTCAGTTGCTTCATCGTTAGCCTTGATTCAGAAGACGTATATTTCCATGTGTCGATGGAGTTACCACTTGAGTTCTTATGCGCCAAATACTGAAGAAAGTGAGAGTTGTCTCGTCGTTTACCTTGGGGAGAGCTTGTCGTGCATTAGCATCTACGTCTGCGGTCTGCAAGCCACCTTATTATGGCTGGAGGAGGGTACGACGGTTGACGCAAATAACATCCACAACAACTGAATGTGACAAGTATAGTCCATTCAACGAATGGAAATTAGCGGAAAACATATAGTCGCAATTTCTGCACAGTGCTAAGAGGGAGTGCCATGGACATACTAAAAATTCTGATAGGTGGGGTGTGAGCGTTGGGTGTGGGGTGGGGGTGGTTTTTTAAGAATACTTTGTTTTTCCTGAACTCGAAAATCTTGGCTTTTAGCGAAGATATTTCCCAGTGAAAAATTAAACTACATTAAATTCGCAAAAATAAACTGTTCCATTCATTTTTGTTCAAGACTAATAGTTTCCGCGTTCAGGGGATGGAAAAATCGCGGATTATCCAAAATGCTGTTACAGCGGTATAAAACTGTCTTCAAGTGAAATGGGTTACAGATAACTTCAGGGCCGGTTCGAACTTCGAAAATGCTTTCTGTACACAAGCGACATATCTGGCGTCCAACCCACTTCCCACTTCTCAGAGACTTCAGTTGCCTTTGAGTTCCTATTAACTTTTAACCCTTGAACTGGCGCTGGTAAATATTAGGGTGTTGATAAAATATCGATATATCGATATTTTAGAAAAAGTATCGAAATTTCCGCCAGGTACATAGAGATCAAAATGGCAATATCGACAGCCAATATTTTTACTTTATATTTTTTTCCAAGTTTCGGTAAACATTTGAAGTTGTTCCTTTGAGATTGTAGCAGAACATTACTTTTATAGTACGAAGGAGTCGTTCTACTTTTTGAGCTTTCATCGTGACCAGTGTCTCTGACTGTGTAATGCAAGTATGGATGGCACAAAGTAGTAGTTAGATTGCACTGGGGGGTGGCAGTGTGAATGGAACAACTAAAAACAGTTTTTAATGCAACTGCTGTGCTATTTCTTCACATCGACATTCTTCAAAACAGTTGCTGAAACTAATGAACAAACATCTAAGTGACAAGATTGGTCTTTGCTGTGAGCGTAAACGTGTGCGGGGAAATGCTGACGTGATCAGCGTTCGGTGCTGTCAACAGAAACTGCAACGTTGAACTTCACCACGCAATTTTGACACTGCAAATGCTACCTCGCTGATGTTGGCAGAAATGAAAAAACACTTAAGTCGATGTGAATGTTCTAGACATCAGATACGTGACGAAACCGAACGACGGATCCATCGGACACCTTTTATTGCGCCACTTACATGCAGTTACCGTTTTTAGCAAAGTGGTTATCGTCAAGCGTGAAAGAGCATCGTTTTCCTTTCAGTCACTGCATTAATGTGGATAGGCAGGCTACTAGCTTGTTGAGGTACCCGAATATCTAATGATAAATCAGTAGTTAAATATACAGCTCTAAAACCGCCAGTATATTTACAATATGCATTTTTGTAGGCAGGTACATAGATATTTCTTCTGTCGGTATGTTGGTACTTTCTCTGAATATATCGAGAGCCGATAATTTTTTTAGTATCGAAACTTCTATACTGTCCCAGCTATTACATGTACCAATACCTTCCGCAGTTCTGGACGGATGCAGAGACCGTTGTCCTTAGTGTAATTTAGATTAAGTACTCTGTAAGTTTAGGCACCAATGACCTCAGCAGTTCGGTCCTATAGGAACTTACAAAAAATTCCAAATTTTTCATTCCATACTTGTAATCATAAATGTTTGATGCGGATTTGAACCGTTGTCCTCCCGCATGCAAGTCCAGTGTGCTAACTACTGCGCCACCTTGTTCGGTCTCTCTTTAGGGGACAACTGGAAATTTGGGTTTTGGAGTCCGAAGGATGGCTTTTGTAAGTACGAAAATCGCACAGGAACCTCATATAAACTGAACAACTGTTCAGTGAGGCCAGACAACGAATTGAAAATGGAGACAGCAAACAAAGGTTGTCGCTGATCTTTGTAGGAAGGAGTCTCCTTTAAGGAAAAGCCTTAAAGGTGTGAGTTAGAGAACATGGATTTCGGCGTTTCCAGATGAATGGATGCAGTGCATATAATGTGGAAGGTGGTGGTACGAACAGTGGTCTTTATTTGAGGGTGATACTGCGTTCATTTGTGACATTTGCTTTGGCATATTCTGTGTACTCCTATGCGCTTGTGAACGAAAGAGGACATTTCCATGATTTTGTATTTTTGAAAAGTTCAGTTCTCGGCTGCTGTTGTTTTCTGAACAAGTAGATTTTGTATTAATGAATATAAACCTGAAATGATTTTGTTTTCCTATTGTTGATAACGCAGGTATTTACGGTTATTCCTTAGCTGCGCACTCTTAGGCGCGGTTTCCCGTGTAGTAGTATATTGGCTTCGTGTCAATTTCGGCCGGCCGAAGTGGCCGTGCGGTTAAAGGCGCTGCAGTCTGGAACCGCAAGACCGCTACGGTCGCAGGTTCGAATCCTGCCTCGGGCATGGATGTTTGTGATGTCCTTAGGTTAGTTAGGTTTAACTAGTTCTAAGTTCTAGGGGACTAATGACCTCAGCAGTTGAGTCCCATAGTGCTCAGAGCCATTTTTTTTGTCAATTTCGTTGCAATGCCGTTTTGGGTGCAGTGTGTTTGGACAGGTGGCTTAACATAGCACCAAAACTACTTCGGATTTCCTGTTAGTTATCCAGTGATAGGTTTACCACGACGGTGGTAGGTTACCTAGGGCGTCGTCCTCTGTAACGGCGACGGCCGCTCCTGCTGATGAATCACGGGCAGGCACCAGAGAGCTGTGCGTGTGCGGGGACGCAGGCCGAGGTGCCGAACCGGTTGGTCGCTGTGCGGGGGAAACCGAGCGGAGAGCGGCAGAGGCGGATGACCTTGAAGGTCGCCGCACAGCTGGGTCGCCATGTGGAGTGGTCCAGGTTGTCAGTCTGGCGGGACATGGCGTTAAGGTGGGGCACGGCACTGGTTTTCTGGGCACGCTATGTGAGGGAGGTAGTCACTGCGACATCTAGTACGGTATTCAGGCAACCGTAGACGAACAAACAATTTGTCAAACTTCCAAGTGTTCGTCAAATTATTTGACAGTGTTCTGCTTGTTTGACGTGTTTTGTCAAATGGCAGTGTTTTGTCAAATGGCAGTGTTTTGTCAAATGGCAGTGTTTTGTCAAATGGCAGTGTTTTGTCAAATGGCAGTGTTTTGTCAAATGGCAGTGTTTTGTCAAATGGCAGTGTTTTGTCAAATGGCAGTGTTTTGTCAAATGGCAGTGTTTTGTCAAATGGCAGTGTTTTGTCAAATGGCAGTGTTTTGTCAAATGGCAGTGTTTTGTCAAATGGCAGTGTTTTGTCAAATGGCAGTGTTTTGTCAAATGGCAGTGTTTTGTCAAATGGCAGTGTTTTGTCAAATGGCAGTGTTTTGTCAAATGGCAACCGTTTATTGCCAAACGTATGGTTGTTTTTTCTTATTCTTTTTTATTTATTTTTTAAACCACTGTCTGTTGTAGGCGCATTTGAGACGTTTGACTAACGACGTATTTGACAAACAAGTTTGTGTTTATGGATTCGTCTGTTAAACACCCAGTAGCTTACCGAATTATATTCTAAACTCCACAATGACATTTTGACTCTGCAGCGGAGTGTGCGCTGATATGAACCTTTCTGCCCGACAGAGACTCTAACTCGGGACCTTAGCAAGTGCTCTCCCGACTGAGCTGAGAATTAAAGCTGTGAGGAAGGGGCGTGAGTTGTGCATGGGAAGCTTAGTCGGTAAATCACTTGTCTGCGAAAGGCAAAGGTCCCGAGTGCGATTCTCGGTTCGGCGTACTTTTTAATCTGGCAGGTAGTTTCATATCAGCGCACACTTCGCTGCAGAGTGAAAATTTCATTCTGGTGGTTCCATAAGATTTTCATAAGGTGTGAACTCGAGTCCAGGAAACAGAAAGCAATTTACATATTCACATACTAACAATTCAGTTTCTGTTCTAACCTGTTATCGAGTGGATCGCTTTAAAGAGTTTTTTACGCTGTCGCCGCAGTTTTTCTTATAAAATGAATGGTTTGCAACTGTTATTGCGGATCGGCTGAATCCTGCAGTGCAATGTAAACCACTGCTATGGGACAAAACCTGTGAAAAGTATAGGGATTAATTCGAGAAGCAGAAAGTAAATTTCAGCGGCGTTGATGAAGTACTCGAAAAAACTCATTTTTGTCGAGTAAGAGACGTCATACATTAGGACAACTGGTAGACTCACTGAGATTTTGAGAAAACCTGAAAGAAAGTGATCTGAAAATTAAGAAAATAACCAGTGTCATTTATTTAAATACATATGAAATTATGATACAGTACGCCGTCGATTACGTTCTCTCATAAATGTATCTTGGCGCTGTAGACGGTCCTTTAGCTACACAGCGGGATAAATGTATTAAGCTACGGTGTTTTTCTAAGTAATAAACAATTCACGCTTTTTCTTCATCTGTCTCGTCCTTATTTGACGGTCCGTCTCTCTAGAGCCACACGGAAAGAGCAAAATTTTGTGCTGGAAGTGGTGGAAGTCCTCTTGGAAGTAACGTGAAGAGTCATTATTTAGTGCAACATGCTGTTGTATTTTCTGTAAAGGGCTGTTGATAAGATAGCGATACTTTTCCCAAAAAAAAAAAAAAATCAGTATATATGTGCGATATTTTTTATCGATATGTCGACATCTAAATGGCAATAGCGAGTGATGATACATTGTTTTCGCATTTTTCGATAAATATATGAAATTGTTCTTTTGAAATTGTAGTAGAACATAATATTACATTCACTATGTGGAGGAGTCTAATGTTTGAGCTTTCATCATGTCCAGTCTTTCTTTTTCAGTGCGTAAAGCAAATATAGGTGGCACAATAGTAGTAGTGTTCAGTTTGTACGGAGGAGTGGCGGTGTGAATGGAATAACAAGATATCCGACGTGAAGAAATAGCAGAGCAGTTGCGGAAAAAAAAATTTTTTTAACGCAGCTAGTGTGCTATTTCTTCATATGAGCATTAATTAAAAAAACCTCCTGGAAAATGGTAAACAAAAATCTAAATGACAAGATCGGTCTTTGCGGTGGATGGAGGGACGTGTGAGGAGAAATGCTTACGTAATCTGCCCTATCAACAGAAACTGCAGCGTTAAACTTCACCACACAACTTAGAGACTACAGCTGCTAGTTCGCTGGCGTTTGCAGGCATGGAAAAAACGGGGAAGTCGACATAAAGTGTTCCACACCAATCCGATATGTGGCGAAACCTAGCGACGGACCTATCGGACACCTTTCATTCTGCCACTTGCATGCAGTTACCATTATTAGCAAAGTGATTATCGCCAAGCGTGAACGTGCATCGTTTTCTTGCTAATTCTTGCTGTAAGGGGAATAGACAGGCAACTAGCTTGCAGATGTACGTAATATCTAATAATAAATCAATACTTCAGTATTGATTTATTATTAGATACTTCAGTATCTTCAGTATTAGATACTTCAGTATCCTGCTCTAGAACAATCAGTGTAAGATTTCCTTAGGTTAGTTAGGTCTAAGTAGTTCAAAGTTCTAGGGGACTGATGACCTCAGATATTAAGTCCCATAGTGCTCAGAGCCATTTGAACCAATTTATTTTTAAAGTCCGATACCCCGACATTTTTTCGTCGATATCTCGACGCTATTTTAGATATATCGACACACCGTAATTTCCTGTATATCGGTTCAGTATTATTTCTTGTTGTTGTTCTCTTCAGTCCGGAGACTGGTTTGATGCAGCTCTCCATACTAATCTATCCTTTGCAAGCTTCTTCATCCCCCAGTACCTACTGCAACCTACATTATTTTGAATCTGTTTAGTGTATTTATCTCTTGGTCTCCCTCTACGATTTTTACCCTCCACGCTGCCCTCCAGTGCTAAATTTGTGATCCCTTGATGCCTCAGAACATGTCCTACCAACCGGTCCCTTCTTTTTGTCAAGTTGTGCCACAAATTCCTCTTCTCCCCAATCCTATTCAGTACCTCCTCATTAGTTATGTGATCTACCCATCTAATCTTCAGCATTCTTCTGCAGCACCACATTTCGAAAGCTTCTATTCTCTTCTTGTCCAAACTGGTTATCGTCCATGTTTCACTTCCATACATGGCTACACTCCAGAAACGACTTCCTTACACTTAAATCTATACTCGATGTTAACAAATTTCTCTTCTTCAGAAATGCTTTGCTTGCCATTGCCAGTCAATATTTTATATCCTCTCTACTTCGACCATCATCAGTTATTTTGCTCCCCAAATAGCAAAACTCCTTTACTAATTTACGTGTCTGATTTCCTAATCTAATTCCCTCAGCATCACCCGACTTAATTCGACTACATTCCATTATCCTCGTTTTGCTTTTGTTGATGTTCATCGTATATCCTACTTTCAAGACACTGTCCATTCCGTTCAGCTGCTCTTCAAAGTCCTTTGCTGTCTCTGACTCAATTACTATGTCATCGGCGAACCTCAAAGTTTTTATTTCTTCTCCATGAATTTTAATACCTACTCCGAATTTTTCTTTTGTTTCCTTTACTGCGTTCTCAATATACAGATTGAACAACATCGGGGAGAGGCTACAACCCTGTCTTACTCCCTTCCCAACCACTGCTCCCCCTTTATGCCCCTCGACTCTTATAACTGCCATCTGGTTTCTGTACAAATTGTAAATACCCTTTCGCTCCCTGTATTTTACTCCTGCCACCTTTAGAATTTGAAAGAGAGTATTCCAGTCAACATTGTCAAAAGCTTTCTCTAAGTCTACAAATGCTAGAAACGTAGGTTTGCCTTTCCTTGCTCTTTCTTCTAAGATAAGTCGTAAGGTCAGTATTGCCTCACGTGTTCCAGTGTTTCTACGGAATCCAAACTGATCTTCCCCGAGGCCGGCTTCTACCGGTTTTTCCATTCGTCTGTAAAGAATTCGCGTTAGTATTTTGTAGCTGCGACTTATTAAAATGATAGTTCGGTAATTTTCACATCTGTCAACACCTGCTTTCTTTGGGATTGGAATTATTATATTCTTCTTGAAGTCTGAGGGTATTTCGCCTGTCTCATACATCTTGCTCACCACATGGTAGAGTTTTGTCAGGACTGGCTCTCCCAAGGCCGTCAGTAGTTCCAATGGAATGTTGTCTACTCCGGGGGCCTTGTTTCGACTCAGGTCTTTCAGTGCTGTGTCAAACTCTTCACGCAGTATCATATCTCCCATTTCATCTTCATCTACATCCTCTTGCATTTCCATAATATTGTCCTCAAGTACATCGCCCTTCCACCTTTCTGCTTTCCCTTCTTTGCTTATAACTGGGTTTACATCTGAGCTCTTGATATTCATACAAATCTTTCTCTTATCTCCAAAGGTCTCTTAAATTTTCATGTAGGCAGTATCTATCTTAGCCTAGTGAGATAGGCCTCTACATCCTTACATTTGTCCTCTAGCCATCCCTGCTTAGCCATTTTGCACTTCCTGTCGATATCATTTTTGAGACGTTCGTATTCCTTTTTGCCTGCTTCACTTACTGCATTTTTGTATTTTCTCCTTTCATCAAGTAAATTCAGTATCTCTTCTGTTACCCAAGGATTTCTACTAGCCCTCGTCTTTTTACCTACTTGATCCTCTGCTGCCTTCGCTACTTCATCCCTCAAAGCTACCCATTCTTCTTCTACTGTATTTCTTTCCCCCATTCCTGTCAATTGTTCCCTTATGCTCTCCCTGGAACTCTGTACAACCTCTGGTTTAGTCAGTTTATCCAGGTCCCATCTCCTTAAATTCCCTCCTTTTTGCAGTTTCTTCGGCTTTAATCTACAGGTCATAACCAATAGATTGTGGTCAGAGTCCACATCTGCCCCTGGAAATGTCTTACAGTTTAAAACCTGGTTCCTAAATCTCTGTCTTACCATTATATAATCTATCTGATACCTTTTAGTATCTCCAGGGTTCTTCCATGTATACAACCTTCCATCATGATTCTTAAACCAAGTGTTAGCTGTGATTAAGTTGTGCTCTGTGCAAAATTCTACCAGGCGGCTTCCTCTTTCATTTCTTTGCCCCAATCCATATTCACCTACTATGTTGCCTTCTCTCCCTTTTCCTACACTCGAATTCCAGTCACCCATGACTATTAAATTTTCGTCTCCCTTCACAATCTGAATAATTTCTTTTATTTCATCATACATTTCTTCAATTTCTTCGTCATCTGCAGAGCTAGTTGGCATATAAACTTGTACTACTGTAGTAGGTGTGGGCTTCGTATCTATCTTGGCCACAACAATGCGTTCACTATGCTGTTTGTAGTAGCTTACCCGCACTCCTATTTTTTATTCATTATTAAACCTACTCCTGCATTACCCTTATTTGATTTTGTGTTTATAACCCTGTAGTCACCTGACCAGAAGTCTTGTTCCTCCTGCCACCGAACTTCACTAATTCCCACTATATCTAACTTGAACGTGTCCATTTCCCTTTTTAAATTTTCTAACCTACCTGCCCGATTAAGGGATCTGACATTCCACGCTCCGATCCGTAGAATACTGGCCATTAAAAATTGCTACACCAAGAAATGATGTGCTACAGACGCGAAATTTAACCGACAGGAAGATGCTCTCATATGCAAATGATTAACTTTTCAGAGTAGTCACACAAGGTTGGCGCCGGTGGCGACACCTACAACGAGCTGACATGAGGAAAGTTTCCAACCGATTTCTCATACACAAACAGCAGTTGACCGGCGTTGCCTGGTCAAACGTTGTTGGGATGGCTCGTGTAAGGAGGAAGAATGCGTACCACCACGTCTGCGACTTTGATAAAGGTCGGATTGTAGCCTATCGCGATTGCGGTTTATCGTATCGCGACATTGCTGCTCGCGTTGGTCGAGATCCAATGACTGTCAGCATAATGTGGAATCTGTGGGTTCAGGAGGGTAATACGGAACGCCGTGCTGGATCCCAACGGCCTCGTATCACTAGCTGTCGAGATGACAGGCATCTTATCCGCACGGCTATAACGGATCGTGCAGCCTCGTCTCGATCCTTGAGTCAACATATGGGGACGTTTGCAACACAACCACCATCTGCACGAACAGTTCGACGACGTTTGCAGCAGCACGGACTATCAGCTCGGAGGCCGTGGCTGCGGTTACCCTTGACGCTGCATCACAGACAGGAGCGCCTGCGATAGTGTACTCAACGACGAACCTGGGTGCACGAATGGCAAAATGTCATTTTTTCGGATGAATCCAGGTTCCGATTACAGCATCGTGATGGTCGCATCCGTGTTTGGCGACATCGCGGTGAACGCACATCGGAAGCGTGTATTCCACCCGGCGTGATGGTATGGGGGTGCCATCGGTTACACATCTCGGTCACCTCTTGTTCGCATTGACGGCACTTTGAACAGTGGACGTTACATTTCAGACGTGTTACGACCCGTGGCTCTACCCTCTATTCGATCCCTGCGAAACCCTACATTTCAGCAGGATAATGCACGACCGCATGTTGGTGGTCCTGTTCGGACCTTTCTGGATACAGAAAATGTTCGACTGCTGCCCTGGCTAGCACATTCTCCAGATCTCTCACCAGCTGAAAACGTCTGCTCAATGGTGGCGGAGCAACTGACTCGTCACAATACGCCAGTCACTACTCTTGAAGAAGCGTGATTCCGTGTTGAAACTGCATGGGCAGCTGTACCTGTACACGCCATCCAAGCTCTGTTTGACTCAATGCCCAGGCGTATCAAGGCCGTTATTGCGGCCAGAGGTGGTTGTTCTGGGTACTGATTTCTCAGGATCTATGCACCCGAATTGCGTCAAAATGTAATCACATGTCAGTTCTAGTGTAATATATTTGTCCAATGAATACCCCTTTATCATCTGCATTTCTTCTTGGTGTAGCAATTTTAATGACCAGTAGTGTATTAAAAATTCAGTGTTTTCGCTTTTTAATAAAAAGAATTATAAAATAGTTTATTGACTGCGTTCCAACCTGATGCAAGCATATAATAAATTTGTCATCTGTTTCACATCCGCAGTTAGACCTTTGACTACTTCGCCGATTTTCTGCCAATCATTTGCTTTCCGGTGGCATTTCTGCTTTGCCTGTCTTGGATCCCTACGATGTCTGTTGTCTTCGGTCAGCAATATTACATTCTCTTCAGACCACTCCATAGCTCACACTATTCGTGTCAACATCAGAAGTAGAGAATGAGCATTCCCGGTCCATTGAATTATGTCAATGCCCTCAAGCAGCTGACGTTGGTATTTTTCTGATAGTTTGTACGGAGGGTGGTTTTTTTCACGGTGTACAAACTCTTAGGGATTGGTCGATGAGAGGATACGGAATAAAGGTCTAATAATTCATACGCAGAAATGATTCCCATGCTCGAGACAATTGATTCAGTCATACCTTACTACGAAGATTGCAGTCTAGTACGTGCTGTAGCAAGCAGCCCCAGTTACAGTATGCACGATTCCCCCCTAGAGGCTGGTACTGCCCAGGAAACCTATCCCCGTCGACAAGAACCAAAACATTAAATGTTTGCAACAGTGTTTCGCGGTCCGTCTGGGACAGGGTCGTTTCAGGAAGCGGGAAGTCGTGAACGACGTACCTTAAGGGGCTCCGGAACGCCCTATACTTGCAATGTTAAAATAACGCTTATAAATTACATCTTTCCTCACAAAGTATTTGAGGTAGGAAGTTGAACTTTTTACAGATTATTTATTGGAATATGGGCTACAACTTAACACAGGGATTTTACAAAATTTTAGTTCATTTATTAAAGATGATTTTTTTTTTGAATTGTAATGAAAATTCACAACATTTTTTGCAATTTTTTATTTATATATTCAAAAATATTCAGTTTTTTGGAAAAAGGCTGTGTTAAATTATGCAGAAGGTACTGTGTAACATTTACTGAAAGTTTGAAACAAATATGTTTGGAAGATCCTTAGAAAACATGTAATTAGTATGAGAAAATAAAAGTTTTGGGAATTGAGCGACAAAGATTGGATTAACTTTTTAGTGCATTCCAGGTCCATAGGATGGATTATCTTCATCCTCTGCAAACTCCTCCTCCAGCTTCCTCTTGTTCCTCCTCCTGTTTACTCTTGTTTGTATTTCTAGACTCTTTACAGCCCTGTCTGCAGCCCGAAGGCGTTCCTTGTCTAAAGCAAGCATCGCTCGTTGTTGTGTTCGTAGATTTTGCTACCATTTTCTTCAGTTGCAGTTACTGCAACACTGTTCCAAAAGGTGGTCATGTATGAACACTTATCACATTTCAGGTGTATTTCACTAGCGAGTCCTACGTGCTTTATTATGGAGAGTTCCAGACCAACTTCGCTACAATGAATACATCTTACACAGTTTGAAAAAATTCCTTTGAGAACCGACATATCAAATATTTCATTCACATCCGATGCGCCCATAAAACATTCATAGTTTTCACTCATTGAACCAAGCTTCTTGTGTGAAGTATTTTCTTTCCCACTTTGACTGCTATGGGCAGGTGTACTTGAGAGGTTAGGTTCACTCACTTGGTTATCGTCTTTATTGTTTACAGTAATAACACATACCTTTGGCTTTCCAACATTTCTCCTTTTCTTAAAAGCCTTCAGAGGATTTCTAATAACTTTACTTTTACTCATTATTATACTTCAACAAAACAGACTCAAGAAACAGAATTAATTACGAATATTTTCGAGATAACGACAGAGTAAATAAACATGAAACAATCGACAATCACACCAGCGATATATATATATTGAACCATCACAGGTTAGCCACAACACATACTTTATCTCACATCACTAAAATGTACCTGATGAACATGGAGGTTAATAATAACACCATTTGACAGCAGTTTAACAGCGCCACAGTGGGTCACGCCCATGTAGAACACATTTCAAAAAAAATTTAAAAATAGTTGTAGTCTTCGGAGTTGAATAAATTATATATCTATTAAAAGGTAATAGTCTGCAGATGCAGAAAACGCAAAAAAGTAAAAATTGAACTTTTCATGATTTTGAGCCTTTCCGGAGCCCCTTACATGTTGGGACACCAGACTTGGAGGAAAATTTGATTAACACTGTGGAAGGCGACCGCTGTGTCAGTAGCAGGCATTTGGCCTGCCAGTACAGGGTAAGCCAGACGACCGTGTGGAACGTTCTCCATGACATATGTTACTACCCTTATCACTTACAGCGCGTGCAGGGGTACCAGCGACAGAATTTGCAAATGAGGTGCAGTTTTGTCACTGGTTTCTTCACCAGGCAACCACGATCCTGGGATTTGTGTCATCCATCCTGTTCACAGTTGAGGCCACCTTCACGCGGAGTGGTATCTTCAACATTAGGGACAGTCATGTGTAGAATAGCATGCAGAACCCCCACGGTATGGTGACAGCGAATCATCAGCATGGTTGCAGCCGGTATGTATGGGCCAGGATAACTGGCGACCATGTTTTGGGACCAGTCTTCCTTCCACGTCGCCTAACAGGCAGGAAGTATCGGCGTTTCCTTGCGGGTAACTTTGTCTCCCTGCTGGAAAAAGTGCCATTGGTGATTCGAAGCGTTATGTGGCTGCTACATGATGCTGCTCCAGCCCACTACGCCGTTAAGGTCCGAAAGTATTTCAATCGTGTCTTCCTGGTCGATGGATGAGACGAGGGGCACCAGTTGCATGGGCTGCCCGTTCACCGGATCTCAACCCGTGCGATTTCTGGTTATGGGGCCATCTCACAGGTGTCGTGTATGCAGAGCCCATTCCAGATGTGGAGACATGGAGCAACGTATTCGTGATGCCTTTGACACTGTTAGAATTGAACGTGGCCGATGTGAACATTTGAGGCAGAACATGGTACGGCGCGAACACACATACAGGGTGTTTAAAAAATGGCCGGTATATTTGAAGCGGCAATAAAAACTAAACGAGCAGCGATAGAAATACACCGTTTGTTGCAATATGCTTGGGACAACAGTACATTTTCAGGCGGACAAACTTTCGAAATTACAGTAGTTACAATTTTCAACAACAGATGGCGCTGCAAGTGATGTGAAAGATATAGAAGACAACGCAGTCTGTGGGTGCGCCATTCTGTACGTCGTCTTTCTGCTGTAAGCGTGTGCTGTTCACAACGTGCACGTGTGCTGTAGACAACATGGTTTATTCCTTAGAACAGAGGATTTTTCTGGTGTTGGAATTCCACCGCCTAGAACACAGTGTTGTTGCAACAAGACGAAGTTTTCAACGGAGGTTTAATGTAACCAAAGGACCGAAAAGCGATACAATAAAGGATCTGTTTGAAAAATTTCAACGGACTGGGAACGTGACGGATGAACGCGCTGGAAAGGTAGGGCGACCGCGTACGGCAACCACAGAGGGCAACGCGCAGCTAGTGCAGCAGGTGATCCGACAGCGGCCTCGGGTTTCCGTTCGCCGTGTTGCAGCTGCGGTCCAAATGACGCCAACGTCCACGTATCGTCTCATGCGCCAGAGTTTACACCTCTATCCATACAAAATTCAAACACGGCAACCCCTCGGCGCCGCTACCATTGCTGCACGAGAGACATTCGCTAATGATATAGTGCACAGGATTGATGACGGCGATATGCATGTGGGCAGCATTTGGTTTACTGACGAAGCTTATTTTTACCTGGACGGCTTCGTCAATAAACAGAACTGGCGCATATGGGGAACCGAAAAGCCCCATGTTGCAGTCCCATCGTCCCTGCATCCTCAAAAAGTACTGGCCTGGGCCGCCATTTCTTCCAAAGGAATCATTGGCCCATTTTTCAGATCCGAAACGATTACTGCATCACGCTATCTGGACATTCTTCGTGAATTTGTGGCGGTACAAACTGCCTTAGACGACACTGCGAACACCTCGTGGTTTATGCAAATGGTGCCCGGCCACATCGCACGGCCGACGTCTTTAATTTCCTGAATCAATATTTCGATGATCGTGTGATTGCTTTGGGCTATCCGCATCATACAGGAGGCGGCGTGGACTGGCCTCCCTATTCGCCAGACATGAACCCCTGTGACTTCTTTCTGTGGGGACACTTGAAAGGCCAGGTGTACCGCCAGAATCCAGAAACAATTGAACAGCTGAAGCAGTACATCTCATCTGCATGTGAAGCCAACCTTGTCAAAGGTTTCGGGTAATTTCATTCAGAGACTACGCTATATTATTGCTGCGCATGGTGGATATGTGGAAAATATCGTACTATAGAGGTTCCCAGACCGCAGCGCCATCTGTTGTTGAAAATTGTAATTACTGTAATTTCGAAAGTTTGTCTGCCTGAAAATGTACTGTTGTCCCAAGCATATTGCAACAAACGGTGTATTTCTATCGCTGCTTGTTTAGTTTTTATTGCCGTTTCAAATATACCGGTCATTTTTGAAACACCCTGTATAAGGCACACGTAAATTATTTTCAGCACATACTGTAACTCCACGGTCTCAGACCAGGCTCTGTAACAATGTGCGATTGAATAAATGGTCTCTGGCATGGAAACCATGCATTTCCGGACATAAGCTTAAGTGCTCTTTTTTTGTTCCGTGTCTCCTCATCGATCAGTCCCTAGAGTTTGTGGAAAAATCACCCTTTATTTACGGAGGCGGAATCTATTCTGTCGGACATGTCCGAAAGAACAACATTAGACACACAAGTAGAAAAGATAGTAGACGAATGCTTTCTGTACCGGTAGCGCCGAAGCGGAGAGAACACGAACTTCCTTCGACGGTTCTCTAAAAGATCGAAGCACAGGCCAACACAAGAAGTTGCAGTTCGCTGGCGTTCGCCTACTGTTCACACCAGAGTGAGTTCTTGTTCGCTGTTTGCTCGTTCGCTTGTGTGCGCTCCGATGTAAACTGGGCTTAATGGGTACTGCGGTCACGAGGCTGTCAATCAGATATTTACATTAGCGTAGTAAAAAAATGCTATTTAAAAGACAGGACAGCTGTTTATTACGTTACCCATTCATATCAGTGCCTCCGCTGGAAAGAGCCTCTATTGCTACCAAATACACTCCTGGAAATGGAAAAAAGAACACATTGACACCGGTGTGTCAGACCCACCATACTTGCTCCGGACACTGCGAGAGGGCCGTACAAGCAATGACCACACGCACGGCACAGCGGACACACCAGGAACCGCGGTGTTGGCCGTCGAATGGCGCTAGCTGCGCAGCATTTGTGCACCGCCGCCGTCAGTGTCAGCCAGTTTGCCGTGGCATACGGAGCTCCATCGCAGTCTTTAACACTGGTAGCATGCCGCGACAGCGTGGACGTGAACCGTATGTGCAGTTGACGGACTTTGAGCGAGGGCGTATAGTGGGCATGCGGGAGGCCGGGTGGACGTACCGCCGAATTGCTCAACACGTGGGGCGTGAGGTCTCCACAGTACATCGATGTTGTCGCCAGTGGTCGGCGGAAGGTGCACGTGCCCGTCGACCTGGGACCGGACCGCAGCGACGCACGGATGCACGCCAAGACCGTAGGATCCTACGCAGTGCCGTATGGGACCGCACCGCCACTTCCCAGCAAATTAGGGACACTGTTGCTCCTGGGGTATCGGCGACGACCACTCGCAACCGTCTCCATGAAGCTGGGCTACGGTCCCGCACACCGTTAGGCCGTCTTCCGCTCACGCCCCAACATCGTGCAGCCCGCCTCCAGTGGTGTCGCAACAGGCGTGAATGGAGGGACGAATGGAGACGTGTCGTCTTCAGCGATGAGAGTCGCTTCTGCCTTGGTGCCAGTGATGGTCGTATGCGTGTTTGGCGCCGTGTAGGTGAGCGCCACAATCAGGACTGCATACGACCGAGGCACACAGGGCCAACACCCGGCATCATGGTGTGGGGAGCGATCTCCTACACTGGCCGTACACCACTGGTGATCGTGGAGGGGACACTGAATAGTGCACGGTACATCCAAACCGTCATCGAACCCATCGTTCTACCATTCCTAGACCGGCAAGGGAACTTGCTGTTCCAACAGGACAATGCACGTCCGCATGTATCCCGTGCCACCCAACGTGCTCTAGAAGGTGTAAGTCAACTACCCTGGCCAGCAAGATCTCCGGATCTGTCCCTCATTGAGCATGTTTGGGACTGGATGAAGCGTCGTCTCACGCGGTCTGCACGTCCAGCACGAACGCTGGTCCAACTGAGGCGCCAGGTGGAAATGGCATGGCAAGCCGTTCCACAGGACTACATCCAGCATCTCTACGATCGTCTCCATGGGAGAATAGCAGCCTGCATTGCTGCGAAAGGTGGATATACACTGTACTAGTGCCGACATTGTGCATGCTCTGTTGCCTGTGTCTATGTGCCTGTGGTTCTGTCAGTGTGATCATGTGATGTATCTGACCCCAGGAATGTGTCAATAAAGTTTCCCCTTCCTGGGACAATGAATTCACGGTGTTCTTATTTCAATTTCCAGGAGTGTAATTGTGTGTGTGGCGTAGTCATGTACGCCTCGTATTCTGCGTGCAGTTTAGCGAGATTATCACTCTACGTCCTTATCATTCCCGCGAAGAGGCTGCAGCTGCCAAGAATCCTGGTAGGCGAACCGTGTCACTGCTGATAGAATATGTACAAAATTTTTCTTTTTATCTCTCCCGACAGCTGTTACGGTTCGTCTTGCGTGACTCAGAGATACGGATAAATCGGCGCTGTGTACGTTCGGAAATTCCAGTACCGGCGCGTCGGTCGACGATAAGTGAGCTGGCGTTTCGGTTGTGTCAGCGGGTTCATCTTCAGGGCGGCGATAGCGACGTGACTCGGGCTGCGAAAACAGCCGCGCCGGTCTGGTTGCGAAAGTGGCGCGGCTGCGACGCTCTGGTTTACCGACACCCGGCTGCCTGCCATAGAGGGCAGTTGATGAACGGGAGATTGCTGACGGGGGTGTTTGTCGTAACGGGCACGGACCGTGTGGCGTCTCGTGTCGTTCGGAATGACAACAGCAACACGTGCGTCTTAATGAGGGCGGGCTGCGTACATACGTACGTCCGTGGGTTCCTTTCTAGGGGAAGTTTGCGGGTATAACCGGGCAGCTCAGGAGAAAACTAGGTAACAATTGTCATTGCTGGGACCGACCGAGGTGGGGCAGTGGTCAGCATGAGGCGTAGCGCCGTATAACGATCCTGCCTTGGAGGCAGTTACGTGGGAGATGTCTCAGAGCTGGATAGTGACAGTTTATGTATCAGCCGATAGAGGACAGTATTGGATAGGGGGACTGTGATTTTAGTTTCGATTGTGACCACTAGAGTGCGCTAAAGTAATACAATGTTTTTCATAAAGTGTTACATCTTTTTGTGTATGTAAAATGTTATATATGTGTTTTAGCAGTATGAATGATGCGTGAGTGTGATTTAAGGTTAATCTACATCTACACTCCGCAAGCCACCCAACGGTGTGTGGCGGAGGGCACTTTACGTGCCACTGTCATTACCGCCCTTTTCTGTTCCAGTCGCGCATGGTTCGCGGGAAGAACGACTGTCTGAAAGCCTCCGTGCGCGCTCGAATCTCTCTGATTTTACATTCGTCATCTCCTTGGGAGGTATAAATAGGGGGGAAGCAAAATATTCGATACCTCATCCAGAAACGCACCTTCTCGAAACCTGGCGAGCAAGCTACACCGCGATGCAGAGCGCCTCTCTTGCAGAGTCTGCCACTCGAGTTCGCTAAGCATCTCCATAACGCTATCACGGTTACCAAATAACACTGTGACGAAACGCGCCGCTCTTCTTTGGATCTTCTCTCTTTCTCTTCCGTCAACCCGATCTGATACGGATCCCACACTGATGAGCAATACTCAAGTATAGGTCGAACGAGTGTTTTGTAAGCCATCTCCTTCGTTGCTGGACTACATTTTCTAAGGACTCTCTCAATGAATCTCAACCTGGTACCCGCCTTACCAACAATTAATTTTATATGATCATTCCACTTCTAATCGTTCCACACGCATACTCCCAGATATTTTACAGAAGTAACTGCTACCAGTGTTTGTGCCGCTATCATATAATCATACAATAAAGGATCCTTCTTTCTATGTATTCGCAATACATTACATTTGTCTATGTTAAGGGTCAGTTGCCACTCCCTGCACCAAGTGCCTATCCGCTGCAGATCTTCCTGCATTTCGCTGCAATTTTCTAATGCTGCAACTTCTCTGTATACTACAGCATCATCAGCGAAAAGCCGCATGGAACTTCCGACACTATCTACTAGGTCATTTATATATATTGTGAAAAGCAATGATCCCATAACACTCCCCTGTGGCACGCCAGAGGTTACTTTAACGTCTGTAGAGGTCTCTCCATTGAGAACAACATGCTGTGTTCTGTTTGCTAAAAATTCTTCAATCCAGCCGCACAGCTGGTCTGATATTCCGTAGGCTCTTACTTTGTTTTAATATGAAGATAATTGAGTTATATAGTAGGATTTAGTGTGGGATCATTTCGAAGAAGTATGGATATGAACAAAGGGGATTTTTGTAGAATAGATTTGTAAAGTAAGTTTATGGTAAAGGGAAAGTTAATTCAGGTATAAATAACAATAGTAAATAAGTTTATGCATAAACAAAACTTCAGCATATTACATAATTACGTCGGTCAAAGGTGCAGTCGTTAGGTTTACTATTTTGCCATTGGTTATTGATGAAAAGCGCGGACTGACGCGGGAGAATGTTGTTTTGCTATTGACTGTTGAGTAAACTGACCAATGGTAAAGCAATATTCTTCGCGCGCTTTTCTCTGCTGGTCTCTGAAGACTTAGGAGTATTCTAGAAAGGAGTCGAAGCCTAGCCATGAAAGAAATCGGACGTGTGTAGTAGCAGTTCTGATGGAAATGATAAGTTGGCAAATAAGTTGGCAGTGTTTCATGAATCAAAAGTGTTAGAAAGTGACGGCGTAATTATTGCTATGTGCGTGTAGAAATTTCGGAATTTGTAAGTGAATTTTGTGACGAGAAATGACGTATATACCGCGTGGCGTATTGAGCAGCTCGGTGGCTAGAAACTGTGACTGCATTTGGTACCGACAGACTTAATGTTTGGCGAGCATTCTCAATCCGAAACAATCAGTATTTTGTAACTACTACGTTTTGGGAAAATGCAACACCATAAATTTGCTAACGCGAGTGAAAGGGATTGTGAGTGACTGTGTTAAGACTAGCACGCGCTTGGCAGGGATACTTGTTCACATCGGTTTCAGAAAATTTCCAACCTCCAACCTTTCATTTCGTGTTTCTCCCGAAACGTAGATTAGTGACTTTAATTGCAGCCTGGTTCACGTCGAAGTACAGTAGGTTTCACTCGGCTTTCCTACTGATGATCTGCTGAGACAATGTTCACAGGTAGGTGCAGGTTCGTCGTAAAGGGACGGAAGGAACCGCGCCGCCGCGAGCACACTGGACTCGCATTCGGGAGGACGACGGTTCAAACCCGCGTCCGGCCACCCTGATATTCCTAAATTACTTCAGGCAAATGCGGAGCTGGTTCCTTTGAAACGCCACGGTCGACTTCCTTCCCTATTCTTGCCTAACCGAATAGGATAATGACGTCGTTGTTTGGCCCCCCACACCCCTTAAAAAAAACCAACCAGTGCTGGGACTGCGAATTTTTCAGTGAAAGATAGGAGGCATTAACAATATAAATGAAGTATGAGAAATTATTTTTGGTGGTTTGAGTTAGCTATATAAATAAAAGTTGTCGCATGTATGGAAGATCAGCTGAAGTTGGCTTCATACATTTTTATTTGGTTTCGTTTTTTTGTTTCGTTTTTTTGTTTCGTTTTTTTGTTTCGTTTTTTTGTTTCGTTTTTTTGTTTAGTTTTTTTGTTTCGTTTTTTTTGTTTCGTTTTTTTTGTTTCGTTTTTTTTGTTTCGTTTTTTTTGTTTCGTTTTTTTTGTTTCTTTTTTTTTGTTTTTTTTTTCGTTTTTTTTCTTTCGTTTTTTTTGTTTCGTTTTTTTGTTTCGTTTTTTTTGTTTCGGTTTTTTTTTCGTTTTTTTTTGTTTCGTTTTTTTTGTTTCGTTTTTTTTGTTTCGTTTTTTTTGTTTCGTTTTTTTTGTTTCGTTTTTTTTTGTTTCGTTTTTTTTGTTTCGTTTTTTTTGTTTCGTTTTTTTTGTTTCGTTTTTTTTGTTTCGTTTTTTTTTGTTTCGTTTTTTTTTTGTTTCGTTTTTTTTTGTTTCGTTTTTTTTTTGTTTCGTTTTTTTTTTTGTTTCGTTTTTTTTTGTTTCGTTTTTTTTTGTTTCGTTTTTTTTTGTTTCGTTTTTTTTTGTTTCGTTTTTTTTGTTTCGTTTTTTTTTTGTTTTGTTTTTTTTGTTTCGTTTTTTTTGTTTCGTTTTTTGTTTCGTTTCGTTAATTTTTGTTTAGTTTCGTTTCGTTTTTTTGTTTCGTTTCGTATGAAAGAAGAATTTTTGGAAAATCCACCGGAAAAGTCGGAAATTATAATGAATTGTGAAAGAGCATCACAGAATGTCACAAACGGCGCCCGAGGGAGGACTCGAACCTACGCTGGGACCACACGCTGTAGATTTCTGAATAGCACTGTGTAATGAATGGGTCTGTCGTTGATTCATAGCAGGTTCTGCCATGGGGCAATGTAAACACGATACAGCAGAAACACCTTATGGACAAGTAAAGTAAACAAAACCTGCATTATGACTTCCTAGTAATCAGGCTCGTCCTCCTTGTTTCCTTGCAGGAAATTAAGAATGTGTATCTAAATAAACAGCACGGTACCTGTAAATGTGTTAGTTGTAAATAAGATGCGAAAACAGTAATGCTCGGTCAAGTGCTAAACTAGTTCATTTTCATATCCCCTTAAGCTGGCTTCTCCGATTGCAGATCCTGTATCTCAAATTGTTCAGTGGAGCATTCTCTATGTACTGTTACACTTCTGCAAGCTGTTATGGAAACACTCATAAAGTGGAAAATATCGAAAAGTCCTTCACCGATTTACTAAAAATTTTACACGGTATTCTATTGAACATTCAGACGCAAATTTACATAGAGAGGGGGGATGAGCAGATGGATGGAGAAATGGGTGAGGTGGTTATGCGCACAGTGATTAGTGGGAGATGTATGGAGAAAGACGTATGGGGGACGAAAAGACAGGCAGAGAGGAAGGAATGTAGGATATATGCGCAGTTCCTATACACACCTAGCAATTGCGAAACACTACCGGGTCCGCTTGTATTTAATAGAACTCCGCCCTGTGCAATATACGGTTATACCCCGTACCTTGTGGTAAAAGCAGGTAATCTGTGGGACACAAACAGGCAGTGTTATATTTTCCGTCTGAGGCTTGGGAGACACCGGTATACGCGCAAGTCGTCTTCAGTCCACTCTGTAACGATCCTCATGGGCCCACTTCTAACACTTTAAATCGGTGGTTGCCGACCTTTCTTGGACCATTATCCCTGAGTGCAGACAGACGTTAGCTAGAACCCCCCCCCCTCTTCCCTCCCACCCTGCCATCTGCCGCCCCCCCCCCTCCTTGTCCACACTGTCACTAACTTTAGCACTTAAGTAAACTGTAGAATGAAAGACTTTTCTTGGAGCACTTTCACTTTTAAAGTGATATCGAAATGTGTCCAGTCGGCTGGACCGTTCACCTGGTGCAAGTCTTTCGATTTGACGCCACTTCGGCGACTTGCGTGTCGATGGGGATGAAATGATAAAGAAAACACAACACCCAGTCCCTGAGCTGAGAAAATCCCCGACCCAGCCGGGAATCGAACCCAGGCCGTTAGGTATGAGATTCTGTCGCGCTGACCACTCAGCTGCCAGGGGCGGACTTCAAAGTGATGAAAGATGAATATGAATAGTTTGTGTGACAAACTAATCTACTGTGCATAGCAACTGCTACACAGAACCCCTTCCAGAAAAGAAAGCTAACTATCCACAGTGAGGGTATACACCCGTTACAAAATATGCTTCCCCTTTATTACTCCTCTCCATTGCCGCACTTGCTTGACCTGGACACTGCAACCCCATTTAAAATCAAATAAATTCAGATATGTGGACTATACTTAACTGTTCATAAATCACATGACTGGTGCAGTCCTTATTCTTGAACTGGCAGAAATTGGACGACTTCAGACTGTCAGATGTCTAAGCACTCTAATAATAATAATAATAATAATAATAATAATAATAATAATAATAATAATAAGCAATGATATAAATATGGCTTTTGGAACAGACAAATGTAAGAAAAATAGCATAGTCAAGGGAAAACACACTAAACAAGAAGATTACATATTGGATAACCACAGCGACTGCATAGAAGCGATGGAAAAAACGGATGCCTATAAATATCTAGGATACAGACAAAAAATAGGAATAGATAATACAAATATTAAAGAAGAACTAAAAGAAAAAATAGACAAAGACTAACAAAAATACTGAAAACAGAATTGACAGCAAGAAACAAGACAAAAGCTATAAATACTTACGCCATACCAATATTGACCTACTCATTTGGAGTAGTGAAATGGAGTAACACAGACCTAGAAGCACTCAATACACTTACACGATCACAATGCCACAAATATAGAATACATCACATACATTCAGCAACAGAAAGATTCACATTAAGCAGAAAGGAAGGAGGAAGGGGATTTATCGACATAAAAAACCTACATTATGGACAGGTAGACAATTTAAGAAAATTCTTTCTAAAACGAGCAGAAACTAGAAAAATACACAAAGCAATCACTCATATAAATACATCGGCTACACCACTGCAATTTCATAACCACTTCTACAACCCTTTAGATCACATAACATCAACAGATACGAAGAAAGTAAATTGGAAAAAGAAAACACTACACGGTAAGCACCCGGATCATCTAACACAACCACACATCGATCGAGACGCATCCAACACATGGCTAAGAAAAGGCAATATATACAGTGAGACAGAAGGATTCATGATTGCAATACAGGATCAAACAATAAACACCAGGTATTACAGCAAGCATATTATTAAAGATCCCAATACCACAACGGATAAATGCAGACTTTGTAAACAACAAATAGAAACAGTAGATCACATCACAAGCGGATGCACAATACTAGCAAATACAGAATACCCCAGAAGACATGACAATGTCGCAAAAATAATACATCAACAGCTTGCCTTACAACATAAACTTTTAAAACAACATGTTCCTACATACAAGTATACACCACAAAATATACTGGAGAATGATGAATACAAATTATACTGGAACAGAACCATTATAACAGATAAAACAATGCCACATAACAAACCTGACATCATACTCACCAATAAAAAGAAGAAATTAACACAACTAATCGAAATATCCATACCCAATACAACAAATATACAAAAGAAAACAGGAGAAAAAAATTGAAAAATACATCCAACTGGCTGAGGAAGTCAAGGACATGTGGCATCAGGATAAAGTTGACATTATACCAATTATACTATCAACTACAGGAGTCATACCACACAATATCCACCAGTACATCAATACAATACAGCTACATCCAAACTTATATATACAATTACAGAAATCCGTAATTATTGATACATGTTCAATTACCCGAAAGTTCCTAAATGCAATATAACATATACCGTACAGTTAAAAGGAAGTGACGCTTGATCAAGGTCCGCGTCACTTCCCATTTTTAACCAGACTTAACGTCTTAGAAAGTAAAGAAATAATAATAATGTAACTCTTCAGGCTTTCCCGGCGATCTAATGACATCTTGGGTTGTCGGGTGTTCTGCCGGATATCAGCGTCGTACTTGCACGATATTTCGGTCACGTAGCTCGAGACCTTCATCAGGTGCGACCTGAGACTGCTCCTCGAGTGGACCTGGTCCAGTATTTATGCCTATGGCCTTCCCCCTCCACCAACGGCTGCAGGCGCTTCCTCTGTGGTCCGCGCCCATTCCCTGTGACCTGCTGGAGCCTTGCTGCTCCGTTTTCCGTCCGCTGCGGTTCTAGGTGTTCCCTCTGCGGTCCGCGCCCACCAAACCCGCTCCTGGGGGTTTCATCTACGGTCTGGGGTACCAGGCGTTCCCCCTGCGGTCCGCGCCCGCTCACCACGACCTGTTGGAGCGTTGTCGCTCCGTTTTTCGTCTGCTGCGGCTCTGGATGTTCCCTCTGCGGTCCGCGCCCACCAGTCCCACTTCTGGGTGTTCCATCTTCGGTCTGGTGCTCCTGGCAGTCGGTCAGGGGCTCGTTTACCATCTCCATGTCTCTGGTTCTTCTGTTTGTGTAGTGTTGCAGCTGGCCCCGTTGCTCCTTTAACAATTCCAGAGCCGGATCCCAGGCTCTGCTTAGCTGGTACCCTGTGTCACGATTCATAAGATCGTCAGCCATTTTAATCTCAATCGATTCTCTTATAACACTGTCCCAAAATCTGGGTGTTTGTGCTAGAATCTTGGTATCCTCATACTTCATGGCATGATCTAGCTGTAGACAGTGTTCAGCAATGGCTGACTTAGTCACCTGTCTTAATCTAGTGTGCCTCTGATGTGTACAGCACTATAGTAGCTCTTACGTTGTTACTACTGTGTCGTGGCATCCATTAATTCATTTATCTGTTTCGAAGAAGTAACGAAGCAATTTCTGGACACCGCAGGTACTACCTACAGCTGGGATAAGATATTTTGTTGAGATATTTAGCATTTCTACGTGTTTGTCTCACTTTTAGCATCAGCGATGTACGGGACAAAGCACAACTACGTGTGTCGTGGGTGAACTATGTGAGGAACCTGTAACCTACATCGCATTAATGCTGCTAATTGAGAAAAGTAATAATTGAAAACTTGACTTAATTCCTTTGGCCCCTATGGGGGCATAGGGCATCCAGGAGAACTCGCCATCCGTCTGTCTTTGGCCATTTGCCTCAATTCTGCCCAGGTCTTGCCAACTCTTTTTGCTTCCCCTTCCACTGTCATCTTCCATGTGCCCCTTGGTCTTCCTCTCTTCCTTGTTCCCTGGGGATTCCATTCCAATGCTTTTTTTTCTCGATGGCTCC